>NC_134818.1:39649404-39866904 GCF_046742065.1 Oratosquilla oratoria
GCCCCCAGCAGGAGGAGCGGCGGGGCGCCCCCAGCAGGTTGAGCGGCTGGGCGTCCCCAGCAGGATGAGCGGCGGGGCGTCCCCAGCAGGAGGAGCGGCGGGGCGCCCCCAGCAGGAGGAGCGGTGGGGCGCCCCCAGCAGGAGGAGCGGCGTGGCGCCCCCAGCAGGATGAGCGGCGGGGCGCCCCCAGCAGGAGGAGCGGTGGGGCGCCCCCAGCAGGAGGAGCGGCGGGGCGCCCCCAGCAGGATCAGCGGCGGGGCGCCCCCAGCAGGGGGAGTGGCGGGGCGCCCCCAGCAGGATGAGCGGCGGGGCGCCCCCAGCAGGAGGAGCGGAGGGGCGCCCCCAGCAGGAGGAGCGGCGGGGCGCCCCCAGCAGGATGAGCGGTGGGGCGCCCCCATCAGGATGAGTGGCGGGGCGCCCTTAGCAGGATGAGTGGCGGGGCGCCCCCAGCTGGATGAGTGGCGGGGCGCCCCCAGCAGGAGGAGCGGCAGGGCGCCCCCAGCAGGGTTAGCGGCTGGGCGCCCCCAGCAGGAGGAGCGGCGGGGCGCCCCCAGCAGGATGAGCGGCGGGGCGCCCCCAGCAGGATTAGCGGCGGGGCGCCCCCAGCAGGATGAGCGGCGGGGCGCCCCTAGCAGGATGAGCGGCGGGGCGCCCCTAGCAGGATGAGCGGCGGCGCGCCCCCAGCAGGATGAGCGGCGGGGCGCCCCCAGCAGGATGAGCCATTTTTCATTATTTTTTAAATTTCACCAGAGCCATTTTTTTTAATAACCAGAGCCATTTTTGATACTTCCAGAGCCATGTTTTTGCAGGTTCGATTTCCTTCAAACTATTGGAAGGCTATCTCATTACTCATGTCGGAGCGAGTTTCCATATGTTCAGTGCACGTATGTATACGGTGATGTGGTATTGGGTATGGTGCATTGTACATGTAGTCAGCGTGTTGATTGGGCAGCTAGCTGCATGCAACCAATTAACTTCCCTGCATACAGGTACCATGTAATTCGCAACTAGCGACATTATTTAGCACGATAGTCGTGTAGGGTCTAGTTAACATGTACTAGTATACGCGCACATGCATCTGATACGAAGCTAGGCTAGGTAAACCATTGAACTCAAGGAGCTATACCGCGTACACATATGTACGTACATCAACAAATTAAAGTTGATTGATGCGTTGCGTTTATGATATCGATTGATAATGCATTGATTGATTACGGGTAAGTTGTGTTTGCTCTGATCCTTTCATCAATGGTGATGGGATTCAGGGATTGCTAAATGATAATGCATGAAAAACGTTGAATCTTGCCGCGGGAGCGATTTTTTTGTGGGGGATCGCTCCCGCTATTGGATTTGCGAGAGCGACATTGGAACTTTCCCGAGCGAAATCGCTCGTCGCTCCCGTGTATTTTTTTCGCTGTATATATTTATATGTGTGTATATATTTATACATATATGTGTATATATATATGTATATGTATATGTATATATATGTATATATACATATATATATATATACATATTCAAGGTATTACCACATGCTATCAAGCCTTAGCAAACAAGAACAAATGTGTTATTCCAAAAAGATTTCTCAATGTTTTAATTTGCCTAAATAAAGACAAAAATATTATAATCACAAGTGCAGACAAAGGAGGAGGCATAATAGTAATGAACCAACAAGACTACAATAATAAAATGATAGATTTACTCAGTGACAGTGAAACTTACGAGAAAAAACATAATGGTTACGCAAAAAATGAAGGCGAAAAATTCACAACAAAAGCGAGAAAAATATTAAAGAAATCAGAGCAAGGGAAAAAACTATTAAACTTACTTGAAGAAGCACCCATACCACCAAGAATGCACGGCCTGCCTAAGATCCACAAAACAGGAATTCCTATGCGCCCCATTACGTCAGGAATCAATAGTGCACCTCATAAGTTAGCCAAATGTTTAGCTAAACCTTTATCCAATACTTTAGGAACTATCAGTGATGCACATCTACGAAATTCGTCGGATCTAATTAACAGATTAAAAGTTTTAGATTTCAATAACAAGAAACTAGCCAGCTACGATGTCACCTCTTTGTATACTCGAGTATCAATAAAAGGCGCTCTAAATGCTGTTGAACGAGTAGTAAGTAATTTGAAAAATGAAGATCTACCCGTACCCAAAAAAGATTACCTCGAATTAATTTATCTTTTTGTAGGATTTGGCGCTTTCACTTTTGATAATATTGAATACAGACAACATTCTGGCCTCGCCATGGGTAGTCCCCTTTCTGCAGTGTTAGCAAATTTATACATGGAAATACTCGAAACAGAAGAATACATGACTATAATAGGTAGGAATAGTAAATGGTTTAGGTATGTTGATGACATACTCGTAATTGTACCTAAGGATACAGACATTAATAACAAACTCAGGAGATTAAACAGTGTAAATGAAAATATACAATTTACTGCAGAAAATGAAAATAACGGAAAATTACCTTTCTTAGACACAATTATCCATAGAATAGATAAAAATGTGAAATTTTCAGTATACCGGAAACCCACCAATAAAGAAGACTATATACACTTCTACTCAGGACATGATGACAGAACTAAAACAGGTATGATAATAGGTTTCTTCTTCAGAGCATTTCGTATATGCAGTAAAGAATTTCTAGATCCTGAATTACAACATATTACTGAGACTTTCATCAAACTCAAATATCCAAAAGGTCTCTTATGTAGGTTGAAAAAGAAAGCCAAAGAAATAACTAACAAAAGTAAAGATGGAAATAGAAATAAGAATGATAATAAATGTAATAATGAAACCAGATATATCACAGTACCAAACTCTAATGTTAATTCATACCTAGACACTTTTCTCCTAAAAGCGGGCATCAAAATAGCCAGGACGTCAGGTAGCAAAGTAGGACATTTGATAACACGTAGCGACAATAATCCCACTAACGAAAACAGCGTTGTTTATAAAATCCCGTGTAAAAGCTGTCCCTCTTCATATTTTGGTGAATCTGGTCGCGGACTTAATAAAAGGATAAATGAACATAAAAATGACGTAAAAGCCCATAGGACATCTAACTCCATAGTAATACATGTGGATAAACATGGTCACCTTCCAGACTGGAACAACACAACCGTATTAAATAAAGGATCTTCCAAGAAACTAAGGAAAACAATTGAGGCAGCATATATCAACACTAATAACAACATTAACCATAGAGAAGGATTTATATGTTTAGCAAAAGCCACAAGCAGATAAAATAATAAGCTCTTCGAAGCGTCACATAAGATGACCCGTCCGTGTATAAAATATCCGGTTACGTTTGAGTTGTTAGCTTTGTGAACAAGACCCTGCGGGTCGAAACGTTAAGGCGTAAAATTCTCCCATTTCTCCTCGTCAACTTCTTTCACCTTCAATTTTATTTGTCATAATATAGTCAACATATATATATATATATATATATATATATATATATATATATATATATATATATATATATAATTAAACTAACTAACCAGTCCCTTCGTCCTAATGGGTACTTTTTCTTTTATACTTTAATTGCGGCTAAGCTATTATATGAATCCATTTGGAACGATTGTGTATTTCATACAGGAGGAGCCAAGAAAAGAGAGAGGGAGGGGTGGTGAATGGGATTGGAGTATGTAGGGATGAAATGGGTGGGAGTGGATCTATGCCTTTGACTTTTGGCTACCTCCCTTGTAAGGGGGAAAAAGCCGTTGGTATGTGTACAGTATTTGTGTGTATGCAAATTATAGCGTGAAACATATATGCTAAAAATTATTTAATTTGACTTGAGTTTATTCATTTCAGTACGATATAATTTCACAAACATTTCAAACCAATACTAATACAAATGGGATAACCAACAAACATAAAGAATCTAGACTGAGTTACAGGTAAGAATATAATAATATACTAGGAATAAACCAAAACAGCCAAATAAGGGGGCTTATTTTCATTGATGTAATATATATATATATATATATATATATATATATATATATATATATACATATATACATATATATGTGTGTGCGTGTGTGTGTGCGTGTATATATATGTATATGTATATACATATATATGTATATATATACATATACAGTATATATATATATATATACTCATATGTGTGTGTGTGTGTATATATATATATATATATATATGTGTGTGTGTGTGTGTGTGTGTGTGTGTGTGTGTGTGTGTGTGTGTGTGTGTGTGTGTGTGTGTGTGTGTGTGTGTGTGTGTGTGTGTGTGTGTGTGTGTGTGTGTGTGTGTGTGTGTGCGGAAAAAAACCCACCAAGGAAAAAGATAAACTGATGACCAAGCGCTTTCGTCTATTCAGACATCCTCAGGGTACATAGAAATGAAAAAGGACACAAGAATATATACACAGAGTATAAGGTCAGGAAGGGAACCGGGGAAGGTTGTGAGGCTCTATTGTCGACCTGACCCGTTCGTGGCAGCGGACGTTTGGGCCACTACCTTTTTCATAATAAAATTGTCCAGCTTGTACATACCATGAATTAAATTTAAGTTATTGACAAATGTATCTTTGATCAGACTGGATTCTATTATATTTCTAGTCAAATATGACTTATTTTTAACAATTTCTTTAGCACCCTCCCAATTTATGCAATGATTAAAATCCCTTAGGTGAATAATTAATGCATTAGAAATTTGCCCACTCTTGACGCTATACTGATGTTGTGTTAACCTTGCTTTTAATTCTTTTCCAGTCTGACCAATATAGCATTTGTCGCAATTTTTACATGAAATTGAATAGATGCATCCTTCTACCTTATAAGGAGAGTTTTTAATTAAGAGGTAGAGGAAAAGTTTGTGTGTGTTTGAGATGAAATGTCCACTGTAAGTATTCTATTTACATTTCATTAACGTGAATTTCATTCAAAATGGCTTGAAACGATAGAGAGAATTGAAAAAAGACAGGCTTTCAGAAAATTTCAGCGTTCTATATCTCCCACGAATATCACACTTATGCAATGAGCCAGAGAGATTTAAAAAACACGATCATGAAAAAAAGAAATGTTTGCCGATAAATCTAAAAGTTCAAAATAATTGGTCAACTTGAAACATGCATTAACCCAGGCACTTAGCAATGACAGTGGCCTTCGAGATAACGAGATCTCGCACAATCTCCTTCGTGAAACAGCATTCCCAGTGACAATTTTCATGGGGAGAGAGGCGTCACGATGGAGAGGGAGCGGATTACTCTCATTCCCAGTTGCGACCTGGAAATGGGTAACCCCATGGAAGGGCCCTGGGAGCGGTCCTGGTGGGAGGGGTAGAGGGCAATGCAAATGGCATGCTAATTAGTATCTTTGTGGTACTTGTATTCCTCGTACCTGTAGAGGTTCAGGGAGGGAGCGGGTAGAGTTTGTACATACTTGCCCCACCCTGACGTTTAAGCTGGCAAGTAGTGGTCTTGACATGTCAACAATGACTCGGTCAATAGCCTCTCGGTCTCTACCCAAGCATCGTGAGACGGATCTTAAGGTAGCCTTACACGGGACCAAATCTGAGCAACCACTGCTCTAATTTGGTTGTTCGCTACCCGTCGAGATCGACAGCACGCTGCTCAATTCCTGTACTATTCAGATCTGTAGTCAAATGCGCGTCCTAATGTTTTTTTACAGCATTATCATATAAATGTAATATGTTGTATAACGAATATAATATAATTTCATGTGCTCAAAATAAAATATCATTAGCTTGAAGCCACTATTGAATATTTTAAATGCCCATACAATATCGTCTCTCATTCCGACTACCCGAGTTATTTGAAAACAAACACCCAGAAAACTGAACACATTCCATCCTTCCTCACTGGTCTATCTTGTTTCGTTAAGTGAGGTGCAAGCAACTCCGACAACTCGTAATACTGTTCTTTGCTCATTCGGTGATACTCCTTGGTTGTAGATAGGTCCTCCAAACACAATTCTCGCACAAGGTTTTTGTACATATTTTTCCCCTCTCTTTTTTTTTCGCCGGGGGTCCTAGCCATCCTTTTTTCTTTAACCTTCGTAGGTTTCTAATTGTCCATAAACCAACAGCCATTGAAACACAAGCCGAAATTGTACAGGTTGAAATCTGGGGGCCATGATGACGGTTTACAACAGCTGACAAATGTTTTGATTACGTTGCAGCGGGCAGCAAACCAAAGACTATACGAAACTGCCTTACTGCTGCTTGCTGCGTGCTCGGCGCTGTTGGTTACTCAGACTTGCTCCCGTGTGAGGTCACCTTAGGATGCTGCTTTAAACTGGAAATAGGGACAGGATAGTCTACCAGCTTCTCGTCGGGATTGATCGGGAGAAGGGAACCGACTTTCTCACAGGGTCGCGACCCAACGAGGGTAGGTACTCATTTCCATATCCTTATAGGCACGTCTACACCTGTTGTTTTGGAGCATGGTGACGGCGAGTACCCGGAAATGACAGTGTAGACGAGAACAACTGAAGCACCACCCCCGACCGAGGTGGTTCATGAGCGACATACAGTGTGCATCCTGGCCACCTGTGAGCACTAACCCTCAGGGTGACCAGGCGTCCCGTATTATACGGGATCGTTCCGTATCATACGGGATCATCCCGTATTTAAAGCATTTGTCCCGCGTCCCGGGACGCGTTTTGTCCCGTATTTTCAAGATTTTATACACTTCGCATGAAAAATTGAGAAACTTTACATTTTACGGGCATATTAATTCGAAAGCAACAATATTTGAGTGAAATTTTATATACGAGATGTGTTTTTTAAGTAAGTACCGTTTTGAAATAAAAATGAAACAAGTAGACTGTTCGTAACAATTTTATTTTTACATGAAAGCTTGTACTGTAATCTACTTTTCAACATAATTACGGAATCATCTGCCCCGTGTTTAAGTTTGGTTGTGAGCATTTGAAATACCTCCTCCGATTGAGAATGCCGGCGACTGTGAAATACGCGCTGTGATTCGTTTTCTTACTGCTAAAGGCGTGAAAGCGGCTGAAATTCATCGTCAGATCAGTGAAGTGTATGGAGAAAAACATCATGAGTGATGGCATGATGCGGAAATGGGTGAGAGTTTTTAAAGATGACCGTAAAATTGTGCACAAAACCATCAGTAATGAGTGAAGGCCGTCTACTTCGTTCCTCATCATGCACATTTGTACAGCCATCTTTAAAGGCTTTCATGTAAAAACAAAATTGTTACGAAAAGTCTACTTGTTTAATTTTTATTTCAAAATGGTACTTAAAAAACACGCCTCGTATATGTTTCTTGAAACAAAATATATAATGAAGACAGCCCTTTAAAGCAAGTGAAGAAAAAGTACAAGTCAATGAAGCAGGTCCTGGAGCTGCGAACTTGTTTTGTGCGCTTCACAAAACCAGTACACATTGTCCATATACCTTTCCAATGTATGTATCCTGTATTCCAGTTTTCAAAATCTGGTAACCCTGGTAACCCCACCAGTGTTACCAGATGCACATACACATCTGCGTTGAACTAGACATTTAATTTCCGTGCCAGACGTTCCGGTGTATGGGTTATACAGTGAGAAATTAGTAGAGTGTTGATAGTTATGGAGCATATCGTCTGCAAATTCCTTGAATATACCTGGTACTTATTTATGGTTTAGCAAGGGTGGCCACTAATTGTGTATTGGATGAGAATGAGCTCCGACTGCGGAGTGAGTCTGACCTCACAGGGGAGGTCAATGGGAGGAAAGGCCATTGGGAAAGAAGTTAAAGGGAGTGAGGGGTGGGGAAGGGCAGCGTAGCCATAGATGTGCTGCCTTTAATTTCAGCCTATCTTCCGCTGAGCTATTTCATTAATCTTCATAATACTTTTATTTATATACATATATTTATATATCCATATTTGTTTATCGCTATGCTATTTCATTGAAATCATTGTGATCTTTGGCATAATTATGTGCTCGTCCATCCAGGGTTAGCTAGATTATACACAGCTATTTTAAGTAGTCCGGCACAAGGCAAAAGAAAACTACATATAACTCCAATCTCGGTTCAGGATTTTTTTCTGCATAAAGATGGAACCCAGTGATAAGTGGAGTGCCGCAGGGGTCTGTTCTCGGACCATTGTTGTCTGTTTTGATTATTAATGACCTCCCTGATAGTATAGTAAATGACAGTGAAGTAGACCTGTATGCAGACGATACAAGAATATTCAGATGCATAAAAGATCAAGAAGATTGTCAGAAATTACAGCAGGATGTGGAGGAGGTATACTCATGGAATGAAAATGGCTGTTGAGTTTTCATCTGGATAAGTGTAGTAATATGAGAATAGGAAGAACAACTATTAAAGATTGAGGCTACCAAATGGAGAAGCAGCCAAAAAAGATTACTTTTGAGAAGGATGTGGGAGTAATAATCAATGATAAATTATGTGAATCACCTGGCAGAGAAAGTAAACAAAGCCAACAAAATAGTGGGAATAATTAGAAGGACCTTTGTTACGTTGGATGCAGTAATGCTTATTAAAGCGCTGCTTGTAGCAATGGTAAGACCACATTTGGAGTATGCTAACCAGGTATGGAGTCCTTACCTGGTTAAAGACATTGAGATGGTAGAGAACGTGCAGCGTAGGGCTACAAGGATGGTGCCGGAACTCAAAGGTCTTAATTATGAGGAGATACTAAGGAAACTGAACCTACCAACGTCGGCATACAGAAGAGCACGGGGAGACTAGAGACATACAAGATGCTCACTGGAAAATATGATGGGGAATGTAGGCAACCATTGAAACTTCGAGAAGAAAGCATCAGTATGCGGAATTCACTGAAACTAGACAAGGTCACGGTTGGATAAAAGGAAGTATACTTTCCCGTGTAGGGTGATAAATAACTGGAATCAGTTGTCTGTGTGGTTGATCACAGCAACACCGGTTAACCAGTTTGAGGTCAGACTTGATAAATTCTGGTAATTAAGAATTGAAGTACGATTATAAAGCAAGAATATTCCACCACACGCTACCACAAGTTGAAAATTCTGGAGTCACAGGCATGAGTCTCTTCCAGGAAGTCATCCATGTAAGTCCATAAAGTCTAATAGTCTCATCTGGTCCTTTCAAATGCGTTATTACGTCATACTACTTTTAACTTTACATTCTAGATACAATTATATTTGATTATATCAGTTTAGATAATTATTTATGATATGGTACCAGTACGTCATATTTCTTTATTTTTCATCTAAATAATAAATAGAAAAGTAATATTATTTGGCTGTCTATATTTCATTGAATGACCGTACTCATACGACAGTTTATGAAATGATGTTGACTACAAATGCGGTCCTAGATCGTCATTTACTTTATCTCGAACTTGTTGTTATTGTTTGAAAACAATAGTGGTAGTAGACGGTATACGAAAAGGTAATATGCTTAACGGAGTGTGTCGAAGTCGGTAACAATAGATTATACCCTGTGGAAAATTTAAAGGAGAAACAAAGTATAAGTACAATATAACAATAATTTTTATGGATGTTTCGTCAAATTTTTGACGATATATTTTGCAACCTTGTTCAAGTAGACTATAAAGTGTGTTCATTAGTTGAATAATTTCTTCCCTTTGGTAAGCAAATTCGGGTGATATATCTAACAAATTTGATATCGGAATTTATCCATCCCTGTCGTAGACAACATAGGATCGTGTTTGAATATTTTTTTGTGTTATTGGAGCTTAACAGTGGCAGTTATGATTGCTATCAATTTCATCTAGAATTAATTCAAATTTTTTATATATATACAAAAATGCTGTCTTAAAAATTAATCATATATTTACAAAGGTAATTCTAAAGAAGTGCACACCAAAACAACAGCAATAGGAAATTAGATATTAAATTTGTAAATTATAATACATCAATGAAATATATGTTTTTAGTTTTACTTTTTAGGTCTTTCTTATACTTAAGCATACTTAAGCATATATTTAAGCATATTACGCAGACCAGTCGAGAAGACGACTTCGCTGTGCTCACAGGGTAAACTTAAACTGTAGCTTATGGCTCTGGCTGTGTGGCTGATGGGTCAAATCTAAATTTTGAGTCACTCCAGTGGCAATCCAAACGGTTCTTGAAGGAGTTGGCAGATGCTGCCTCACCAACCTCAGACGGCAGACCATTCCATACCTTGACTGCTTGATGGTAGAAGCTATTGTGATGAGCACCATACATACCATCATTAGAACGATGTTGGAATAGTTGTTTGCTATGTTGTCTACTTGGTCTGTCACTAGGCCTGAAGGAAGCTGGGAGGATCTCTCTCTGGTATACATAGAAGTGCTTCCACATCTCAATCATGTCCCCACGTAATTGCCTGTATTTGAGTGTTGGTAGGTCAAGATGCTTCAGTCGATCAGGATACTTTATCTCTCCAAAGCCATCTACCAAACTAGTTGCTCTTTGTTGGACTTGTTCGATCTTGTTTCAAGACTCCTATACCTATGTGACCACGCAGATTGTGCATATTCCAGGTGGGTTCTCACGAATGTTGTATACAGGGGCTTGAACATACTTGGGCTGAGATAGGAAAAGACTTGTCGTATAAGGCCTATCATTGACAGTTAATTTTATCTTTCCATGAATATGCTCTTCAAATTTTAGTGTAGGGTCTACTGTAATGCCAAGGTCCTTTTCGCTTTCCACATATTCAAGTTCTTGTCCATATATAGTGTACCGGTGTGCATACATAATATTTTCAAATGCTCCCAGAGTGATAACCTTGCATTTGTTGGGATTAAAGCTTAGCAACCAATCACTTGACCAATCCTGTATCTTGTTCAGATCTTGTTGCAGTAAGTAGGAGTCCTCCCGACTAGTGATTTGTAGAGTGCTCATAGTGTCGTCAGCGAACATGTACATGTTGGAGTCAGTGGTCTCTGGCAGGTCAATGATGTATATGATGTATATGCTCAAGGCATATATAAAAGGTTTGCTCACACTTGTGTCATGAAATATATCAGTTACCACCAGGTTGTCACACGTATCACAAGCTTTTTTTGTCCTGGTTTAGTTATACTATCGCATACAAGCTACAAGTTGTATGATATGCCAAAGAACATGGTAACAGAGCAGCAGAAAGACACTTTGGACCACCGCCTACCAAAAAAATGATTCGGCAGTGGAGGAAACAAGAAGAAGAATTGAGTGAAGTTGGAAACAAGACAAAGCACAATTTACATCAAGTACCAGCAAAATTGCCACAGTTAGAAAAAGACTTGTGTACATGGATAATGGAACAGAGAAACTTAGGGGTTGCAGTTAGTACAAAAATGATAATCATAGAAGCAAGAAAACTTGCAACAAACATGGGAGTAGAAGACTTCAAAGGCACTGCGTCTTGGTGTTTTCACTTCTTGAAGTAAAACGGGTTCAGCTTATGAACAAGAACTAAAATATCTTGAAAAATCCCAGAAGAATATGAACAGAAAATAATGACTTCCCATCAATTTATCATTAATGCTAGAAAGCAGAACTCATTCAAACTTAACCAGATTGGGAATATGGATGAATTTCCTTTAATATTTGATAAACCTTCTAATAAAAGCATAAATGTGAAAGGTACCAAAACAGTGACTTAAAACCACAGGTCACAAAAAGATTCATTACACTGCAGTTTTAGCTTGTTGCGCTGATGGCACCAAACTACCACTATTGTTGATTTTCAAAAGAAAAACATTGCCCAAGGAGAAATTAGATGGAATTCATGTTATTGCACAGCAATGTTTCTATAATTAAAATCTCCCATGATCACAACATTTTTGTACTGGGAAGCTCTGCGAATTTCATTAATCAGGGGATCAGTCTGCTTAGTGCTGAGGTTAGGAGGTCTATACAAAATGCCAATAATAACTTTCTTATTCTTGCCTATAATCTCTATCCAAATAGATTCTGTACAGTCCTCTTCCTTAATTGGATTGTTGATAATACAGTTTATTGTATTTTTAACGAAAAGTGCTACACCTCCCCCACTCCTGCCAACCCTATCCTTGTGAAAAAACTTGTATCCTTCTATTTCAATTTCTGGAAGGAAATGTTTATTAGCCATGTTGATTCAGGATTCAGTAATAGCTATAATATCAAAATTCTCTATGCATGCTTTACCTTGCAGCAAATAAATTTTGTTAATTATGCTTCTGCTATTTGTACAGTAAATTTTAAGTTTATCTTCCCTCCACAAGACATTTTTTCTTGTCTATTGTGTGTCTTACCCAATCTCTTTTTACCTTTATTACTTCTATCACAGTGTCCTTTGTACTTTAGTTCATTTGTTCTTTGATTATTTCTTTAAATAGTTTTTTCTTATCTTTGTCTTCTTTCATTTGGTTTTTAATTTCCATCATGTTTGCTTTTTTTATATATATAAGTAATAAAAAGATGTTTTGGAAAGAAATTAAGAGAGGAAGAGGAGGCGAATCAAGTGGAGAAGAAAAGGTATAAGGTGCAGATGGAGAGATGATAATGGAAGAGAAGGCAGTAAGGGGAAGATGGGCAGAATATTTTAGGGAGTTGCTAAATGTGAAGGAGGATAGGGAGGGAAAGATAGCTGCAGTGGGAAATGCGAAGAAAATGACCGTGATGAGTGAGGAGAATGGAGGAGAAATAAGGAAGGATGAAGTGAAGGCAGTTGTTAAGATGATGAAAGCAGGTAAGGCACCTGGTCTGGATGGATGCCATGCAGAATGTCTAAAAAAGGAGGTACAGTGATGGTGGACTGGTTGGTGAAGTTATTTAATGTTTGTTGGAGAGAGGGTAGAGTGCCGGAGGACTGGAGGAGTGCTTGTACAGTTCCACTTTACAAGGGAAAAAGGGACAAGTGTGAATGTAGTAGTTTCAGAGGGATTAGCTTGTTAAGTGTAGTTGGGAAGGCTTATGGGAGGATCTTGATTGAGAGGATTAGGAGAGGAACAGAGGGAGTAATTGGTGAGGAACAGTGTGGATTTAGGACGGGTAGAGGTTGTGTAGATCAGATTTATGAGGTAAGACAGATATGTGAGAAAGCTATAGGAAAGGGGAAAGATGTTTTTAGGGCCTTTATGGACCTGGAAAAGGCTTATGACAGGGTAGACAGAAAGGCACTGTGGGAGGTTTTGAGGATGTACGGGATAGGAGGAAAGCTTCTGGGAGCTGTCAAGAGTTTTTATGAGAGTAGTAGAGCTTGTGTCAGGATTAGAAATGGAGAGAGTGAGTGGTTCGAGGTAAAGGTGGGACTTCGTCAAGGATGTTATGTCACCCTGGCTGTTCAACTTATACATGGATGGTGTGGTGCAAAAGGTAAATGCAAGGGTAGTGGGTCAGGGATTGGAGATGGTTAAAGAAAATGGAGAAAAGTGGGAGGTGAGCCAGCTGTTGTTTGCGGACGACATTTCGCTTGTGGCAGGATCGGAGTAGGGATTGAGGAAGTTGGTGACAGAGTTTGGGAGAGTATGTGATAGAAGAAAGCTGAAGATAAATGTTGGTAAAAGTAAGGTGATGAGATGTACAAGGGGTGAAAGTGGCAGCAGACTGGAAACGAGCATTAAGGGAGAGCGACTGGAGGAAGTGGATAGTTTTAGATATTTGGGTGCAAATGTGGCAGGAAAAGGTGGAGGTAGAATGTAGATTGAGAGAAGTGAGTAAAATGCCTTGGTGGATTAAAAAGTGTAATGAGGAATAGACATTTGGGAATGGATGCTAAGAGGAGACTATATGAAGGAGTGATTGTGCTAACAGCACTGTATGGGGCAGAAACATGGAACATAAGAGAGGAAGAGAGAAGGAGTTTGAATGTGTTTGAGATGAGGTGTCTGAGAAGTATGATGGGGGTTACTAGGCTAGATAGAGTGAGGAGGAGAACAGGGGTGGAAAGGGAGTTGGGAGATAGGGTTGATGAAAGAGTATTAGGATGGTTTGAACACATGGAAAGAATGAGTGAAGAAAGACTAGTAAAAGAGGTATGGAAGGCAGATGTGGAGGGAGTGAACATGAAGGGACGTCCTAGGATGAGGTGGATGGATGGGGTGAAGGGGGCTTTGGGGAAGAGGGGAATGTCTGTTGAGGAAGGACGGGAGAGGACAGAAGACGGGTGAATGGAGAATGGTTGTATATGGATGATGTTGTGATGCATGAGGTGGAATGGGCGGGTGGATGGGGGGTGAGGTATGTATGAGCAATTTTTGACGCAGCCCGAAGGGATTTCTCCCCGTCCTCTCCTTTTTGCATGAGGGGACGGAGAGGGGGGTCGCCGATTTAATGAAGCGGCCTTGCTGTGGACGTGCTGTGTCTTGCGACACTGTTTTTGACCCAGGGCAGTGGACAAGGTGCAGGGATGACCCGACATCCAGGAAGTGCTAAGATGAGATGGAGGGTGGAGGGGTGTGGAGTGTATTCAGGGATGGAATGGATGGGAATGATTTTATGCCATTTCCTTTTTGGCTACCTCCCTTGTAAGGGGGAAAAAGCCTTGGTATATGTATGTATATATATATATATATATATAATATATATATATATATATATATATATATGTATATATATATATATATGTATATTCACGAACTTTGCCTACCTCTATTAGTATCTTCTCATTAACTTCCCTCAACAAAGTTTCATTTTTATTTGTGTCTTCGTTTTTCATCTTTTATAGTTTTTTACTATAGCTAGTTCCTTTTTCATTTCTTCCATTTCCCTAATTAAGAGTGCATTTTCCTTCCTCAATTCACTCACTTATTTGTATAATTGGTTATGTTCCCTTTTCCATTCAACAATTTCCCTTTTCATTTAAAGTATTTCTTGATTTATTAGTATGTTTTTGAAGTCCATACCTCTTTCTCATCTGAATCCATGGAATAATTCATCTTCATATCTAGGACTATCAATATTGCAATTTTTTTCCTAACCACTCCCAGAGGCATTTCATACTTACTCTTATCTAGTCTTCTTTTGGTCATCTCAGCATATGTTGGTTTATCATAGTTTTTATTCATTTCCTTTTTTTTTTTTTCCCCTCTCCTACTAAACTTGATCATTTTCATACATGGTTCCGCACTCGCTATCACCCTCCTTCCGTTTGTTTACAACGAGGTATTGTGCCACTTTTTCATCAATGAATTGCTATATTTAGCATTAGTTCATGGAGCGTTTTCAGGCACATATGATTTGTTCGACTGCCAGTGTGTGTGTATCTTCAATACTGCACACATAATACTCAAAAACAGTTTCTGAAATAACAAGTCCAGTATGTTATCAAAATAAGAACTTTGAAATACATACCCAAGAATTGACTGTATTTATTAATTGCTCTAAAGTGATCCCTTAATTTGTACTCAATGAACATTCTTCATTAAATTTCATGTTATAATTATGAAGTCTTATTTTCCAATCTGTTTTATACCTTGTAATGTCATCTGGTAGCAAATTTTGTCATCTTGTAAATTAAGCAGTTTTATTAGAAACACTACAGAGAAGATTGATCTTTTGTCCCAAGAAGTTGAGAATAGATACCCAGGAAAGTTAAAAAAAAAAAGTTTGGGTGAATTGTTGAATATTCCAATAGAGAAATGCAAATATTTAATGAATGAATGAATAAGTGGCACTTTCTCCGCCTTCTATTTTATCTGTTCCACCATATGTTCTCATGGTCCACACATTGGACTAGAATTTTCAAGGAACTGAACACATTTACTGTTTTTTTTTTAGACATCTTGTTTCAGTTAACACTGAACTGCTCCATCTGTTTTACATGTATAATTGCAAGCTTTTTTCATCCCCAGTCATTCTCATCATTGCCTTTAATAGTTCTTACTTCCTTCCATACTATATGTAAAATAGATGTACTTGAAAAAAGTAGTGTATTTATTTTTCTTATCCCAAAGACAGATTTGCAAATCTGGATGATTCAGTGGATGACGCCATCATGATATCATGTGGTGCCCCCCAGGAGTTTGTTCCATTTGGGCGTGAGTACTTGCAGCACCACCCAGGGGAGGTGGGGCTTCCCTCCCCGAATCCTATGCACCAGTCTCCTCACCTTGACTTGCTGCGACAGCTGCACACAGTTTCCCTCAAAACATCCAAGGTAAGGGTGCTGCAATTTGGAAATTATGTATGGTGTGGCCCCAGGTATCTGGTACTTGTATACCTGAAAAGCTTGTATTACCAGAATTTAAAGAAAGAAAAAAATATATATATATATATATTTACCGTATTTTCCGGCTTAAAATGCGCATCGGGTTATAATGTGCACCCATGCACTTCGTTATCTCAGTACACAGATAGCGCGCACCGACGTATAACGCGCATGCCCGATCACATTTGTCTATAATGCAGTTTTACCTCGGTATTTATATCATGTGAACGAGGTTACCTGAAGTATTTTTCATTGGCTAGAGCCACCGCTGGGAAATCTGTTGATTTGTCACTAAATTAAGTGTCGGTTTAGGCATCAATCAGGACACAACTAAGAAAAAGTCGTAACTACATGTATCGGTATATGACTCATGTTGTGCGTTGGTCCCTTATTACTTTGTAGCTTAAATAGTTTGTAGGAAATATGATCTAAAAAAACTTTATTGAAAGTAAAATATACAGAAAAATTTCGGGATTTTTACAGAAAATGTTCATTTTATATCTTGAGGAAATAATTCGTCTTTACCATTTTTTATTTAATACTGAAACAAACTACAGACTGTTTCGTTTTAGCTTTGAACCTGCTATGACAGTGATGAAATAGGACAGTCTCTCATCGAGGTGACGTTTAGTTAATATAACTCCCGAAAGAGGGTGTTGTAGTCAGGTGTTTGACACGAGTTTATGAACGGCCGCAATGGAATTTGTACCATACCTAAAGTGAAGCAACAAAGCCAACATAAAAATTCAAACTATGCTGTGAACATGGGCAAATATCATGAATATTGATCATGTTTCATGGTGTTTAGGCCTATTTAAACATGAAAAATAAGATTCGATAGATACCTACCTATACCAAATATTTATATACGGTAGCCCATGCTGGTGGATTCTTTCATGTCACCATGGCTGTTCTTCTTGTTCTCACGGAACGTCACAAAGAAGTGTGCCGTCCCGACTTTGTGACGGCCAACATCGTCACATTGTTGTGAAAACAATTACACACACAGCCGCAGAATTTTTATTGTAGGCCGTAGATAATGCGCACCACCGGATAACGCACACCCCCCATTTTTAGGCTCTTCCAATGGAAAAAAGTCGCGCACTATACGCCGGAAAATACGGTATATATGGTTTTAGATACTATTATACTGCGACTGTCCCTCCGTTATGCTGTCCCCCAACCCCTTGCTGCTGTCCTGTACCATTTCTCTGAATATTCATTTTCTGCTGTGGGGGAAAAGAATACTGCCACCAAGTATTTTCACTTGGATCGTAAGAGGCGAGAAGAAAGGGACGGGGATTGGGACTAGGCATCCTTCTCCTTGTAGCCCCGCAGGGGACATTCCTAAACGAAAAAGTAAAGGCATAAGAGGGTCTGGGAGTTTTCCGACCAGCACCCTAAGGTTTGGGTCTTTTAATGTGTGTGGATGTGGTACAGATGAGAATAAAAGGGAAGAGATAGGTAGTATGTTCGTGAGAAGAAAGATGGATGTGTTGGCTTTGAGTGAAACTAAGTTGAAAGGGAAGGGTGAGTGTAAGTTTGGAAGTGTAAGTGGGAGGTTCTCAGGAGTGAAGAGAGGGCAAGGGAGGGAAGGGGTGGCTATTCTAGCAAGTGAAGAGATAGGTAAACATGTAGTGGAGTGGAAGGAGGTTTCCTCAAGGATAATGTGGATGAAGGTGAAACTGGGGAAGGAGATGTGGGTCTTTGTAAGTGCATATGGGCCTGGCAGTGAGAAGAGTGTAGAAGAATGGGAGGCCTTTTGGATAGATTTAAATGAGTACATAGAGGATTTAGGGAGGAATGTCAATGTAATAGTACTGGGAGACCTTAATGCTAGGTTAGGAAATGGTCCAATTGATGGAGTGGTTGGGAAATGTGGAGTTCCAGGAAAGAATCGTAGTGGAGAGTTGATGGTGGAAATGTGTCTAGAAAGAGAGTTGATGATAGCAAATACAGTGTTTCGGAAGAAAGTCAAGCATAAGTACACATGGGAGAGGGTGGTGGATGGAAGGGTGGTAGATAGAGCGTTGATGGATTATGTAGTGGTAAATAGGATTATGATAGGAAGAGTTAACCCCTTCCATACGGTGCCGCCTACGTAGGCGTCATGAGGAGCAAGTGGATTCGCGACGCTGCCATATCGGCGTCTTGATTATATTTATTGTAGTCGCCCCTGTGTTTTTACATTCTCCCAAATGTGCCCTGAATCCCATTCTCTGTGGTTTTCAAAATTCGCGGGTGAAAGAGAGAACGATCGATATAGGCGGTGACTATATTTTATGATGCGAGTATTATTACGACACATCGTACGGCTGGCATTGGCTGCTGCCCGCGAGATTTAAGTCCTGTAGTGAAGTGGTTAAGGATGTACATGTGCTAAGGGGAGAGGGTGGGGGAATATCAGCTCATTTTTTGGTGGAAGGGAAGTTGAAAGTGGAGGATAGATGGAGAAAGAGGAAAGGGACAAAAGGTAGGGAGGTGCTTAGAGTGAACTCTTTAAATGAAAAGGAAAAGGAGGAGTACAAGAAGAAGCTGAAGGAGGAGTGGGAGGGAGTGAAGGATAGAGTAGAGCTAGGTGTGGAGGAGGAATGGGGATGGTTGAAGGAGGGAGTCACAAAGTGTGCAAGGATGGTGTGTGGAACAAGAAGGACAGGAGGAAATAAAAGGAAGGGTAGTGAATGGTGGAATGAGGAAACAAAGAAGGTTGTAGAAGAGAAGAAGCGAGCTTTCACAGATTGGTTACAAAATAGGACGAGGGAGTCATATGAGAGGTACAAAGAAAAGAAAAGAGAAGTAAAGCAAAAGGTAAAGGTTGCAAAGAGGAGAGCAGATGTGAAGTGGGGTAAGGGTATGACAGAAAATTTTGAAAGTAATAAAAAGATGTTTTGGAAAGAAATTAAGAGAGGAAGAGGAGGCAAATCAAGTAGAGAAGAAAAGGTAAAAGGTGCAGATGGAGAGATAATAATGGAAGAGAAGGTATTAAGGGGAAGATGGACAGAATATTTTAGAGAGTTGCTAAATGTGAAGGAGGATAGGGAGGGAAAGATAGCTGCAGTGGGAAGTGCTAAGAAAATGACCATGATGAATGAGGAAAATGGAGGAGAAATAAGGAAGGATGAAGTGAAGGCAGTTGTTAAGATGATGAAAGCAGGTAAGGCACCTGGTCTGGATGGATGCCATGCAGAATGTCTAAAAAAAGGAGGTACAGTGATGGTGGACTGGCTGGTGAAGTTATTTAATGTTTGCTGGAGAGAGGGTAGAGCCGGAGGACTGGAGGAGTGCCTGTATAGTTCCACTTTACAAGGGAAAAGGGGACAAGTGTGAATGTAGTAGTTGTAGAGGGATTAGCTTGTTAAGTGTAGTTGGGAAGACTTATGGGAAGATCTTGATTGAGAGGATTAGGAGAGGAACAGAGGGAGTAATTGGTGAGGAACAGTGTGGATTTAGGACGGGTAGAGGTTGTGTAGATCAGATCTTTGTGGTAAGACAAATATGTGAGAAAGGGGAAGGATGTTTTTTGGGCTTTTATGGATCTGGGAAAGGCTTATGATAGGGTAGACAGAAAGGCACTGTGGGAGGTTATGCAAATATATGGGATAGGAGGAAAGGTTCTAGGAGCTGTCAAGAGTTTTTATGAGAGTAGTAGAGCTTGTGTCAGGATTAGAAATGGAGAGAGTGAGTGGTTCGAGGTAAAGGTGGGACTTCGTCAAGGATGCGTTGTCGTCCTGGCTGTTCAACTTATACATGGTTGGGGTAGTGCGAGAGGTAAATGCAAGGGTAGTGGGTCAGGGATCGGAGATGGTTAAAGAAAATGGAGAAAAGTGGGAGGTGAGCCAGCTGTTGTTTGCTGACGACACTGCGCTTGTGGCAGGATCGGAGGAAGGATTGAGGAAGTTGGTGACAGAGTTTGGGAGAGTATGTGATAGAAGAAAGCTAAAGATAAATGTGGGTAAAAGTAAGGTGATGAGATGTACTCGGGGTGAAAGTGGCAGTAGACTGGAAGTGAGCATTAAGGGAGAGCAACTGGAGGAAGTGGATAGTTTTAGATACTTGGGTGCAAATGTGGCAGAATAAGGTGGAGTGAAGGTGGAGGTAGAATGTAGATTGAGAGAAGCGAGTAAATGCCTTGGTGGATTGAAGAGTGTAATGCGGAATAGATATTTGGGAATGGATGCTAAGAGGAGACTGTATGAAGGAGTGATTGTGCCAACAGCACTGTATGGGGCAGAAACATGGAACATAAGAGAGGAAGAGAGAAGGAGTTTGAATGTGTTTGAGATGAGGTGTCTGAGAAGTATGATGAGGGTTACTAGGCTAGATAGAGTGAGAAATGAGGAGGTGAGGAGGAGAACAGGGGTGGAAAGGGAGTTGGGAGATAGGGTTGATGAAAGAGTATTAGGATGGTTTGGACATATGGAAAGAAATAGTGAAGAAAAACTAGTAAAAGAGGTATGGAAGGCAGATGTGGAGGGAGTGAACATGAGGGGATGTCCTAGGATGAGATGGATGGATGGGGTGAGGGGTGCTTTGGGGAAGAGGGGAATGTCTGTTGAGGAAGGACGGGAGAGGACAGAAGACAGGGGTGAATGGAGAATGGTTGTATATGGATGATGTTGTGATGCATGAGGTTGAATGGGCGGGGATGGGGGGTGAGGTAGTATGTGTGAGCAAAATTTGACGCAGCCCGAAGGGATTTCTCCCCGTCTTCTCCTTTTATGCATGGGGGGACGGAGAAGGGGGGTCGCCGATTTAATGAAGCGGCCTTGCTTTTGGATGTGCTGTGTCTTGCGACACTGCTTCTGACCCAGGGCAGTAGATAAGGTGCAGGGATGACCCGTCATCCAGGAGGTGCTAAGATAAGAGGGAGGGTGGAGGGGTGTGGAGTGTATTCAGGGATGGAATGGGTGGGAATGATTTTATGCCTTTTCCTTTTTGGCTACCTCCCTTGTAAAGGGGAAAAAGCCTTGGTATATGTATGTATGTATATATATATATATATATATCTTAGTTATAATTTGAAAGAGTACCCCAGTTCTCCACCACACAGCTGAGGCCAAAGGCAATGGAGCAAGAGAGAGCACCTCCACAGCAGGGTTATTGAACCCAGCTGTGCAGATGATGTGTCTTGCTTCATTTTGACCTGAATAGTGTGGCATGAGGTGCTAACATGGAAAGGGTGATGAATGGGTTTTGATAGTTGTGGAGTGTGTGTATGTATTGACTTGACTACTTCCCTTATAGCTCTTTGGTACTTTTATGTAATTAGTTTACATTTTTAAATACTCTTGAATGTACACCTCTTTGGCTGTGAGTGTGAGTGTCACAGCAGAAGAGCTCAGAAGACCTTATTTTTCTCCATTTATTTTCACTGCAGGAAGCCTGGCAGGTACGACAGAGCAAAGATGGATTAATGGAAGAAGAACTTTATGTCTCAGACAGTACTGTGATATGGTCGAGGGGTCAAGTAGGGGTTGAGGGTGCTAGACGAGTCATAAAGTGCTTTTCGTGTGACTCGACAGTTCAGCAGGTTTTGTTTGCGACCTTTCACACCTATCCAGAGCAACCAGCACTCCTGGGAGAAGTTTTGCCTGATGAACCAACAGGTAGAGTTTTGAAATGTTCATATTGTTTATTGATAAACTAAGGTATCATTGCTGCTAGCATGAGCTGTTTGGTCCTATAATTGGTTTATCTTTTATTGTTTTCCCAGCTTATTTACCCAGTAAATCTCGTGTGGAAAACTATGCAAATTCTTAATTGGCCTCTTACTTGTTACTGGTATTGGGTTTTCACCCTGTGGTGGGAAACATAAATAATGCTACTGTGTTCCCCTCCATATTTTAAAAGGCAACTAAATGGCACATAAGATGAGATTATTGATAAACTAAGGTATCATTGCTGCTAGTATGAGGTGTTTGGTCTTATAATTGGTTTATCTTTTATTATTGTTTTCCCAGCTTATTTACCCAGTAAATCTCATGTGTAAAACTATGCAAATTCTTAATTGGCCTCTTACTTGTTACTGTTATTGGTTTTTCACCCTGTGGTGGGAAACATAAATAATGCTACTGTGTTCCCCTCCATATTATAAAAGGCAACTAAATGGCACATAAGATGAGATTAAAAAAAAATCTCCCACACAGTTGAAGCAAGAATTATACTTTGAAATAAAGAATTAAACCACTTGTATATGATTCGGTTTAACATCACAAAGTGCCTCTCCCAGAGAGGACTTGGATGGTGGCTCCTTTGGCAAACTTTTTGGAGCAGAGAATTAAAAAGATTATGCCCTTACTACAAATTCACCCTGCTGGCAGGCAGTCACAAACCACCTTCACTCCTGACCTGCTGCTAAGTAGTGGCATTCTAAGCTGCAACTGCTGAGAAGTCCAGGTAGATTGCAAAGGAACTGGCCATCTAACCACATTGCCTCAAGGCTTGGTATACATTTCACCTGAGAAGACATACTCCCCCATTATCTAGCATGGGACTAACTTTGAAGATTGTTGTTATAGAGAGTAATACCTTAATGTGTTTGAAATTGATTTTCTTTGTGTTGTAGGTGAAGAATTGCCAAGTGTGTGTGTTGTGGAGAATGACTTCATCAACGTGTATACTGAAGAAGGAGAAGACTATGCTGTGGCACTACCATTTCAGGTATTGTAATTACAAAGATTTAAAACCCAGGTCCTAAGATGTCTCAGGGGCTTAGAATAGCATAAATACAAGTCAGCATTCTGAGAGCCAGTTGTGTATTTACCTAGCTTTATTTTACCGGATGAGAGCTATGCTCGTAGTGACCCATTTTTGTATCTCTCCACATCCAGTTTATTCTTAAAATCATGTATAGTTTTGGCATCCACTGTTTCTCCTTTCAGTTTGTTCCACACATCAATCACTCTATGTGGGAAGCTATTCTTTTTCAGGTCTCTTCTGTAACTGTCTTTCTTTAGTTTTTTTTTGTGTCCTCTTGTTTCTCTTCTGTCCCACTTTAATAAGTCGTCTCTGTCGAGAATTTCCATCCTTTTCATAATTTTGAAAATGGTCAACAAATCGCCTCTTTCTCTTCTCTGTTCCAGTGATGACAGATGTAATTTTTCTAATCTTTGTTTGTATGTCAGGTTTGTCAGTGTAGGCGCAGTCTTTGTCACTGCTCTTTGTATTCTTTCTAACTTTCTTATGTTCTTCTTTGTGCTAGGTGCCCATAGTGTTGCAGCATATTCTAGTTTAGGTCTTATCAGTGTAACAACTATTTTTTTAACCATCTCCTCATCTATGTAGTCGAAGGCCACTTTCATTGACCTCAATAAGTTATAAGTCTCTCCAAATAATTTATTGACATGTTTATCAGGTGTCAAGTCACTTGAGATGATTACTCCCAGGTCCCTTTCTGAATCGACTTTTTTGACTTCTTTGTTTCCAATTTTGTACTGTCCCGATACTCTATTTCTAGTTTTTCCAAATTCCATTGTACTACATTTTTTAATGTTGAAATTCATCTCACTTTTCCGACTCCATTCCCATATTTTGTCTAGGTCTTCTTGTAGTGATATGCAATCTTCTTCTGTTCTTACTCTCTTGAGTAATTTGGCATCATCAGCAAAGAAGTTCATATAACAGTTTACTCCCTCATCCATATCATTTATATATATGGCAAACATTAAAGGAGCCAGTACAGCACCTTGTGGGACACCACTTTTCATCATCTTCCCAGTTCAAATATTTGTCTCTAAGTACCACTCTCATTTTTCTCCCAGTTAAGAAATCCTTCATCCACTCCAGCAGTTTACCTTGTATTCCTCCTATTATTTCAATTTTTCTTGTAAATTTTTTATGCGGTACTTTGTCAAATGCCTTCTGCAAATTCAAAAAGATGCAATCTGCCCAGCCATCTTTCTTGTATTACTTACTTCTTACTTCTGCTCCCAGGTAGGCTTTCAGCCTCTCAGTCAGTCCAGCACACTTCTCCAGATCGTCCTCTGCACACTTCGCCAGATTGTCCTCCAGGCTGTCCCTTGAGTTTCTCAAGCAAATAGGTCTTCTTACGTCATCGGCTAGCTAGGCCTGTCATAACAACCCTCCTCTTTTATCCGGGCTTGGGACCGGCATGCGATTTAGATGTCATTCCCCATGGCAGAGTTATCTCAATTAATCTCGAGTAAAAGCAGATTAGGTTTGTGGTGCATGATCTTCCACTTCTAAAGCCAAATTGTTTTGGGTTTATTATTTTATTTACTTCCAAGTGTTTGGTCCATTTGTTTCTGATGCCCTTTTCACATATTTTTGCTACTGTGCTTGTAAGGTCTGTGTATTTACCTAGTTGTATTATACGGGAAGGGAGCTATGCTTGTGTGACCTGTCTTTGTATCTCTCAGCATCAAGTTTTTTCTTAAAATCTTGAATAGTGTTTGCACACACTGTTTCGTTGTCTAATTTGTTCCAAGTATCTATCACTCTGTGTACACACATACATATACCAAGGCTTTTTCCCCCTTACAAGGGAGGTAGCCAAAAAGGGAAAGGCATAAAATAATTTCCACCCATTCCATCCCTGAATACACTCCACACCCCTCCACCCTCCCTCTTATCTTAGCACCTCCTGGATGACGGGTCATCCCTGCACCTTGTCCACTGCCCTGGGTCAGAAGCAGTGTCACAAGACACAGCACATCCACAGTAAGGCCGCTTCATTAAATCGGCGACCCTCCCTCTCCGTCCCCCCATTGCATAAAAGGAGAGGACAGGGAGAAATCCCTTTGGGCTGCGTCAAATTTTGCTCACACATACTACCTCACCCCCCATCCCCCCGCCCATTCCACCTCATGCATCACAACATCATCCATATACAACCATTCTCCATTCACCCCTGTCTTCTGTCCTCTCCCATCCTTCCTCAACAGACATTCCCCTCTTCCCCAAAGCCCCCTTCACCCCATCCATCCATCTCATCCTAGGACATCCCCTCATGTTCACTCCCTCCACATCTGCCTTCCATACCTCTTTTACTAGTCTTTCTTCACTATTTCTTTCCATATGTCCAAACCATCCTAATACTCTTTCATCAACCCTATCTCCCAACTCCTTTTCCACCCCTGTTCTCCTCCTCACCTCCTCATTTCTCACTCTATCTAGCCTAGTAACCCCCCATCATACTTCTCAGACACCTCATCTCAAACACATTCAAACTCCTTCTCTCTTCCTCTCTTATGTTCCATGTTTCCGCCTCATACAGTGCTGTTGGCACAATCACTGCTTCATACAGTCTCCTCTTAGCATCCATTCCCAAATGTCTATTCCTCATTACACTCTTTAATCCACCAAGGCATTTACTCGCTTCTCTGTCTACATTCTACCTCCACCTTCACTCCACCTTTTCCTGCCACATTTGCACCCAAGTATCTAAAACTATCCACTTCCTCCAGTCGCTCTCCCTTAATGCTCACCTCCAGTCTACCACCACTTTCACCCCTTGTATATCTCACCTTACTTTTACCCACATTTATCTTCAGCTTTCTTCTATCACATACTCTCCCAAACTTTGCCACCAACTTCCTCAATACCTCCTCCGATCCTGCCACAAGCGCAGTGTCGTCCGCAAACAACAGCTGGCTCACCTCCCACTTTTCTCCATTTTCTTTAACCATCTCCAATCCCTTGCCCACTACCCTTGCATTTACCTCTCGCACCACCCCATCCATGTATAAGCTGAACAGCCAGGGCGACATAATGCATCCTTGACGAAGTCCCACCTTTACCTCGAACCACTCACTCTCTCCATCTCTAATCCTGACACAAGCTCTACTACTCTCATAAAAACTCTTGACAGCTCCCAGAAGCTTTCCTCCTATCCCGTATATCTGCATAACCTCCCACAGTGCCTTTCTGTCTACCCTATCATAAGCCTTTTCCAGATCCATAAAAGCCCAAAAAGCATCCTTCCCCTTTCCTATAGCTTTCTCACATATCTGTCTTACCACAAAGATCTGATCTACACAACCTCTACCCGTCCTAAATCCACACTGTTCCTCTCCTAGTCCTCTCAATCAAGATCCTCCCATAACCCTTCCCAACTACACTTAACAAGCTAATCCCTCTGAAACTACTACATTCACACTTGTCCCCTTTTCCCTTGTAAAGAGGAACTATACAGGCACTCCTCCAGTCCTCCAGCACTCTACCCTCTCTCCAACAAACATTAAATAACCTCACCAACCAGTCCACCATCACTGTACCTCCTTTTTTCAGACATTCTGCATGGCATCCATCCAGACCAGGTGCCTTACCTGCTTTCATCATCTTAACAACTGCCTTCACTTCATCCTTCCTTATATCTCCTCCATTCTCCTCACTCATCACGGTCATTTTCTTAGCATTTCCCACTGCAGCTATCTTTCCCTCCCTATCCTCCTTCACATTTAGCAACTCCCTAAAATATTCTGCCCATCTTCCCCTTACTGCCTTCTCTTCCATTATCATCTCTCCATCTGCACCTTATACCTTTTCTTCTCTACTTGATTCGCCTCCTCTTCCTCTCTTAATTTCTTTCCAAAACACCTTTTTATTACTTTCAAAATTTTCTGTCATACTCTTACCCCATTTCACATCTGCTCTCCTCTTTGCAACCTTTACCTTGTGCTTTACTTCTCTTTTCTTTTCTTTGTACCTCTCATATGACTCCCTCATCCTATTTTGTAACCAATCTATGAAAGCTCGCTTCTTCTCTTCTACAACCTTCTTTGTTTCCTCATCCCACCATTCACTACCCGTTCTTCTATTTCCCCCTGTCCTTCTTGTTCCACACACCATCCTTGCACACTTTATGACTCCCTCC
Organism: Oratosquilla oratoria; assembly: GCF_046742065.1. Taxonomy (NCBI): domain Eukaryota; kingdom Metazoa; phylum Arthropoda; class Malacostraca; order Stomatopoda; family Squillidae; genus Oratosquilla; species Oratosquilla oratoria. Next base: position 39,676,397 of record NC_134818.1, read on the forward strand.
TTGAACCATCCCCATTCCTCCACACCCAGCTCGACTCTATCCTTTACTCCCTCCCACTGCTCCTTCAGCTTCTTCTTGTACTCCTTCTCCTTTTCCTTTTCATTTAAAGAGTTCACTCTAAGCACCTCCCTACCTTATGTCCCTTTCCTCTTTCTCCATCTATCCTCCACTCTCAACTAACCTTCCACCAAAAAATTATCTGATATTCCCCCACCCTCTCCTCTTAGCACATGTACATCCTTAAATCTTCCTATCATAATCCTATTTACCACTACAAAATCCATTAGGGTTCTACCACCCTTCCCTACACCACCCTCTCCCATGTGTACTTATGCTTGACTTTCTTCCGAAACACTTTATTTGCTATCATCACCTCTCTTTCTAGACACATTTCCACCATCAACTCTCCACTACGATTCTTTCCTGGAACTCCACATTTCCCAACCACTCCATCAATTGGACCATTTCCTACCCTAGCATTAAGGTCTCCCAGTACTATTACATTGACATTTCTTCCTAAATCCTCTATGCACTCATTTAAATCTATCCAAAAGCCTCCCTTTCTTCTACACTCTTCTCACTGCCAAGCCCATATGCACTTACAAGGACCCACATCTCCTTCCCCAGTTTCACCTTCATCCACATTATCCTTGAGGAAACCTCCTTCCACTCCACTACATGTTTACCTATCTCTTCACTTACTAGAATAGCCACCCCTTCCCTCCCTTGCCCTCTCTTCACTCCTGATAACCTCCCACTTACTCTCCCAAACCTACACTCACCCTTCCCTTTCAACTTAGTTTCACTCAAAGCCAACACATCCATCTTTCTTCTCACAAACATACCACCTATCTCTTCCCTTTTACTCTCATCTCTACCACATCCACACACATTAAAAGACCCAAACCTTAGGGTGCTGGTCCGAGAACTTCCAGACTCTCTTATGCCTTCTCTTTTTTGTTTAGGAATGTCCCCTGCGGGGCTACAAGGAGAAGTATGCCTAGTCCCAATCCCCGTCCCTTTCTTCTCGCCTCTTACGATCCATGCAGGAAAACTTGGTGGCAGTATTCTTTTCCACCACCACAGGGAATTCCCCCATCACAGAAAAAGAATACTCAGAGAAATGGTACAGGACAGCAACAAGGGGTTGGGGGACAGCATAACAGGGGGACAGTCGTAGTATAAAAGTGTCATCATTTCTCTATGAACAGAGTTTTCCTCTATCATAGACAAAATGATGTGTGGCTCTGGTCCATAGGGGCGCCCCATATAGACCCTAAAGTATCAACTGCATGCTACTTTGCCACAATAACAAGCAGCCAATACCCACACTCTATGTGGGAAGCTATTTTTTTAAGATCTGGGGTATTGGGAAAGGTGGTAGATAGAGCGTTAATGGATTATGTAGTGGTAAATAGGATTATGATAGGAAGAGTTAAGGATGTACATGTGCTAAAGGAGAGAGGGTGGGGGAATATCAGATAATTTTTTGGTGGAAGGTAAGTTGAGAGTGGAGGATAGATGGAGAAAGAGGAAAGGGACATAAGGTAGGGAGGTGCTTAGAGTGAACTCTTTAAATGAAAAGGAGAAGGAGTACAAGAAGGTGAAGGACGAGTGGGAGGGAGTAAACGATAGAGTAGAGCTAGGTGTGGAGGAGGAATGGGGATGGTTGAAGGAGGGAGTCACAAAGTGTGGAAAGATGGTGTGTGGAGCTAGAAGGACAGGAGGAAATAGAAGGAAGGGTAGTGAATGGTGGGATGAGGAAACAAAGAAGGTTGTAGAAGAGAAGAAGTGAGCTTTCACAGATTGGTTACAAAATAGGACGAGGGAGTCATATGAGAGGTACAAAGAGAAGTAAAGCACAAGGTAAAGGTTGCAAAGAGGAGAGCAGATGTGAAATGGGGTAAGAGTATGACAGAAAATTTTGAAAGTAATAAAAAGATGTTTTGGAAAGAAATTAAGAGAGGAAGAGGAGGCGAATCAAGTAGAGAAGAAAAGGTAAAAGGTGCAGATGGAGAGATGATAATGGAAGAGAAGTCAGTAAAGGGAAGATGGGCAGAATATTTTAGGGAGTTGCTAAATGTGAAGGAGGATAGGGAGGGAAAGATAGTTGCAGTGGGAAATGCTAAGAAAATGAGAGTGATGAGTGAGGAAAATGGAGGAGAAATGTGTAGGGAGGCAGACTATTTATTATAATTTATTTTTTTGTTATATGTATATTTTTATTAATTATTATAGTTTATTATAGAATATTGTTATTTTTGTTTATTGTTTATCATTATGTATTTCTTCTATTTATTTTTCCTGCATCTGACCTAGTTATGGACCAAAAGGTCTCCTGCTGGGATGTTTATCCTTTGTAATCCTTTGTAATAAGGAAGGATGAAGTGAAGGCAGTTGTTAAGATGATGAAAGCAGGTAAGGCACCTGGTCTGGATGGATACCATGCAGAATGTCTGAAAAAAGGAGGTACAGTGATGGTGGACTGGCTGGTGAGGTTATTTAATGTTTGCTGGAGAGAGGGAAGAGTGCCGGAGGACTGGAGGAGTGCCTGTATAGTTCCTCTTTACAAGGGAAAAGGGGACAAGTGTGAATGTAGTAGTTTCAGAGGGATTAGCTTGTTAAGTGTAGTTGGGAAGGCTTATGGGAGGATCTTGATTGAGAGGACTAGGAGAGGAACAGAAGGAGTAATTGGTGAGGAACAGTGTGGATTTAGGATGGGTAGAGGTTGTGTAGATCAGATCTTTGTGTTAAGACAGATATGTGAGAAAGTTAAGGAAAAGGGAAGGATGTGTTTTGGGCTTTTATGGATCTGGAAAAAGCTTACAACAGGGTAGACAGAAAGGCACTGTGGGAGGTTTTGCAGATTTATGGGATAGGAAGAAAGCTTCTAGAAGCTGTCAAGAATTTTTATGAGAGTAGTAGAGCTTGTGTCAGGATTAGAGATGGAGAGAGTGAATGGTTCGAGGTAAAGGTGGGACTTCGTCAAGGATGCATTATGTCGCCCTGGCTGTTCAACTTATACATGGATGGGGTGGTGCGAGAGGTAAATGCAAGGGTGGTGGGTCAAGGATTGGAGATGGTTAAAGAAAATGGAGAAAAGTGGGAGGTGAGCCAGCTGTTGTTTGCGGACGACACTGCGCTTGTGGCAGGATCGAAGGAGGGATTGAGGAAGTTGGTGACAGAGTTTGGGAGAGTGTGTGATAGAAGAAAGCTGAAGATAAATGTGGGTAAAAGTAAGGTGATGAGATGTACTCGGGGTGAAAGTGGCAGTAGACTGGAAGTGAGCATTAAGGGAGAGCAACTGGAGGAAGTGGATAGTTTTAGATACTTGGGTGCAAATGTGACAGGAAAAGGGGGAGGTAGAATGTGGATTGAGAGAAGCGAGTAAATGCCTAGGTGGATTAAAAAGTGTAATGAGGAATAGACATTTGGGAATGGATGCTAAGAGAAGACTGTATGAAGGAGTGATTGTGCCAACAGCATTAAATGGGGCGGAAACATGGAACATAAGAGAGGAAGAGAGAAGGAGTTTGAATGTATTTACCTAGTTGTATTTACCTAGTTGTATTTTGCGGGAAGGGGAGCTATGCTCGTGTTGTCCCGCCTTTGTATCTTGCAGTGTCTAGTTTGTTTTTAAACTCATGAATGGTTTTTGCGCATACTATTTCATTGTCCAGTTTGTTCCAAGTGTCCAAAACTCTATGAGGAAAACTGTTTTTCTTCAGTTCTCTTCTATAGCTATGTTTTTTTATTTTCTTTCCATGTCCTCTTGTGTTTCTTTTGTCCCAGTTAAGTAAGTTCTCACTATCGAGTACCTCTGTGCCTTTCATGATTCTGTAGATGGTCAATAGGTCACCTCTCTCTCTCTTCTTTGCTCCAGTGTCGGTAACTCCAGTTTAGCCAATCTCTCTTCGTATGATAGGTTTGCAAGTGCAAGGTGCCATTTTTGTAGCTGCTCTTTGGATTCTTTCTATTTTCTTTATATTCTTTTTTTGGTACTGGGGGACCACAATGTCGCTGCATACTCTAATCTAGGCCTTATCAATGTAAACCAATATTTTTTTCATCATGTCTTCGTCCAAGTATGTAAACGCCACTTTTATTGATCTTAGGCAAAGTTGTAAGTCTCCCCCGACAATTTTGTTAATCTGTATATCATAGGACAAGTCGTTCGTGATAATTACTCCCAAATCTTTTTCGGATCCTACTTTCTTTACTTCTTTGGTTCCAATTGTATTATTTTTCCTGATATCTGTTTTTGCTTTTTCCAAACTCCATTATGCTACACTTCTTCGTTTTAAAGTCCACTTCCCATTTCTGACTCCAGTTCCATACCCTATTTAGGTCTTCTTTGCAGTGCTTCACAGTCCTCATCAGTTTCTATTTTCCTTAGCAGTTTGGCGTCATCGGCAAAGAAGCTCATGTAGCAGTTCACGTCCTCATCCATGTCATTCATATAGATAGCAAACATTATTGGTGCCAGCACAGATCCTTGCGGTACTCCACTGATCACCTCTTTCCAGTCTGAATATTTTTCTCTGAGCACTACTCTCATCTTTCTACCAGTCAGAAAGTCCTCTATCCTTTTTAGTAGGTTTCCCTGTATTCCTCCTATGTGTTCCAGTTTTTTTTAGTAGTTTTCTGTGTGGTACTTTGTCAAAGGCTTTTTGCAAGTCTAGGAATGCACAATCAGCCCATCCATTTCTTTCTTGCACTATGTCTATTAGTCTTGAGTAAAAGCATATTAAGTTTGTGGAGCATGATCTTCCTTGTCTGAATCCGAATTGTCTTGGGTTTAATATGTCATTGTCTTCCAGATGTTTTACCCATCTATTCTTGATTATTTTCTCACAAATTTGGCAATGGTGCTTGTTAGTGATACTGGCCTATAGTTGGTGGGTTCTTCTTTGTTTCCTCCTTTGTGTATTGGTACAATGTTAGCGTTTTTCCAGTCCTCGGGTATCTTTCCTTCTTTGAGTGAGCTGTTTATTAAGATGTGTATTTTGTCTGTTTAGTTCTTCTTTGCACTCCTTTAGAATCCAATTTGCAATACCGTCCGGGCCATGTGATTTTCTGACATCCAGTCTTGATAAATGTTCTGATATTTCCTTTAGTGATGCTGTAAACTCATTCATGAGGGGAGATTTCTTGTTTTTGTCTATGTCACAATTCGGTATTTTCTCTCTGGTGAAAACAGATTTAAAGTGATTGTTCATGACTTCGGCCATCTCTAAATCTTCTGTGTATTCTATGTTTCCTTGGCATAGTTTCACCAATTCCTGTTTGTTTTTAAGTTTACCATTCACATACCGATAGAATAGTTTGGGTTGCTCTTTGCATTTGTCTATAATATCCTTCTCATGGTTCCTTTTCTCCTCTCTTCTCACATTAACATACTCATTTCTATAGTTAACATAAATTTGCCATTTGCTTTGTTTTTTGTCTTTTCTCCACTTTTTCCAAGCTTTGTCCCTTCTGTCTTTTGCCTCACTGCATCTTTTGTTGAACCAACATTTAATGTACTCTCTCTCTCGCTTTTGTCTTGGTACATGCCTGTTTACCCCTTCATTGTAGTTTTCCATCAATATATTCCATTTCTCTTCCACTGCTGTTTCTTCCCTGTAAAATATTTCCCAGTTTGCATTCCGGAAGAATGTCTTTAGTTTTGTAAAGTCTGTTTTGTTGTACCTCAGTCTTCCTTTCCTATGCTTTTCGTTCCTCTCTATGTCTATTTCTTCTTCCTTTAGTATAGTTTCGATGAGTACATGGTCACCTCTTTCCAATTGGTGTCTCATACTGGACTTATGCACTATTTCAGGCTCTGTTGTAAATATTAGATCTAGTTTCGATGGCTCTTCATTATTTCTGTACCTTGTGTTTTCATGGACCCATTGGGTCATTGTGTACTCCATGGTCATATCTAGCAGTACATTGCCCCACGAGTCATCTCCTCCTTGCACTGTCATGCTGTCCCAACAAATTTCTTTGCAATTGAAGTCCCCCATAACTACCAGATTACCCTTACCCATTAGTATCTCATTGAGTGATTTTCTTGTGTCATCTAGCATTTTTTTATGTTCAATTTCTTTCCAAGCGCTTGTTTTTGGAGGCACATAAGTCACCACAAACTTTCTACTTTTCATATTCTTGCCTTCGACTTTTATCATGATCAATTCAGCATTACCTTTCCTCTGCAATTTTTTGTCACCTTTAGGTCCTTTCTTGGCCAAGAACATGATTCCCCCTCCCTGTTTCTTGTCCCTGTTTTTTATCCAGTAAGTTGTATAAACCTTGTCCGATAAACAGTGGATGGTATTTCACCTCTTAGTTTAGTCTCTACAATTCCCATTATGTCTGGTTTTGCTTCTAACAGATAATCATTGAGTTCGTTCAGTCCCGAAATTAGTCCGTCAATGTTGGTATAGGCCACTTTTAATTTTCTTCCTTCTCCCTGGTTTCTTCTTCCCTTGTTTTGTTCGTTTTGTAGCGCCATTGTCTTAATCTCAAGTCTATTACTCTCCACTGGAATTCTTTGCATTCTGTCTCTGATCTTTTCAAGTTTTTTTCCTTTGGTTCTTCTCTTAGCGCCCTTTCTTTTTCTAATTCCTCAGTACTCATTTCTCTTTTTATCCATATCTTATTGTATTTTTCACTCTTTGCCAAGTTACCTACTTTTTCAAATATGTCTTCTACTACCACTTGTGACCTTAGTTTTATCTTTAGAGGTCGATTCCTATCCTTAGTATAGCGACCAATTCTGTAAGTCTCTTCTAAGTCTGTGCCTGAATCACTATCTCCCCCCTGAATTTCATTAAGGATTTCTACTGCTGTCTCTTTTTCTTCTTTTTCTCTCTCATAAACCACAATACATTTCTTCCTATCTACTGTGTCCCTGACCCAATTTGCTTTTTCGTTAATCACTTGAATGATTGTGTCTTTTGCATTATCTTGCATTTGCTGCTTGACTATTTCTTTGAAAGCAATTTCTTTATTTTCAATATTTTCTTTCCACTTCTTAATTTCCTGGATACTGTCCCCACCTAAGTTTTCTTCGATCTTTTGTGTCAATTCTTGGAATTTGTTGTTCACTTCCTGCTTTAGATTTTCGCTATTATTATCATTAGTTTTCTTCTTTTCATTATCATTCTTCAGTTCGTTTATGTCTCTTTTCATTTCTTTAATTTCGTTTGTAAGATCCAAGTTAGCTTTTTTCAGGTCAGAAATTTCATGGTTAGTCTTAGATAAACAATCAATTAAACCAATGACCTCTTTTCTTAAGTCCATGATTTCATTTTCCCACCGAGTCCTATTTTTGCTCATCTCTCTCTCTATCTCTAATAATCTACTTAAGTTCTTTCTTTCGTACTTACCAAACCCTAAGAAATCATTGTCGTAACACGTGGTGCTTTGTTTATTGTTTACATCGCGGTTCAGTGGATTGCCTCCAGATGGCTCTGATTCGCAACTGGCTTTCGAGTCGTTTTCATTAATTTTTTGTAATTTAGAGTTAACACAATTAACTAGCACTGCATAGATACCATTTCGGGCACTCACGTTCACTCCCCACCCCTACAGTACAAACCAGGTTTTCCTTTTTCGTCGTAAATCCTCTTCTTCTTGGTCGCGCGATGACGAGCGGTGTTGCTTCGATGAGCGTGTGGGGTTTGAGATGAGGTGTCTGAGAAGTATGATGAGGGTTACTAGGCTAGATAGAGTGAGAAATGAGGAGGTGAGGAGGAGAACAGGGGTGGAAAGGGAGTTGGGAGATAGGGTTGATGAAAGAGTATTAGGATGGTTTGGACACATGGAAAGAATAAGTGAAGAAAGACTAGTAAAAGACGTATGGAAGGCAGATGTGGAGGGAGTGAACATGAGGGGATGTCCTAGGATGAGGTGGATGGATGGGGTGAAGGGTGCTTTGGGGAAGAGGGGAATGTCTGTTGAGGAAGGATGGGAGAGGACAGAAGACTGGGGTGAATGGAGAATGGTTGTATATGGATGATGATGTGATGCACGAGGTGGAATGGGGTGAGGTAGTATGTGTGAGTAAAATTTGACGCAGCCCGAAGGGATTTCTCCCCGTCCTCTCCTTTTATGCAATGGGGGGACGGAGAGGGGGGGGGTCGCCGATTTAATGAAGCGGCCTTGCTGTGGATGTGCTGTGTCTTGTGACACTGTTTCTGACCCAGGGCAGTGGACAAGGTGCAGGGATGACCCGTCATCCAGGAGGTGCTAAGATGGGAGGGAGGGTGGAAAGGTGTGGATTGAATTCAGGGATGGAATGGGTGGGAATGATTTTATGCCTTTTCCTTTTTGGCTACCTCCCTTGTAAGGGGGAAAAAACCTTAGTAAATGTATGTTCTGTAATTATCTTTTTTTAGTTTCTTTTCATGTCCTCTTGTTTTTCCATTGTCCCATTTTAATAAATCATTCTTATCTAAGATTTCCATTCCCTTCATAATTTTATAGATAGTAGGTCTCCTCTTTCCCTTCTTTGTTCCAGAGTTGGTAATTCTAATTTGGACAGTCTTTGGTCATATGTCATTTTGGAGAGTTGGTGCTAGTTTTGTTGTTGCTCTTTGTATTCTTTCTAGTTTTTTTATATTATTTTTGGTACAGGGTGTCCATCGTGTTGCTGCGTACTCGAGTTTTGATGTTATTAGTGAAGTTAAATTTTTTTTGAGCATTTCCTTGTCCAAATAGGGAAATGCCACTTTTATTGACATCAATAAATTGTAGGTTTCGCTGACTATTTTATTAACCCTTTCAATACGGGCCAAAATCTCGCTGGCAGCATTAGCTGCCAGACGTGCAATGTTGCGTCATAATACTCGCATTATAAAAAATAGTCACCGTTGTATTAACCTCTTCCATACGGTGCCGCCTATGTAGGCGGCATGAGGAGCAAGTGGATATGCGAGGCTGCCATATCGGCGTCTTGATTATATTTATTGTAGTTGTCCCTGCGTAACTGACATTCTCTCTAAACTGGCTTCATCACATTTTCTATGGTTATCAAAATTCATGGGTGAAAGAGAACGATCGATATAAGCGGTGACTATTTTTTATGATGCGAGTATTATGACGCAACATCGTACGTCTGGCAGTTAATGCTGCCCGCGAGATTTTGGCCCGGAGTGAAGTGGTTAATCGTTTTCTCTTTCACCTGTGAATTTTGATAACCATAGAAAATATGATGAAGCCAGTTTACAGAGTATGGGGGTCACGCAGGTACAACTACAATAAATATAATCAAGACGCCGATGTCGGCATCCTCGCGTACCCACTTGCTCCTCATGACGCCTAGGTAGGCAGCACCGTATGGAAGGGGTTAATATGTTTGTCCAGTGTAATGTCTTTGATAATAAATTGACATATAACCAATAATAAATGAAAATCAGACAGACAAATTATAGCAAAACAAAAACAAATAATATAACATAAATTATAATAATTACAGCATCTTACTTAGGTATTTATCTAAATGATTCTTAAAGCTTCGAACTGAACTACATTGCACTACCTGTGCAGGAAGTTTATTCCATTCATTAACTACACGGTTGGCAAAGTTGTTTCTACCTACTTCCAAATTGAATCTATTTCCGGACAGTTTGAGACCATTGTTTCTTGTCTGATTCTCATTCAAATTGGATTCTAAAAGAATGCAAAGAAGAGCTAACGGACAAAATACACATCATAATAAATAACTCACTCAAGGAAGGAAAGATACCTAATGACTGGAAAAATGCTAACATTGTACCAATATATAAAGGAGGAAACAAGGAAGAACCCACCAACTATAGACCAGTATCACTAACAAGCACTATAGCCAAAATTTGTGAGAAAATCATCAAGAATAGAAGGGTAAAACACCTGGAAGATAACAACATATTAAACCCAAGACAATTCGGGTTCAGACAAGGTAGATCATGCACCACAAACTTGATATGCTTCTACTCAAGACTAATAGACATAGTGCAAGAAAGAAACAGATGGGCTGATTGTGCATTCCTAGACTTGCAAAAAGCATTTGACAAAGTACCACACAGAAAACTACTAAAAAAACTGGAACACATAGGAGGAATACAAGGGAACCTACTAAAATGGCTGGAGGACTTCCTGACTGGAAGAAAGATGAGAGTAGCACTCAGAGAAAAATATTCAGATTGGAAAGAGGTGATCAGTGGAGTACCACAAGGATCTGTACTGGCTCCAATAATGTTTGCTATCTATATGAATGATATGGACGAGGGCGTGAACTGTTACATGAGCTTCTTTGCTGATGACGCCAAACTGTTAAGGAAAGTAGAAATTGATAAGGACTGTGAAGCACTGCAAGAAGATCTGAATAGGGTATAGAACTGGAGTCAGAAATGGGAAGTGGATTTTAATACTAAGAAGTGTAGCATAATGGAGTTTGGAAAAAGCAAAAACAGAATATCAAGAAATTATACAATTGGAACCAAGGAAGTAAAGAAAGTAGGATCCGAAAAAGACTTGGGAGTTATTATCACAAACGACTTGTCCTATGATACACAGATTAACAAAATTGTCGGGGAGACTTACAACTTGCTAAGATCAATAAAAGTGGCTTTTGCTTACCTGGACGAAGACATGATAAAAAAAAAATTGGTTACATTGATAAGGCCTAGACTAGAGTATGTGGCGACATTGTGGTCCCCCAGTACCAAAAAGAACATAAAGAAAATAGAAAGAATCCAAAAAGCAGCTACAAAAATGGCATCTGCACTTGCAAACCTATCATACGAGGAGAGATTGGCTAAACTGGAGCTACCGACACTGGAGGAAAGAAGAGAGAGAGGAGACCTACTGAAAGGCACAGAGATACTTGATAGAGAAGAATTACTAAACTGGGACAAGAGAAACACAAGAGGACATGGAAGGAAATTAAGAAAACATAGCTATAGAAGAGAACTGAAGAAAAACAGTTTTCCACATAGAGTTTTAGACACTTGGAACAAACTGGATAATGAAATAGTAAGCGCAAAAACCATTCACGAGTTAAAAAGCAAACTAGACACTGAGAGATACAATGGCGGGACAACACGAGCATAGCTCCCCTTCCCACGAAATAAAACTAGGTAAATATATATATATATATAGGTACGCACAAAAACAAGCGCGGCGCTACAATCACGCTGGTACTGTTTACATCGCCATATTTTACGACCCGTTGGATTTTGTTTGGCTTAGTTTGAATGCTTTGAGCGTTCAGTGTATGCGCAGGATATTCAAAATATCTTGTTATTGTGCAAGTGTATGCCCAATTCTTCAAAAGCAAATAAATATTCACCGATTCAAATGCAAATTTGGTTATCAACCTCGCCAAATTAGTTTTTCGAGTAAAAATATTAAGGTAAGACATCAATAACATAATATTTTCATGTAATGATGTTGTTTTTTAACCTATTTTCTCCCGTATATGAGCAGCTCAGTATCGTTGGGTAATATACACTGGGTGATTTTTTTACCCAAAAATCTTCACATGCTAAGTTGCATGTGCGCCGAATGGCCTACCGGCTCCGCCATTTGACCTTCAAGCCAAAAATTCCATAAATCAATCAATCAACCAGTTGCATGCCAATTGGGCCAGTGGTTTGGATTTTATTGATATTTTATTAATTATTTCTAAATTGACAACAGTTGCCATGACAGCAGGATAGGTGTTAGTAAGAATGGTATAAGAAGAAGGTCCTGCAATATTAATGCTCAGGTGATTTATTGACCCATAAATTTTATGGGTCAATAAATCACCTGAGCATGTCATTAACATTGCAGGACCTTCTTCTTATACCATTCTTACTAACACCTATCATGTTGCCATGGCAACTGTTGTCAATTTAGAAATAATCTATAAAATCCAAACCATTGGCCCAATTGACATGCAACTAGGCATGTGATGGTTTTTGGGTCAACAAATCACCAAGTGTATAATACAAAACGATCTTAAGCTGCTCGTAACCGGGAGAAAATAAGTTTAAAAAAAGATTCTTACATTAAAATGATATTTTATTGATGCCTTACCTTAATATTTTTACTTGGAAAACTAATTTGCCAAGGTTGATAACCAAATTTGCGTTTGAATCGGTGAATATCTGTTTGCTTTTGAAAAATCGGGCTTTATGATAAAACCTTCACATGCCAAGTTGCATGTCAATTGGGCCAGCAGTTTGGATTTTATAGATTATTTCTAGATTGACAACAGTTGCCATGGCAACATGATAGGTGTTAGTAAGAATGGTATAAGAAGAAGGTCCTGCAATATTAATGCTCAGGTGATTTATTGACCCATAAATTTTATGGGTCAATAAATCACCTGAGCATGTCATTAACATTGCAGGACCTTCTTCTTATACCATTCTTACTAACACCTATCATGTTGCCATGGCAACTGTTGTCAATTTAGAAATAATCTATGAAATCCAAACCATTGGCCCAATTGACATGCAACTAGGCATGTGATGGTTTTTGGGTCAACAAATCACCAAGTGTATAATACAAAACGATCTTAAGCTGCTCGTAACCGGGAGAAAATAAGTTAAAAAAAAAATTCTTACATTAAAATGATATTTTATTGATGCCTTACCTTAATATTTTTACTCGGAAAACTAATTTGCCAAGGTTGATAACCAAATTTGCATTTGAATCGGTGAATATCTGTTTGCTTTTGAAAAATCGGGCTTTATGATAAAACCTTCACATGCCAAGTTGCATGTCAATTGGGCCAGCAGTTTGGATTTTATAGATTATTTCTAGATTGACAACAGTTGCCATGGCAACATGATAGGTGTTAGTAAGAATGGTATAAGAAGAAGGTCCTGCAATGTTAATGACATGCTCAGGTGATTTGTTTACCCATAAAACCTTCACATACCAAGTTACATGTTAATTGGGCCAGCAGTTTGGATTTTATAGATTACTTCTAAATTGACAACAGTTGCCATGGCAACGTGATAGGTGTCAGTAAGAATGGTATAAGAAGAAGGTCCTGCAACGTTAATGACATGCGCAGGTGATTTATTGACCCATAAAACCTTCACATGCCAAGTTGCATGTCAATTGGGCCAGCGGTAGTGGTGGGCAGCTACCGGTGAAATTACCGGTTTTATCGGCAACAAACTTAATGATAGCTTACCGACAAAAGTTCTGCTACCGGTAAAGCTTCGTTAACCAATAACTCGATAAGCTATACCATAACACTCAGGGAGCGGTAAGCATGTCTTGGCTTGGTGGTACTGAGTGACGGTGGTGACAGGCCCAGTGCCCCGCTAATTTTACCGGTTAAACTTTTATCATTAAGCAAGTATTTACCGCTAAGGTCTCGGTAAGTTTTTATCATTAAAACCGTTTTATCGGCACTCTTTTTAATTTCTCAATAGAATTAATGTTATTTCTGTGATCAGCATACGAAACTGTATTAATTGTGAGAGTTCCATAAAAAAAAATTCCGCGTGTCGTCAAACGAAGACCCATATATTATATGGGTCTTCGTTTGGCGACACGCTGAATTTTTTTTATGAAACTTTCACAGTTAATACAGTTTCATATGCTGGTCACAGAAATAGCATTAATTCTATTGAGAAATTAAAAAAGTGCAAAAAAAAAAAAACGGGTTTTAATGATAAAAAAATGACCGAGACCTTAGCGGTACATACTTGCTTAATGGTAAAAGTTTAACCGGTAAAATTAGCGGGTCACTGGGCCCGTCACTACCGTCACTCAGTACCACCAAGCCGAGACGTGCTTACCGCTCTCTGAATGTTATGGTATAGCTTATCAAGTTATCGGTTAACGAAGCTTTAACGGTAGCAGAATGTTTGCTGGTAAGCTATCGTTAAGGTTGTTGGATAAAACCTGTAACTTTACCGGTAGCTGCCTACCACTACCACCTCCAAACATGAACCCATGCATGTAGACACTCGAACGAAAATGTATACACCACACCCACCCTCAGACACCCTCCATTCACTTACTTCCGCGGTAGATAGCAGACTATAGTAGCACCAATTAAAGTATGACCTTTTCCCTTTACAATGACATAACAATAAAAACAATATGTAAAATAGAACCAGAGATATAGCTTATTAAAAGACAAAAACATTGATTTTTCGAACTCGATTCGAACTTGTGATGTCACTACTACCTCACGAGTCTTTTACCGGTAAACTGTCGGTAATTTCGGTAACTGTATTGTTGTTCACCAATAATTTCGACATTGAAATTAGCGATATTTGCCCAGCACTAGCCAGCGGTTTGGATTTTATTGATTATTTCTAAATTGACAACGGTTGCCATGGCAACAAGATAGGTGTTAGTAAGAATGGTATAAGAAGAAGGTCCTGCAATGTTAATGACATGCTCAGGTGATTTGTTAACCCATAAAACCTTCACATGCCAAGTTGCATGTCAATTGGGCCAGCGGTTTGGATTTTATAGATTATTTCTAAATTGACAACAGTTGCCATGGCAACATGATAGGTGTCAGTAAGAATGGTATAAGAAGAAGGCCCTGCAATGCTGTTGACATGCTCAGGTGATTTATTGGCCCATAAAACCTTTACATGCCAAGTTGCATGTCAATTGGGCCAGTGGTTTGGATTTTATTGATGATAATCTGAAAATTTACAACTTCATGGTTGCCATGAAAAGGCAAATATGGTATGATGGAGATGTCTCACATTGTTTTTGACATGCTCATGTGATTTGTTGATCCTTAAAACCCAAGTTTACCAAATTTCAATAAAATTGGACCAGTGGTTTAGAGTTAATGTATATTTCTTTACCGGAATCTTTACAAATTTCCACCCTTAATTGTAACATTTTGTTATGGTAAAGTCTAGCCAAAAATGCGGGCTAAAAAAAAAAAAAAAAATTGTATCCTTTATTTTTCAAGTTATTTAAAAAATTTAAAAAGCATTTTGTTTCTAATAAAGTTGTCTTTCATATGCAACAATAAGTTAAGGGTTAAATTTTTTTTTAACATTTTGTGCCCATACCTAATATATATATATATATATATATATATGTATATGTATATATACAGACGCTCCTCTACTTACGTTCATTCGTTTTACGTTTTTTCGATTTTACGTTTGAACTGACTGTAAAAAAAAAAATTGTAAAAAGAAAAATGTTGAGTGAATTTTTTAGTTTAGCGCGCTCTCTGTAGTTCAAACGATACTTGCGGATGACGCTGCGTCCATTGTTTACATTGCACAAACGACAAACTGAATATGCCTTGCGTCATCCTCCTCCTCCTCCCCCTCCTCCACCATCTCAATTTATGTTGCTTGAATTTAATTTATTTGAAATTAATGTTATTATTTTACAATGTTATGTGTATAATTAATGATTTAGGGGTGTTTTATAAGATACGGTAATAGAATTTACGGATGTATAGTACAGTAACAACTTACATTCATTTTCAACTTACGTTCGGAACGTAACTAAAACGTAAGTTGAGGAGTGTCTGTACACACATATACATACCTATATATATATATATATATACATACACATATATATTTGTGTCATTTTGACATTTGGAAATAACTGACTAGTTTCCTTATATTCTTTTTAGTACTGGGTGTCCATAGTGTCGCTGCATATTCCAGTTTTGGTCTAATCAATGTGACTAATATTTTTTTTTTTATCATTTCTTCATCCAAGTATTCAAATGCCACTTTCATTGACCTTAGTAGGTTGTATGTTTCACCTACTATTTTGTTTATATGTCTGTCCGGTGTCATGTCATTGCTGATTATCACTCCAAGGTCCCTTTCTGAGTGCATTTTTTTTTTCATTTCATTTTCACCAATTTTGTATATATTTTTTTAATTCTGTTTTTGCTTTTACCAAACTCCATTATGCTACACTTCTTGATATTAAAGTTCACCTTCCACTTTTGAGTCCATTTCCAGATTGTGTCCAGGTCTGATTGTAATGAGTCACAGTCCTCATTTGTTGATACTTTCTTTAATATTTTTGCATCATCTGCGAAGAAATTCATATAACATTCAACTCCTTCGTCCATGTCGTTTACGTATATGGTAAACATGATTGGAGCCAGTACTGACCTTTGTGGAACACCACTTATCATTTCTTCCCATTTCGAGTATTTGTCTCTAATTACTACCCTCATTTTTCTCCCAGTCAGGAAGTCTTCCATCCATTTACCTGCAATGCCACATATTGATTCTAATTTTCCTATTAATTTTTTGTGTGGTACTTTGTCAAATGTCTTTTGTAGATCTAGATAGGCACAGTCTACCCATCCATCTCTCTCATCTATTATATCTATTATTCTCGAATAGAAGCAGATTAGATTTGTTGTACATGATCTTCCTTGTCTAAATCCTAATTGGCTTGGGTGTAGTATAGATTTTTCTTCCAAATGTTTAACCCATCTACTTTTAATCACTTTTTCACATTTTTTAGCTACTGTGCCTGTTAGGGAGACTGGTATGTAGTTAGTTGGATCTTCCTTACTTCCTCCTTTATATATTGGTACAATGTTTGCATTTTTCCAGTCTTGTGTGTGCACATGACTGTGTATTTACCTAATTGTAGTATACAGTAAAGGGGCAACACCTGTTGGGTCCCATCTCCTATTCTCTAATTTTCCAACATACTTTGATTTAAATTCATATACGTATCCAACTTTATCTATATTTTTTATTTCTATTGATCATATTTAGATTTTAACTCATGTATTGTTTAAGCCTGGGCTGTGTGTGTATTTACCTAGTTTACTTAGTTGTATCTTACAGGAAGGGGAACTACACTTGTGGTGTCCCAGCTCTGTAACTTGCCATATCTAATTTGCTCTTAAATTCTTGTAATTTTTTTGCACACAGTTGTTTTGTCTAGTATGTTCCATACATCCACCACTGTGGAGAAAGCTGTTTTTTCAGGTCTTTTATAACTGTCCTTTTTGAGTTTCTTTCCATGTCCATGTCCTCTTGTGTTTCTCTTATCCCAATTTAGCAAGTCTTCTCTATCAAGGACTTCCACACCTCTCATAATTCTGTAGATGGTCAACAAGTCACCTCTTTCTCTTCTTTGTTCCAGAGTTGGTAGTTCTAGTTTTGACAATCTTCATATGACATTTTTGATAGTGTTGGGGCCATCTTCATAGTTGCTCTCTGAATTCTCTCAATTTTCTTTATATTCTTTTTAGTACTGGGTGACCATAGTGTCACTGTATACTCCAATTTTGGCTTTATCAGTGTGACTAATTTTTTCTATACCATTTATTCATCCAAGTAAGTAAAAGCCGCCTTTATTGATCTTAGCAAGTTATAGGTTTCACAGACAATTTTGTTTATATGCTTGTCAGGGGACATCATATCTTTTGTCATGATCACTCCCAGGTCTTTTTCAGATCCCACTTTCATTACTTCCTTTTCACCAATTTTATATTGGCTTGATATCCTTTTTTTTACTTTTCCAAATTCCATTATGCTACATTTCTTAATGGAGTCCACTTCCCACTCCTGACTCCATTCCCAGACCCTGTTCTGATCTATCTCTAGTGAGTCACAGTCCATTTCAGTAATCACTTTCTTTAACAATTTTGCATCATCCATGTCATTCACATAGCAAACATTATTGGAGCCAATAGTGAACCTTGTAGAACTCCACGAATTACCTCTCCCCAAGTAGAATTCTTATCTTGGAGCACTACTCTCATTTTTCTTCCATACAAAAAGTCCTCCATCCATTTCAGTAGTTTACCTTGTATCTCTCCTATGGTTTCCAGTTTTCATGATAATTTTTTGTGAGGGACTTAATCAAAAGCTTTTTCTAGATCTAAGAACACACAATCAGCCTATCCGTCCCTTTCTTGTATTATGTCTAGTAGTCTTGAGTGAAAACAGATCATATTTGTGGCACATGATCTTCCCTGTCTAAATCCAAATTGTCTCAGATTTAGGATCTTGTTCTCCAGATATTTTATCCATCTACTTTTTATAACTTTTTCACTTTGAGTGAGAAACTTATGTTATATATTTTGTCTGTTAGTTCTTCTTTATATTCTTTTAACATCCAGTTTTGCTATTCCATCTGGGCTGAGCAATTTCCTGACATTCAGGTTCATTATTTGGGCCATTATTTCTTTCTGTGCTACTCTTATTTTCCTCATGGGAGGTCACTTCTCTCCCTTCATCTTGATGTTGCATTTTTTCTCTAGTGAAAACCAGCTTGAAGTGTTTGCTCATGACTTCAGCCATTTCTGTATCTTCTGTGTATTCCATATTCCCTTGTGTTAGTTTCACTATTTCCTGTTTATTTTTTAGTTTACCATTTACATATAGAATAGTTTTGGCTGATCCTTACATTTTTCTATTATGTCTTTTTTGTAGTTTTTTCTTCCCTGCATATTTTTACATGTTCATTCCTTTGATTAATATATATTTGCCACTTTCAATTTTTTTTTTTTTTTTTTTTTTTTTGTCTTTTCTCCATCTTTTCCAAGCTTTATCTCTGTCTTTCATTTCACTGCACCTTCTATTAAACCAGTATTTAATATACACTTTTTTTTTTCTTTTCTTTTCTTTGGGACATGTTTATCCACTCCTTTGTAGGTTTTCATAAGAATCATCCATTTTTCTTCCACTCGTGTTTCTTCATTGTAGACTTTTTCATAGTTTGCTTTAAGAAAAAATTTCCCAAGTTTCTGAAAGTCTGTTTTACTATACATCAGTCTTCCCTTTCTGTGTTTCTCGTTTCTCTTTACATATATTTCCTCCTTTAGTTCGAATTCAAGTATGTAGTCACTGCAATTGGTGTCTTGTTTTCAATTTTGTCTACTATTTCAGTTTCTGATGTAAATTATAAATCTAATCTTGACAGTTCTTCATTATTCCTAAATCTAGTGTTTTCTTTTACCTATTGTGTCATTGCATGTTCTATAGTTATGTCAAATAATGCATTTCCCAATTGATCCTCTCCATCTGTCACTGTCATCTCTTCCCAACATATTGCCTGCAGTTAAAATCTTCCATGAGTACTGCTTTATTTCCATCCTTCAGCATCTCATTTAACGAAGTTTGTGTAGCCTCTAACATTTTGGAATAATCTCTAAGACCTCTTTTTTGGGTCACATAAATCACTGCAAACCTTCTGCTTTTCATGTCGCTATCTTCAACTGTATTGATAATTTTTGCATGGGGTGCACCATGTAAAATATCCAGAAATTTCTTTACATAAGTCCTGAAAAAGTCCCAAGAGTGGGTCATGAAAGTCCTTAAAAAGTCATGAAAAAAATAACCTGACAAAGAATGGAAACCCTATATATAGTATGTGTATGCAAAACAATTCACAGAGATTTTATTTTTGTAAAGAAACATGGTATGGGGTTACTAGACTGGATAGAGTGAGAAACAAGGAGGTGAGGAGGAAAGTGGGATTGGAAAAGGAGTTAGGAGATAGGGTTGATGAAGGAGTATTGAGATGGTTTGGACACATGGAAAGAATGAGTGAAGAAAGATTAGTAAAAAGTGTAAAAGGTAGAGGTGGATGGAGTGAACATGGGGGGGCAATCAAGGATGAGATGGATGGGGTAAAATGGGCATTTGGAAAGAGGGGAATGTCTGTTGAGGAAGGAAGCGAGAAGACAGAAGATAGTGGTGAGTGGAGAATGGTTGTCTGGATGACGCTGTGATTTACGTAAGGGAGTGGGTGGGGGAGGGGGTTAGGGAGTACGTGTAAATGATATTCTGATGCAGCCTAAAGAGGTCTCTCCCCATTTTCTCTTTTTCTGCATGAGGGGACGGAGAGGGGGGGTCACTGATTAAGTGAAGCAGCATTGCTGTGTCTTGCTACATTGCTTCTGACCCAGAACAGTGGGTAAGATGCAGGGATGACCCATCATCCAAAAGTAGCCAAGAAAAGAGGGAGGGGATGGTGAATGTGAGTGGAGTTTGTGGGGATGAAGTGGGTGGGAGTGGATGTATGTCTTTGACTTTGGTTACTTCCCTTGTAAGGGTGAAAAAGCCCTTGGTATATATAAGAAAACATGTGGTGATTACATCAGGGTTATGTGATATAAAGTTCCCAGGCCAGATCTTTTTATTGAAAATGTGTAGAGAAATATTACTACAAAACAGAATAAAAAATATATATATTTTTCAGGTGAATAAGGTGTGGCCTCTGAAGTATGGAGTTCTTTTGGAACGAAATGTCCCCTCAAGTGAACTTGCTTCTCCGAAGCCTGAGAATGAGAGAATCCCTACCCTGTATTCTCTCCTCCATCCATTAGATGAAATAAATCCTATCATTCAGAGAACAGGTGAGGAATTTGAAATGTATCTTGAGTGGTGGCTAAGTGATGGACTTCTTCAGTTCTGGATGGGCAGTTAGTTCTTCAGCGGTTGTAGTCTTATGGGTTATAAGCTGAACACAATTTTTTGGTAGTTGGTAGAACAAAATAATTAAAGTTGTGGATTTGTGGTAAACATGTTCAAAATTGTGGTAACCCTCCTTGTTTTTTGAGTGAAATTATCTAGTATTAGCCAGAATAAAATGATCAAATAATGATCACAAGTTAAATTTATTTGAAGACTACTTCTGTAATTTTCTATTTTATTTTTATTTCTTTTATCTATATATATCTGTCGCACACTTCTTTTAAACAACATATATTCTGAGAAGAACTTTAAATGTGTTTTAGATGAAGTGTCTCAGAAGTATGGTAGGGGTTACAAGGTTGGATAGTGAGAAAACAAAATGATGGTGTAAGGCATGATGTTGAAAGGGGTTACAAGGTTGGATAGAGTGAGAGAACAATTTATGATACAAGGCATGATGTAGAAAGTGAAAACAAGTCAGAAATAATCATGCATTTCAGAAAAACATATAATTTAATGCTCAAAGTATTTGGAACAAATTCCAAGAAATTGAGGCATATGTCAAAAGTGAAAATCTCTATATGATAGGAATAACCAAGACATGGTTAAATGGTAAAGAGTTTGAAGTTGAATTTGATATTACAGTATTTAAACACTAATCAGGATAGAAACCACAAGAAAGGTGATGCTCTGTTGTATGTTAAAAGCAATATCCATGCCTGTATTTACCTAGTTGTATTTTATGGGAAGAGAGCTGTGCTTGTAGTGACCCACTTTTGTATCTTTCTGCATCCAGTATGTTCTTAAAGTCATGTATAGTTTTAGCACTCACTGTTTCCTCATTCAGTTTGTTCCAGATATCTATCACTGTGTGGGAAGCTATTCTTTTTCAGATCTCTTCTGTAACGGTCCTTCTTAAGTTTCTTCTCATGTCCTTGTTTTTCTTCTCTCCCACTGTAGTAAGTCATCTCTTATCAAGAATTTCCATCCCTTTCATAATTCTGTAGATAGCAAATCACCTCTTTCTTTGTAGCCTTTAACTGGCTGTGTGGCAGAGGACAGCACTTCTATTCAGGGCATGGGTACACCACTGCCGCCAGTTATGTAACCTTTGTCTTGGGTAGCTACATAAGGGGGACTTAATGCGGGCGAGATAAACTCCAAGCCAGAGTTTCTTCTATTTATTAACAATGATCTGGGTCTTCAAACAACAAATTATCACTAGGCCCTTTCGGCAAAATACAGTAAGTGCCGGGCCTTGACCTTGGGCACACCTGCGTCTGGCAGACAGTTCACCTGGCCAGCTCTGGCTGGCAGGCTCTAGACCTGCCCAGCTCTGCTGTCTTGGTTACATTACAGTCTGCTAGTATAGGGGGTTAGTGGTTAGTGGGTTGTCGTAAGTAAAGGTGTTAGTTTCACTATTCTACATTACAGTCTGCTAGTATAGGGGGTTAGTGGGTTGTCGTAAGTAAAGGTGTTAGTTTCACTATTCTATGTATTGGGGTCAGTTCTACTCATGGGGTTAGTCGTATGGTTGGTGGGTATGGTTAGATATGTTATATATAAGTTAGCTTATGGGTAATATAATAGGGGCAGGTACAATAAAGGGGGGTTTAATGGGTTTCTCTGGTGACATTAGGCATCTTCGTGTGGCGATATCCTGTTTGTCTGAATTACTGCTGAATTAGGTGCTGAGGTCTGGGAAAGCGAAGTCAGCAAGAAGGGGGGAGTGCCATGTCACATGCATATGGATCACGTGCGTGGTAGGT
Source organism: Oratosquilla oratoria (assembly GCF_046742065.1). Lineage (NCBI taxonomy): Eukaryota > Metazoa > Arthropoda > Malacostraca > Stomatopoda > Squillidae > Oratosquilla > Oratosquilla oratoria. The sequence continues at coordinate 39,698,541 of NC_134818.1, forward strand.
AATGGTTATACAAGGTTACATCTTTTCTCTGTTTCAGGGTTGATAGATTTAGTTTATCCAATCTTTGTTCATATGTTAAATTAGAGAGTGTTGGTACTATCTTTGTCATTGCTCTTTAAATTCTTTCTAGTTTCTTTATTATTATTATTTTTTTAGAACTAGGTGTCCTTAGTGTTGCAGAGTATTCCAATTTTGGTCTTATCAATGTAACTAATATTTTCTTGACCATTTCTTCATTCAAGTAGTCAAAGGCTACTTTCATTGATCTTAAGTTAAGAGTTTCTTCGACTGATTTATTGATGTGGTTGTCTGGTGTCATATCAGTTGAGATATGTCCCTTTCTGAGTTGACTTTTTAACTTCCTTTGTACCAATTTTATCTTGACCCGATATTTTATTTTTGCTTTTTCCAAATTCCATTATGCTACATTTCTTAATGTTGAAGTTCACTTTACAGTTCTGACTCAATTTCCAGACTTTGTCCAGGTCTTCTTGAAAAGATTTGCATTCTTCCACTACTTACTTTCTTTAGTAGTTTCACATCATCTGCAAAGAAGTTCATATAACATTCCACAGCTGCATGTTATTGTGGCAGAGTAGCATGCAGTTGATACTTTAGGGTCTATATGGGGCGCCCCTACAGATCAGAGCCACACATCATTTTGTCTGTAATAGAGGGAAACTCTGTTCATAGAGAAATGATGACACTTTTATACTACGACTGGATGGGGGATGGGATTAGGAGTCCTACTACCTGTAGCCCCAAAGGGGACATTCCTAAAAAAATTTAAAGGCATAAGAGGGTCTGGGAGTTTTCCAACCATTAACCTAAGGTTTGGGTCTTTTAATGTGCATGGATGTAGTACAGATGAGAGTAAAAGGGAAGAGATAGGCAGTATGTTTGCGAGAAGAAAGATGGATGTGCCGGCTTTGAGTGAAACTAAAATGAAAGGGAAGGGCAAGTGTGAGTTTGGGAGTGTAGCTGGGAGGTACTCAGGAGTGAAGAGGGGACGAGGGAGAGAAGGGGGCTATACTAGTAAGTGAAGAGATAAGTAAGCGTGTAGTGGAATGGAAGAAGATTTCATCAAGGTTGATGTGGATGAAGGTGAAGCTGGGAAGGGAGATGTATTTACCTAGTTTTACTTAGTTGTATTTTACGGGACGGGAGCTATGCTCGTTGTGACCCGTTTTTGTATCTCTCTATGTCCAATTTATTCTTGAAATCGTGTATAGTTCTGGCATTCACTGTTTCACTGTTCAATTTGTTCAGACATCGATCACTCAGTGTGGGAAACTTTTTTTTCAGGTCTCTTCTGTAACTGTCTTTCTTTAGTTTCTTTTCGTGTCCTCTTGTTTCTCTCTTGTCCCATTTTAATAGGTCATCTCTATCGAGAACTTCCATCCCTTTCATAATTCTGAAAATGGTCAACAAATTGCCTCTTTCCCTACTCTGCTCCAATGTTGACTACCGTAATTTCTCCAATCTTTGTTCATATGTCAAATTTGAAAGTGTGGGTGCCATTTTTGTCACTGCTCTTTGGATTCTTTCTAATTTTCTTGTGTTTTTCTTTGTGCTAGGTGCCCACATTGATATAGCATATTCTAGTTTTGGTATTATCTATATACCATCTATATACCAAGGTCTTTTTTCCCCCTTGCCAGGGAGGTAGCCAAAGTCAAAAGGCATATACCCACTCCCATGACTCGGTGGCGTGGTTGGTAGAGTCCATGACTGTCACAACGGCGGTTTGGGTTCGAATCCTGCCCAGGGCTGAAATGATTTCAGTATTGCTGCACTTCAAGTCGTTACTCCAACTCTTGTGGGCGGGGAGTTGGGGGTGTGTGTGTGCGTGTAAGGTCATAGTTTTACCCATAGATCGGTCATACGAGCTCTGAGCTCTCTTCCAGGAGGAAAATAGCTGTCAGTCACGAATCCAACATGTGATCCAAAGACCAAGGTGAATACCCAGACTTATCAATGTACATACATATACCAAGGCTTTTTCCCCCTTACAAGGAAGGTAGCCAAAAAGGAAAAGGCATAAAATCACTCCCACCCATTCTATTTTCTTAACCATCTCCTCATCCATGTAGTCGAAGGCCACTTTCATTGATCTTAATAAGTTGTAGGTCTCTCCAAATAACTTATTTACATGTTTGTCAGTTGTCAAGTCACTTCAGATGATTACTCTTAGGTCCCTCTCTGAGTTTACTTTTTTGACTACAGTGAGACCTCTCATTAACGGACGTTAACCACTTCACTCCGGGCCAAAATCTCGTGGGCAGCATTAGCTGCCAGACGTATGATGTTTCGTCATAATACTCGCATTATAAAAAATATAGTCACGGCTATCAATCGTTCTCTCTTTCACCCGTGAATTTTGATAACCATAGAAAATGTGATGAAGCCAATTTACAGAGTATGAGGGTCACGCAGGTACAACTACAATATAATCAAGACGCTGACGTCGGCATCCTCACGTACCCACTTGCTCCTCATGACGCCTACGTAGGTGTCACCGTATGGAAGGGGTTAATTAGCTGTGTTTGCAGATTTTTCGCTGTTTTCAGTGGTTTGGAGTGGTTTTTGGGTGGCATAGTGATTGCACGCACAAAACAACAGTACCAAAAACACTGCAAACACAGCTAATTAACATCCGTTAATGAGAGATTTCACTGTACTTTGTTTCCAATCATATCTTTTTCCCGAAACTCTATTTTTGCCTCTTCCAAATTACATTATGCTACATTTCTTGATGTTGAAGTGCATATGGGCCTGGTAGTGAGAAGAGTGTAGAGGAAAGGGAGGATTTTAGGTAGATATAAATGAGTGCATAGAGGGATTAGTAAGAGATGTCAATGTAGTTGTATGGGAGACCTTAATGCTAGGGTAGGAAATGAACCAATAGAAGGAGTGATTGGGAAGAATGAAGTTCCAGGTAAAAATCGTAGTGGAGGATTGATGGTGGAGACGTGTCTTGAAAGAGAGTTAATGATAGCAAATACAGTGTTTAGGAAGAAAGTCAAGCATAAGTACACATGGGAGAGGGTGGTGGATGGAAGGGTGGCAGATAGAGCGTTAATGGACTATATAGTGATGACCAGGAGTATGGTAGGAAGAGTTAAGGATGTACATGTTCTAAGGGGAGAGAGTGGGGGAATATCAGATCATTTTCTGGTGGAAGGTAAGTTGAGAGTGGAGAATAGGTGGAGAAAGAGGAAAAGGGCAGAAGGTAGGGAGGTACTTAGAGTGAACTGCTTAAATGAGAAAGAAAAGGAGAATAAGTATAAGAAGAAGTTGAGAGAGGAGTGGGAGGGAGTGAAGGATAGAGTAGAACTAGGAGTGGAGGAGGAATGGGGATGGTTCAAGGAGGGAGTCATAAGGTGTGCAAAGATGGTGTGTGGAACAAGGAGGGCAGGAGGAAATAGAAGGAAGGGTAGTGAATGGTGGGATGAGGAAGCAAAGAAGGTTGTAGAAGAGAAGAAACAGGCATTCATAATTTGGCTACAAATTAGGACAAGGGTATCATATGGGAGGTACAAAGTAAAGAGAAGGGAAGTTAAGCATAAGATAAAGGTAGCAAAGAGGAGAGCAGATGTGAAATGGGGTAAGAGTATGACAGAACATTTTGAAAGTAATAAAAGGATGTTTTGGAAAGAAATTAAAAGAGGAAGAGCAGGTGAATCAAATAGAGAAGAAAAGGTAAAAGGTGCAGATAGAGAGATGATAATGGAAGAGAAGGCAGTGAGAGGAAGGTGGGCACAGTATTTTAGAAAGTTGCTAAATGTGAAGGAGGATAGGGAGGGAAAGGTAGTTGCATTGGGAAGCACTAAGAAAATGAGTGATGAATGAGGAAAATGGAGGAGAAATAGAGAAGGATGAAGTAAAAGCAGCTGTTAAGATGATGAGAGCAGGTAAGGCACCTGGGTTGGATGGAAGTCATGCAGAATGTCTGAAGAAAGGAGAAACAGTTATGGTGGACTGGCTGGTGAGGTTATTTAATGTTTGTTTAAGAGAGGGTAGAGTGCCAGAGGACTGGAGGAGTGCCTGTATAGTTCCACTTTACAAGGGAAAGGGGGACAAGTGTGAGTGTAGTATTTTCAGAGGGATCAACTTGTTAAGTGTAGTTGGGAAGGCTTATGGGAGGGTCTTGATCAAGAGGATTAGGAGAGGAACAGAGGGAGTAACTAGTGAGGAACAGTGTGGGTTTAGGACAGGTAGGGGTTGTGCAGATCAGATTTTTGTGGTAAGACAGATATGTGAGAAAGGTATAGGAAAAGGTAAGGATGTTTTTTGGGCTTTTATGGTTCTAGAAAAAGCTTACGACAGGATAGATAGGAAGGCACTATGGGAGGTACTGCAGATATATGGGATAGGAGGAAAGCTGTTAAGAGCAGTCAAGAGTTATTATGAGAGTAGTAGAGCTTGTGTTAGGATTAGAAATGGAGAGAGTGAATGGTTTGAGGTAAATGTGGGACTTTGTCAGGGATGTGTTATGTTGCCCTGGCTGTTCAATCTATACATGGATGGGTGGTGCAAGAGGTGAATGCAAGGGTAGTGGGTCAGGGGGTTGGAGATGGTTAAAGAAAATGGAGAAAAGTGAGAAATAAGCCAGTTGTTATTTGCTGATGACACTGCACTTATAGCAGGATCGGAGGGGGGATTGAGGAAGTTAGTGACAGAGTTTGAGAAGGTGTGCAAAAGAAGGAAGCTGAAGATAAATGTAGGCAAAAGTAAGGTGATGAGATGTACAAGGGGAGAGAGTGACAGCAGGCTGGAAGTGAGTATTAAGGGAGAAAGACTGGAGGAAGTGGATAGTTTTAGATACACCCACTCCTCGTTTAACGACCTACTCGGTTAACGACAACTCGGAGTAACGACGGGCTTTATGACAGACCAATATTCGTTTAACGTAAATCTCCCGAAGTTACAACGTCGTGTACGATAATTAAGTTGGCTGAGGCAAATTTGTATGATGTTATAAATGAACTTGTACGGTGGATATTAGCTGTGAGGTAAAGTGTTCTGAAGCTTAGGTCTACATTACCATCCTGCAAGCTGCAAAAACTACCTGGGATACAATATATACCGGTAGTGGTAAATTTTTAGTTTCGACCAAGGGCGCAATATAGCAATAGAAAATTAATTATTAATTTTGTAAATTATAATGTATCAATGTAATATGCAATTTTGTGAGCGGAAATAAAAAAAAAGGTGCTAAAACAAATTTCATAAGTAACAAAGTCATGTCAGACGAATGGTACACCATGTTTGTTATGATAGATGCCGATGTCGAGGAAATGAAAGGATAAATTCGCCTAACCCAAACTAAACTAACCTAACCTGTGTTTGATAAATCATTACCTACAAATTAAATGTCATCCGGCTCGTCCTCGTTGTCGTCGTTGTGAGAGACGTTGGCAGACGACAAGATGGCGTCCCGATTCTATGCTACCGACTTCATTCATTAGCATAATTTCTTGTAGCATGGTATTTTTTACTTTCATTTCCGCCCACAAAATTGCATATTACGTTGATACATTTTAATTTACAAAATTAATAATTAATTTTCTATTGCTATATTGCGTCCACGGTCGAAACTAAAAAAATACCCCGGTATTCAATATGGAATGTCAGCATACGCGGATTTGGTCATATACGGTAATTTCGGGAACCTAACCACCATAAATAAACAGTAAATAAAGCTTTAATGTACTGTATAAAAGAGGGAAATACACGAAAATAAAGATACAGACGCTCCTCAACTTACGTTTTAGTTACGTTCCGAATGGCCGAACGTAAGTTGAAAATGAACGTAAGTTGTTACTGTACTATACATCCGTAAATTCTATTACCATATCTTATAAAACACCCCTAAATCATTAATTATACACATAACATTGTAAAATAATAACATTAATTTCAAATAAATTAAATTCAAGCAACATAAATTGAGATGGTGGAGGAGGAGGGGAGGAGGAGGAGGAGGATTAGGCAAAGCATGCTCAGTTTGTCGTTTGTACAATGTAAACAATGGACGCAGCATCATGCGCAAGCATCGTTTGAACTACAGAGAGCGCGCTAAACTAAAAAATTCACTCAAACTTTTTTTTTTTTACAAATTTCTTTTACAGTCAGTTCTAACGTAAAATTCAAAAAAACGTAAAACGAATGAACGTAAGTAGAGGAGCGTCTGTATGTGTATTGCTGGACATTGTACATGTATGTATATGTATACACTTTCGCTTAACGACCAATTCGGTTAACGACGGCGCGCTGGTCCCAATTGTCGTCGTTAAACGAGGAGTGGTTGTACTTGGGTGTAAATGTGGCAGGAAAGGGAGGCATGGGGGTGGAGGTAGAATGTAGATAGAAAGAAGCGAGTAAATGCCTTGATGGATTAAAAAGTGTAATGAGAAATAGACATCTGGGAATGGATGCTAAGAGGAGGTTATATGAAGGAGTGATTGTGCCAACAGCACAGTACGGGCCAGGAACATGGAACATAAGAGAGGAAGAGAGAAGGAGTTTGAATGTGTTTGAGATGAAATGTCTGAGAAGTATGATAGGGGTTACTAGGCTAGATAGAATGAGAAATGAGGAGGTGAGGAGGAGAACATGGGTGGAAAGGGAGCTGGGAGATAGGGTGGATGAAAGAGTATTGAGATGGTTTGGACACATGTAAAGAATGAGTGAAGAAAGATTAGTAAAAGAGGTGTGGAAGGAGTGAATATGAGGGGTCGTCCTAGAATGAGATGGATGGATGGGGTGAAAGGGGCATTACAAAAGAGAGGAATGTCTGTTGAGGAAGGACGGGAGAGGACAGAAGATAGGCGTGAATGGAGAAGGGTTGTGTATAGATAATGCTGTGATGCATGAAGGGGAGTGGGCGGGGGATGGGGGGTGAGGAAGTATGTATGAGAAAAAATTTGATGCAGCCCGAGGGGATTTCTCCCCGTCTTCTCCTTTCCTGCATGAGGGGACAGAGAGGGGGGTTGCTGAATTAATGAAGCAGCCTTGCTGTGGATGTGCTGTGTCTTGCGACACTACTTCTGACTTAGGGCAGTGTGTAGAATGCAGGGATGACCCGTCATCCAGGAGGTGCCAAGATAAGAAGGGGGAAGGAGGGTAGAGGGGAGTGGAATATATGGGAAATGGAATGGGTGGTAGTGGTTTCTATGCCTTTTTCTTTTTGACTACCCCCCGTGTAAGGGAAAAAAGGCCTTTGGCATATGTATGTATGTATGTAAAAGCATATTGTTTGTAGTACATGATCTTCCACTTCTATATCCAAATTGTTTCGGATTTAGTATTTTGTTCTCTTCCAAGTGTTTAATCCATTTATTCTATAACTTTTTTGCATATTTTTGCTACTGTGCTTGTAAGGGATACTGGTTTATAGTTTGTTGGATTTTCTTTGTCTCCTTTTTATATTGGTACAATATTTGCATTTTTCCAATCTTATGGTACTTTTCCATCTTTGAGTGAGAAGTCAATTATCTTGTGTATTTTGTCTTAGTTCATCTATACACTCTTTTAATATCCAATTTGCAATTTCATTTGGCCTGTGTGACTTTCTGACATCAAGGTTTTTTAATTGGTCCCATATTTCTTTCTGTGTCACCATTATTTCTTTCATTTCGGGGGATCTTCCTCGTTGTCCTTCCTACCAAATTTGTGAGCTTTCAATTGTAAATGCAGACCTAAAATGCCTGGTCATAACTTTAGCCATTTCTACATCATCTATATATTTTTTATTTCCTTTGCAGTTTCACTATTTCATGTTTGTCTTTTAGTTTATCATTTACATATCTCCCCATCTGGGTATTAACTGCATGTTGTTACGGTAAAGTAGCATGCAGTTGACACTTTAGGGTCTATATGGGGCGCCCCTACGGACCAGAACTACACATCATTTTGTCTGTGATAGAGGAGGACTCTGCTCACAGAGAAATGATTAAATTTTTATTATACTGCTACTGTCCCGTCCCTCCATTATGCTGTCCTGCAACCCCTTGTTGCTGTCTTGTACCATTTCTCTGAATTTCATTTCCTTGTTTTGCCTACCTTGTGGTGGGGGGAAAAGAATACTGCCATCAAGTATTTCCACTTGGATCATAAGAGGCGAGAAAAATGGCACGGGGATTGGGACCAGGCATCCTTTTCCCTGTAGCCCCACAGGGGACATTCCTAAAAAAAGTAAAGACATAAGAGGGTCTAGGAGTATTCCAACCAGCACCCTAAAGTTTGGATCTTTTAATGTGCGTGGATGTAGTACAGATGAGAGTAAAAGGGAAGAGATAGGTAATATGTTTGTGAGAAGAAAGATGGATGTGTTGGCTTTGAGTGAAACTAAGTTGAGAGGGAAGGGCGAGTGTGAGTTTGGGAGTATAATTGGGAGGTTTTCAGGAGTGAAGAGAGGGCGAGGGAGAGAAGGGGTGGCTATACTAGTAAGTGAAGAGATAGGTAAATGTGTAGCAGAGTGGAAGGAGGTTTCCTCAAGGATAATGTGGATGAAGGTGAAACTAGGAAAGGAGATGTGGGTTTTTGTAAGTTCAAATGGGCCTGGTAGTGAGAAGAGTGTAGAAAAAAGGGAGGCTTTTTGGATAGATTTAAATAAGTGCATAGAGGGATTAGGGAGGAATGTCAATGTAGTAGTATTGGGAGATCTTAATGCTAGGGTAGATGTGTCTAGAAAGAGAGTTGATGATAGCAAATACAGTGTTTCGGAAGAAAGTCGAGCATTAATGGACTATGTAGTGGTAGATAGGAGTATAATAGAAAGAGTTAAGGATGTACATGTGCTAAGGGGAGAGAGTGGAGGAATATCAAATCATTTTTGGTGGAAGGTAAGTTGAGAGTAGGGGATAGGTGGAGAAAGGAAAGGACAAAAGGTAGGGAGGTGCTTAGAGTGAATCCTGTAAATGAAAAGGAAAAGGAGAAGGAGTACAAGAAGAAACTGAGAGAGGAGTGGGGAGGAGTGAAGGATAGAGTAAAGCTAGGAGTGGAGGAGGAATGGGGATGGTTCAAGGAGGGAGTCACAAAGTGTGCAAAGATGGTGTGTGGAACAAGAAGGATGGGAGGAAATAGAAGGAAGGGTAGTGAGTGGTGGAATGAGGAAACAAAGAAGGTTGTAGAAGAGAAAATGTGAGCTTTCACAGATTGGTTACAAAATAGGACGAGGGAGTAATATAAGAGGTACAAAGAAAAGAAAAGGTAAAGGAGGCAAAGAGGAGAGCAGATGTGCAATGGGGTAAGAGTATGACAGAAAATTTTGAAAGTAATAAAAAGATGTTTTGGAAAGAAAGTAATAGAGGAAGAGGAGGCGAATCAAGTAGAGAAGAAAAGATAAAAGGTGCAGATGGAGAGATGATAATGGAAGAGAAGGCACTTAAAGGAAGATGGGTAGAGTATTTTAGGGAGTTGCTAAATGTGAAGGAGGATAGGGAGGGAAAGGTAGTTGCAATGGGAAGTGCTAAGAAAATGAGAATGATGAGTGAGGAAAATGGAGGAGAAATAAGGAAAGGTAAAGTGATGAGAGTAGGTAAGGCACCTGGTCTGGATGGCTTCCTTGCAGAATGTCTGAAAAAAGGAGGTACAGTGATGGTGGACTGGCTGGTGAGGTTGTTTAATGTTTGTTGGAGAGAGGGTAGAGTGCCGGAGGACTGGAGGAGTGCCTGTATAGTTCCAGTTTACAAGGTTAAGGGGGACAAGTGTGAGTGTAGTAGTTTCAGAGGGACTTAAATCTTGCGGGCAGCAGCCAATGCCAGCCGTACGACGTGTCGTAATAATACTCGCATCATAAAATATAGTCACGGCTTATATCGATCGTTCTCTCTTTCACCAGTGAATTTTGAAAACCACAGAGAATGGGATTAAGAGCAGATTAGGGAGAATGTAAAAACACAGGGGCGACTACAATAAATATAATCAAGACGCTGATATGGCAGCGTCGCGAATCCACTTGCTCCTCATGACGCCTACGTGTGTGGCACCGTATGGAAGGGGTTAAGTGTAGTTGGAAAAGCTTATGGGGGGGATCTTGATTGAGAGTATTAGGAGGGGAACATAGGAAGTAATAGGTGAGGAACAGTGTGGATTTAGTACAGGTAGAGGTTGTGTAGATCAGATCTTTGTGGTAAGACAGATATGTGAGAAAGCTATAGCAAAAGGTAAGGATGTGTTTTGGGATTTTATGGATTTGGAAAAAGCTTACGACAGGGTAGACAGGAAGGCACTGGGAGGTATTGCAGATATATGGGATAGAAGGAAAGCTGTTAAGAACAGTCAAGAGTGAGTGAGTGGTTTGAGGTAAAGGTGGAACTTTGTCAGGGATGTGTTGTCACCCTAGCTGTTCAATTTATACATGGATGGAGTGGTGCAAAAGGTAAATGCAAGGGTAGTGGATCAGAGATTGGAGATGGTTAAAGAAAATGGAGAAAAGTGGGAAATAAGCCAGTTGTTGTTTGCTGACAACTCTGCACTAGTAGCAGGATCAGAGGAGGGATTGAGGAAATTGGTGACAGAGTTTGGGAAGTTGTGCAAAAAAAGGAAATTAAAGATAAATGTGAGTAAAAATAAGGTGATGAGATGTACAAGGGGAGAGAGTGGCAGCAGAGTGTAAGTGAGTATTAAGGGAGAGAGAGACTGGAGGAAGTGGATAGTTTTAGATACTTGGGTGCAAATGTGGTGGGAAAGGGAGGAGTGGGGGTGGAGGTAGAATGTAGATTGAGAGAAGTGAGTAAATGCCTTGATGGATTAAAAAGTGTAATGAGAAATAGACATTTGGGAATGGATGCTAAGAGGTGATTGTATGGAGTGATTGTGCCAACAGCACTGTATGGGGGCAGAAACATGGAACATAAGAGAAGAAGAGAGGAGTTTGAATGTGTTTGATATGAGGTGCCTGAGAAGTATGATAAGGGTTACTAGGCTAGATAGAATGAGAAATGAGGAGGTGAGGAGGAGAACAGGGGTGGAAAGGGAGCTGAGAGATAGGGTGAATAAAAGAGTATTGGGATGGTTTGGACACCTGTAAAGAATGAGTGAAGAAAGACTAGTAAATGAGGTGTAGAAGGCAAAGGTAGAAGAGGCGAGCATAAGGGGGTGACCTAGGATGGGATGGATGGATGGGGTAAAATGGGCATTGGGAAAGAGGGGAATGTCTGTTGAGGAAGGATGGGAGAGGACAGAAGATAGGGGTGAATGGAGAATGGTTGTATATGGATAATGCTGTGATGCATGAGGTGGAGTGGGTGGGGGATAGGGGGTGAGGGAGTAGGTATGAGAAATAAATTGACGCAGCCCAAAGGGATTTCTCCCCGTCTTCTTTTCTGCATGAAGTGGCCTTGCTGTGGATGTGCTTTGACTTGCAACACTGCTTCTGACCCAGGGCATTGGGCGAGATGCAGGTATGACCCATCATTCAGGAGGTGCCAAGAGGGAGGGAAGAGGGTGGAGCGGAGTGGAGTATGTTAGGGATGGAATGGGTGGGAGTGGTTTGATGCTTTTTTTTTTCTACCTCCCCTATATGTATGTATTATTTTTCTATATTATTTATTATTATTTACTTGTTTATTAATTTTTTTTATTTGTTTAATTTTTTGTATCTGACCTAGTTATGGACCAAAGGGTCTCCCATTCTCCTGCTCTTTCTTTGTAATCTTTTGAAATGAGGAAGTGGGGAGGGGAGTGGGACTGGAAGAGGAAATGGCAAAAAGGGATGATGAAAAAGTACTGGGATGGTTTGAATACATGGAAAGAATGAATGAAAATTGATTAGCAAAAGATGTGTGGAAGGCAGAGATGAATGGAGGGAACTTGAGGTGATGATTGAGGATGAGATGGATGCATGGGGTGAAAGGGTGCTTTGAGCAAGATGGTAATGACTGTTGAACAAGAAAGGGAGAAGGCAGGGAATAGGGGTTAGTGGAGAATGGCTGTGTATGGATGATGATTTGATGTAGCCTGAAGGAATTTCTCCCCATCTTCTTTATTTTCTACATGAGGGGATGGAGAGGGACGGGGTCACCGTTTAAGTGAAGCAGCCTTGCTGTGGATGTACTATGTCTTACTGCATTGCTACTGACCCAGGCAGTGGGTGGGAGACAGGGATGACCCTTCAGCCATAAGGAGCTGAGAAGGAGGAAAGGGTGGTTGGGTGGGAGTGGGTGTGTGCCTTTGACTTGGCTACCTCACTTATAAGGGGTAAGAAGCCCTTGGTATATACATACATACATATACCAAGGACTATTTCCCCCTTACAAGGGAGGTAGCCAAAAAACAAAGGCATAAAATCCACTCCCATCCATTCCATCCCCACATATTCCACTCTCATTCACCCCCCTCCCTCCCTCCCTCTTTTCTTGGCTCCTGGATGACAGGTCATTCCTGCATCTCGCCCAGTGCCCTGGGTCAGAAGCAGTGTAGCAAGACAACACATCCACAGCAAGGCCACTTCATCAAATCAGGGAGTCCCCTCTCTGTCCCTTCATGCAGAAAAAGAGAAGACGGGGAGAAATCCCTTCGGGCTGCATCAAAATGTCATACACACATGCTCCCTCACAGCCACCCCCACCCCCCACCAACTCCCCCTCATGCATCACAGCATCATCCATACACAACCATTCTCCACTCACCCCTATCTTCTGTCTGCTCCCGTCCTTCCTCAACAGACATTCCCCTCTTTCCCAATGCCCCTTTTAATCCATCTATTTCATCCTTGGTATATAGATATATTCTGACCTAGGAGTGAGTTGGGGAGCAAGGCTGGCCCTTTATCTACAAGGAGCAGAGATAAATGGAAAATCAAATTGGTGTTAGATAGGTGTAAGTGGGGTGCCTGCCCTGGCTGGCTACCTCCCTTGTATAAGAGATGAAGCCTTTTGGTGTGTAGATATAGATAGATTGTTTCTTTTTGTCTTCCAGGACACTCAAGCATCCATCAGCCCAGCTACACAAGTGATTTGTCGTCGCAAGTAGTCTTCACAAGTAATATGCCATCAGTCATCATCTTCTACAACTCTGTGGTCAATTCACACTCTGTATGGAAAATCAGGAGAGCCAAACAAGATGTGAGAAAGTTATGAATTCATTCACTACATGGTTACTAAGTCTATTCCATTCTTTGACCACTCTATTTTGTAAACCAGTTCTTGCCTATTTCCTTCTTAACCTCTTCCATATGATGGTGCCTACATAAGAACATAAGAATAAAGGAGACTGCAAGAGACCATAAGGCCTACACTAGGCAGTACCATGTACAGTCATCCCTCGTTATTCACAGTTTCTTTTATCTGCGGTGTTGACTATTCACGGATTTCAATTGAAAAAAAATGAAAGAAAAAATAAATTTTGACCCATTGGAAAGCCACTAATGCATCCCGCGGCCCATGTTGCCCATGTGAGCCTCAGGCAGCATCACCTGCCACTCAGTTCACACGTGTTCTTCAAGGTAAATAATTACAAGGTGAATAATCGCAGAATAATTATTTTTTCTATAGCTGTTCATTCATCAGTTTCCTGTTGATCAGTACCAAATTTTCCCCAATATCAGCAATATCTTGTCCGAAAATAGCAAAAAACTAGACCTATGTTCAATTGTATCACTCAGAGTGCTAGTGCATTACGCAGTGGGCAGAGAAGCTAGAGGACGAGAAGTCAAGAACAACAACAGTGGTGAAGTAGTCAGCTGGAGTGATGCAATTATTTATTGGTTAATAAATGTTTTGTTGTTGATATTTGTCTTTGAAGTATTTCCTTTTATGCCATGCATTAAAAGTTGGATTTTAGCCATGAAGAAGGAGGGTAAGAAATATGAGATATGAAGTCGGTGAGTGAATGGCCCTAATATGGGCCATATTGTATTATTCTTAGTTTATTAAGTGTTATTAAATTATACTTGTTAACCGCTGATATATGAGAAGTGAATTTATTATAAGTGGAAAACATTTAAATCATGTTTCAATGGTTAGTAGTGAAGTGTGGCTAGAATGAAGCACAAGAGTGTGAGTTTTGGCAGTGATATTCCGTAGATTTTCAATGGTTTTCTCAAAAAGAGTATTCGTGGTTTTAGCCATTCACGGGGGTTTTGAGAATGTATCCCCCGCGAATAACAAGGGATGACTGTACATTACCACCTATCATCCCCATCTGTACAGTTGTCAAACCATTTCTTAAAACAACCGATAGTGTCAGTGCTCACTACATGGTTACCAAGTCTATTCCATTGTTGACTACCCTATTAGTAAACCAATTCTTTTCTATTTCCTTCTTAAATCTACATATACCAAGGCTTTTTCCCCCTTACAAGGGAGGTAGCCAAAAAGGGAAAGGCATAAAATCATTTCCACCCATTCCATCCCTGAATACACTCCACACCCCTCCACCCTCCCTCTTATCTGAGCACCTCCTGGATGATGGGTCATCCCTGCACCTTGTCCACTGCCCTGGGTCAAAAGCAGTGTCACAAGACACAGCACATCCACAGCAAGGCCGCTTCATTAAATCGGTGACCCCCCCTCTCTGTCCCCCCATTGCATAAAAGGAGAGGACGGGGAGAAATCCCTTCGGGCTGCGTCAACTTTTCCTCACACATATTACCTCACCCCCACCCCCCCGCCCATTCCACCTCATGCAATCACAACATCATCCATATACAACCATTCTCCATTCACCCCTGTCTTCTGTCCTCTCCCATCCTTCCTCAACAGACATTCCCCTCTTCCCCAAAGCCCCCTTCACCCCATCCATCCACCTCATCCTAGGACGTCCCCTCATGTTCACTCCCTCCACATCTGCCTTCCATACCTCTTTTACTAGTCTTTCTTCACTCATTCTTTCCATGTGTCCAAACCATCCTAATACTCTTTCATCAACCCTATCTCCCAACTCCTTTTCCACCCCTGTTCTCCTCCTCACCTCCTCATTTCTCACTCTATCTAGCCTAGTAACCCCCATCATACTTCTCAGACACCTCATCTCAAACACATTCAAAGTCCTCTCTTCTTCTCTTATGTTCCATGTTTCTGCCCCATACAGTGCTGTTGGCACAATCACTCCTTCATACAGTCTCCTCTTAGCATCCATTCCCAAATGTCTATTCCTCATTACACTCTTTAATCCATCAAGGCATTTACTCGCTTCTCTCAATCCACATTCTGCCTCCACCTTCACTCCACCTTTTCCTGCCACATTTGCACCCAAGTATCTAAAACTATCCACTTCCTCCAGTCGCTCTCCCTTAATGCTCACTTCCAGTCTACTGCCATTTTCACCCCTTGTACATCTCATCACCTTACTTTTACCCACATTTATCTTTAGCTTTCTTCTATCACATACTCTCCCAAACTCTGTCACCAACTTCCTCAATCCCTCCTCTGATCCTGCCACAAGCGCAGTGTCGTCCGCAAACAACAGCTGGCTCACCTCCCACTTTTCTCCATTTTCTTTAACCATCTCCAATCCCTTGCCCACTACCCTTGCATTTACCTTTTGCACCACCCCATCCATGTATAAGTTGAACAGCCAGGGTGACATAACACATCCTTGACGAAGTCCCACCTTTACCTCGAACCACTCACTCTCTCCATTTCTAATCCTGACACAAGCTCTACTACTCTCATAAAAACTCTTGACAGCTCCCAGAAGCTTTCCTCCCATCCTGTATATCTGCATAACCTTCCACAGTGCCTTTCTGTCTACCCTATCATAAGCCTTTTCCAGATCCATAAAAGCCCAAAAAGCATCCTTCCCCTTTCCTATAGCTTTCTCACATATCTGTCTTACCACAAAGATCTGATCTACACAACCTCTACCCGTCCTAAATCCACACTGTTCCTCACCAATTACTCCTTCTGTTCCTCTCCTAATCCTCTCAATCAAGATCCTCCCATAAGCCTTCCCAACTACACTTAACAAGCTAATCCCTCTGAAACTACTACATTCACACTTGTCCCCTTTTCCCTTGTAAAGAGGAACTATACAGGCACTCCTCCAGTCCTCCGGTACTCTACCCTCTCTCCAGCAAACATTAAATAACCTCACCAACCAGTTCACCATCACTGTACCTCCTTTTTCAGACATTCTGCATGGCATCCATCCAGACCAGGTGCCTTACCTGCTTTCATCATCTTAACAACTGCCTTCACCTCATCCTTCCTTATTTCTCCTCCATTCTCCTCACTCTTGTTTTCTTCGCATTTCCCACTGCAGCTATCTTTCCTTCCCTATCCTCCTTCACATTTAGCAACTCTCTAAAATATTCTGCCCATCTTCCCCTTACTGCCTTCTCTTCCATTATCATCTCTCCATCTGCACCTTATACCTTTTCTTCTCTACTTGATTTGCCTCCTCTTCCTCTCTTAATTTCTTTCCAAAACATCTTTTTATTACTTTCAAAATTTTCTGTCATACTCTTACCCCATTTCACATCTGCTCTCCTCTTTGCCTCCTTTACCTTTTGCTTTACTTCTCTTTTCTTTTCTTTGTACCTCTCATATAACTCCCTCGTCCTATTTTGTAACCAATCTGTGAAAGCTCGCTTCTTCTCTTCTACAACCTTCTTTGTTTCCTCATCCCACCATTCACTACCCTTTCTTCTATTTCCCCCTGTCCTTCTTGTTCCACACACCATCCTTGCACACTTTATGACTCCCTCCTTGAACCATCCCCACTCCTCCTTCAGCTTCTTTCCGTACTCCTTCTCCTTTCCATTCAAAGAGTTCACTCTAAGAACCTCCCTACCTTTTGTCCCTTTCCTCTTCCTCCATCTATCCTCCACTCTCAACTTACCTTCCACCAAAAAATGATCTGATATTCCCCCACCCTCTCCTCTTAGCACATGTACATCCTTAACTCTTCCTATCATAATCCTATTTACCACTACATAATCCATTAGCGCTCTATCTACCACCCTTCCCTCCACCACCCTGTCCCATGTGTACTTATGCTTGACTTTCTTCCAAAACACTGTATTTGCTATCATCAACTCTCTTTCTAGACACATTTCCACCATCAACTCTCCTCTACGATTCTTTCCTGGAACTCCACATTTCCCAACCACTCCATCGATTGGACCATTTCCTACCCTAGCATGAAGGTCTCCCAGTACTATTACATTGACATTTCTTCCTAAATCCTCTATGCACTCATTTTTATCTATCCAAAAGGCCTCCCATTCTTCTACACTCTTCTCACTGTCAGGCCCATATGCACTTACAAAGACCCACATCTCCTTCCCCAGTTTCACCTTCATCCACATTATCCTTGAGGAAACCTCCTTCCACTCCACTACCCGTTTACCTATCTCTTCACTTACTAGAATAGCCACCCCTTCCCTCCCTTGCTCTGTCTTCACTCCTGATAACCTCCCACTTACACTCCCAAACTTACACTCACCCTTCCCTTTCAACTTAGTTTCACTCTAAGCCAACACATCCATCTTTCTTCTCACAAACATACCACCTATCTCTTCCCTTTTACTCATATCTCTACCACATCCACGCACATTGAAAGACCCAAATCTTAGGGTGCTGGTCCGAGAACTTCCAGACCCTCTTATACCTTCTTTTTTTTTGTTTAGGAATGTCCCCTGTGGGGCTACAAGGAGAAGGATGCCTAGTCCCAATCCCCGTCCCCTTTTTCTCGCCTCTTACGATCCAAGTGGGAATACTTGTCCAATTGGGAATACTTGTCCAAATTTGTCCAATTTAAATCCATTACTGTGAGTCCTGCCTTGTTGTATTACGATGATGACCTTGTTTGCATCACCCTTGTTGCCTTTGATCCACTTAAACACTTCTATTAGATCACCCCACACTCTGCATCTTTCCAGAGAGTGTAAGTTAAGGTGCCTAAACCTCTTTTCGTAAGGTAAATTTCTGAGTCCATGTATCATTTTGGTCATTCTCCTCTGTACTGATCTAGTGAATTGATATCCAACTGTACCACAAAGTCAAGGATGGGTCTAACTAAAGCCAGAGTTTGATAATTACCTCTACACTTTTATTGGTAACCATCCTAGCAATGAAACATGATGCTCTGTTAACTCTTCTCCTGGCACTAATGTACTGTTTCCTGGATTTAAGGTCAGGACTTGCTAGAACTTCCAAATCTCTCTCACACTCAGTTTTCTCTAGAAAGAAATTCCTTTATCATGGATTTTCAATACACTTTTTATAACATTAGTTCAACTAATTACCAAATTATAAATACATACATACATATATACCAAAGGCTTTTTCCCCCAACACGAGGGGTAGCCAAAAAGAAAAAGGCATAGAAACCACTCCCACCCATTTCATTTCATATATATTCCACTCCCCTCCACCCTCCTCCCTCCTCCCTCCCTCTCATCTTGGCACCTCCTGGATGACGGGTCATCCCTGCATCCTGTCCACTGCCCTGGGTCAGAAGCAGTGTCGCAAGACACAGCACATCCACAGCAAGGCTGCTTCATAAATTCTGTGACACCCCTCCCTCCCCCATGCAGAAAAGGAGAAGACAGGGAGAAATCCCTTCAGGCTGTGTCAAAATTGTTCTCATCCATACTTCCTCACCCCATCCCATTCATTTATCTCTAATTACTACTCTCATTTTCCTCCCAGTCAGGAAGTCTTTCATCCATTCCAATAATTTTCCTCTGATGCTACCTATTGATTCTATCTTCCTTATTAGTTTATTGTGTGGTACTTTATCAAATGCCTTTTGTAGGTCCAGAAAGGCACAGTCTGCCCAACCATCTCTCTCTTGTATTATGTCTATTAATTTTGAGTAGAAGCAGATCAAGTTAATTGTACATGATCTTGTCTGAATCCAAATTTATTTGGATTCAGTATAGTTTTTTCTTCCAAATGTTTAACCCATCTATTTTTGATGACCTTTTTGCAAATTTTTGCTACTGTGCTTGTTAGGGAGACTGGTCTGTAATTTGATGGGTTTTCCTTGTTTCCTCCCTTATAAATCAGTACAATGTTTGCATTCTTCCAGTCCTGTGGCACTTTTCCTTTTTTAAGTGAGAATTGAATTATATTGTATATTTTATCTATTAATTCTTCCATGCATTTTTTCAGTATCCAATTTGCAATTCCGTCTGGACCATGTGATTTTCTGACATCAAGGGTTTTGATTTGGTCGCTGATTTCCATCTGTGTTACAATTATTTTTTTCATTGAGGGGGATATCTCTATTTCCTCACAGTTAGGTGAGTTTTCTATTGTGAATACTGATTTGAAGTGGTTCATAATTTCAACCATTTCCAGTTCTTCTGTATATTCATATTTACCTTGGCGCAGCTTTTCTATTGTTTGTTCTTCAGTTTGCCATTTACATACCTGTAAAATAGATTGGGTTCTTCCTTGCATTTTTTTTTCCATAGTTTCTCTTTTCATCTCTGCATATTTTTACATAATCATATCTTAGTTTGATGTACAATAGTCATTTGCTTGTTTTCTTGTATCTTTTCCATATCTTCCAAGCTTTGTCTATTTTATCCTGTGCTTCACTACACCTTTTGTTTTACCAGCTTTTTATGTATGTTCTTTCCATTTTTTGTTGTATGTATTTATTCAGTCCCTCATTATAAATTTCTTTTAGTATATTCCATTTCTCTTCCATCCCTGTTTCTTCATTTAGGAATTTTTCCCAGTTCGCATTGCGAAATAATTTTTTGAGTTTCTCAAAATTTGTTTTGTTGTACATTAGTCTTCTTATTCTATGTTTATCATTTCTGCTTTGATCCATTTGCTCTTTCAACTCAAATTCTATTAGTACATGGTCACTCTTTCCTATCGGAGTTTTGTAATTAATTTTATCGACAATTTCAGGCTCTGTTGTAAGTATTAAATCCAGCCTTGATGGTTCTTCACTACCTCTGTATCTGGTATTTTCCTTTATCCACTGAGTCATTGTGTATTCGATGGTCATGTCGAGCAGGACGTTGCCCCAGAGTTCCTTAAAAATGTTGTCAACCCTTGTCATCACCTGGAGATGCAGTCCTGATGGACCAACACTCTGGATCAGGCTTAGTCTTATTTTGTTTTATATTTCCTCCATCTTTTCCCATAAGGAGAACTGACAAACAATGACTCCCCACCTCCTATGATTAAGTCATTGTCACAGAAACAGTCTTGCATCAGTTTGACACATAACAGTCCAACATTTCTTCCCAGGGATAAGGTGTCCCCGTTTTGAGATTGTTATAATTGTTGTTGTTCCTCTTTCTTTTTTATCTTCCATTTTCTTCCTGCCTTCCTTTTGTTTTCTTTCTTCCTTTGGTCTTTTTGTTTCTCTTTGTTTCTCTTTCTCCTTTTTCTTTTTCTTCCATGATCTTCTTTTTTACTTTTTCCTCTCCCTTTTGTTTCTTTTGTCTGTCTTCATCTTTCATCTTCATTTTCTTCCTTCTTCCTTCTCTCTTCTTTTATTCTACCTCTTCCAGTAATTTATTTTTGCTGATATACATCTTCTCTCCAAACAGGAAAACACTTTGGTTCTGAACGCTGCAATGGCCAACAGCATGACTGGAATGCCGAACATTCCATCACCATCTTATTCTTATAGTCATACACACTCACGGTTGGCATCATCCCCTGTCTCTCCATCGACATCTGCCCTTTCCCCTGTGCCCACACCAACAAGATCTCGGAGTTCTCTTCTGCATCCTGCACAAGCAACTCCTAAAGCACATCACACCCCAAAGTCTCATATGGCTATGTTAAGGTAACGTATATGTTTCTGAGTACATATTTAAAGGCCTTAGTCCACCATACAAGAATGGTGGCAGAGTCAGCATATATATATATATATATATATATATATATATATATAAACATATATAATATATACTGTATGATATATATATATATCTATACATACATATATATATATATATATATATATATATATATATATATATATATCAAGGACTACTATTACATAGGACGTGCGCACCCAGATCTCTGGGTCCGCTAGTGGAGGCCATTGCTTTCTTTGTAACCTAACATTTTATATTGGACAAATATATCAAAACTAGAAACCTAACATTATATATAAGACAAATATATAAACTATTGACTTATTCAATGCAGTATAAGTTAACATAAACTTTTATAGTGAAATAAGAAACTATTTTTAAGGCACTGTTATGCTTTGAAATGCCAATTCCAGCCGGACTTAACAGGTATTATTATATGAGTTTAGTGGACACCAGGGTTGGCATTTTTTTTTTTTTTTTTTTTTTTTTTTTTTATCTTTTAAAAAGATAAAAAATTGATTTATTTTATTTTATTTAAATCAGATTTATTTGATTTAAATATATATATATTTTTTATAGATTTTAAATATTGTGGGATTGCTATCTGATATGCAATCTGATTGCTAAAGGACATTTTTAGCATATCAATATAAGGAGCAATGTTATAGACTTGCCTCAAGTATACAAGGAATGGTATAAGCCGTATGTGATGACGGTCTGCTCAGGTTCACTCGATTCCTCCAAGAGGTTTTTCATCTTGGTGACATTTGCTGCATTGTCTGTCACAACACTTCCAATGTGACCACCAAAATCTTGTTCAGCCTTCTTGATCGAATTTTGTACAAGTTGTAGAAGATATTCAGCAGTGTGAAGTTTCCCTGGTGTGTCTATTGTGTCAACTAAATAAATCTGACCAGTGGATGTTGTTAGAGTGACACGTATTATGGGCTCATTATGGATGTTAGACCACCCATCAATTGAAAGACATACAGTTTCATTATTCAGGTCATCTGCACACTTTTTATATTCCTTTTCATACACAAGATCCAAGTACTTATCAGCAATATCTTTTCTGGATGGAGGAATATAACCTGGCCTCAGGTTCTGAACCATCTTGAGAAACTGAGGATGCTGAACAAGACGAAATGGTGAATTTGTAGCAAATATAATGCTTGCAACTTCTTTGTCGAGAGTTTCCTTTTGAGAGGCTGAAGTTTTGATGATAAATCTGTCCAGAGATGTTGATGACTTTCTTTTAGATGAAAATGATTTAGCAGAAGTGGCGCCTGTGGAGGAGTCTGATAGTGACCTTTTTAATGGTGGAGTCAGGTTTGCAGATAATTCAAGTGGAGCTGATGATGAAGGGATTGAGGCTGTTGATACAGATCCTGGAATGGAAACAGAAAATTTTAGCATATTGCATAATTTATAAATGAATAAATAAATGAATGAATAGTGTGATTTAAGCTACTTTTGTGTACAGTAGTTATTTTTTAGATAATGATCATATTCACACAAGCCACTAAATTATTTGGAAATAATTAACAGGATATGAAATAGGTGGGCTTGGAATTCAGCCCACACAGGATTCGGTCCACTTTTAAATTCATTAAAAATAATGGATTAGTTGGGTTAGGTTAGGACTGAATCCCATGTGGGCTGAATTCCAATGGAACCTATGAAATATATTACACAACGTTGAATGAAATGAATAACAATCATCTAGGCCCCAAAGTTGAGTGGATACAGTATGTTATAGTGATATAGTCATTACCCAAATTTAGAAGTAATGAAGTTGAATTATCATCTCTTTAGGCCTTCACATTTTTATTGCACATGCTCTCCATTGTTCACCAAATTTATATAGTTGCGTATGAAAAGGGAGAAATGCACACAATATAAGTAAAATTATTTACATGGGTCATCAATTTCTTCTGTATGCTGTGACTGACCTTGGCATTTATCTCTGTGATATTTTAATCTTGACACAATGCCCTGTAGTTCCTGGCTGCAGTCTTTGCATTTAGCTCGGTACCCTATGCCAGAAGTTGTTGGTAGTTTTTCAAAATAATTCTAGACAGGATCATTTTTTCTGCCTGAAGGAACCACTCTGCCAGGTCCAGAAGACATCCTTCATGGTTGATTTCAAAGCAGCAACTGACTCAGTGAGAAGCTGCTTACCTAGAACAAGTTTCAACAAGAATCTTGTTGAAACTTGTGGGCTGCACAGTGGTATATACATGTAGGCTTATACCGTTCCTTGTATACTTGTGGCAAGTCCATATAACACTGCTCCTTATATTGATATGCTATAAATGTCCTTTAGCAATCAGATCGCATATCAGATAGCAATCCCAGAATATTTAAAATCTATAAAAAAAAAAATATTTAAATCAAATAAATCTGATTTAAATAATAAGAAATTGATTTTTCATAAAAAAAAAAAAAAAAAAAAAAATCGCCAACCCTGGTGTCCACTAACCTCATACAATAATACCTGTTAAGTCTAGCTAAAATTGGCATTTCAAAACATAACAGTGCTTGATGTGGCCTTCACTGGAAATAAACCCAAAGCCCACCCACTTCACACACACACACACACACACACACACACACACACACACACACACACACACACACACACACACACACACACACACTTCAACGAACGGATGGCTTAGAAGACGTTCTGAAGAAAATTGAAGTTTCGTGGATCCCAACGCAAAGAGAAGTGCCTATTGTATTTACAGGGTGGGGGGAAATTGCTCGTGGGGTAGTGGGAAAGTAGGGAAAGAGGAGAAGGGGAGGGATTGCTGAGGGAAATGGAAGGAAATGAGGAAGGAGAGGACTTGGCCCAGGCAGACAGGCGAAAGGTAAACAAACGGCCCCCCGACCAGCTGAGCGACGATGAAATGTCTAATAAAAATGTAAAGATTAGAAGTATAGATAAGAGCAATACAGTAGAAAGTGATGAGAATATTTTCCAGGGATTTAAAGAGGGTGGGGGGGACACAAACCCCCCCCGACTGACAAGACTAGAAGAGAAGGTCGATAAGATGATCGAGGACTTGGAGCGTAGGTTCGGTCATGTTAACAACATTGTACGGAGGGTCGAAAAATTGGAAGAACTAGAGAAGGCGAACAAAAACTAAACTAAGGAAATTGAAGAATTAAAAAAACAGTTAAAAGAAGTAAAAGAAGAGAATAAAGTCTTAAAGGAGAATAATAAGGAGAACAGAAGGAGTAATTGGTGAGGAACAGTGTGGATTTAGGACAGGTAGAGGTTGTGTAGATCAGATCTTTGTGGTAAGACAGATATGTGAGAAAGCTATAGGAAAGGGGAAGGATGTTTTTTGGGCTTTTATGGATCTGGAAAAGGCTTATGATAGGGTAGACAGAAAGGCACTGTGGGAGGTTATGCAGATTTATGGGATAGGAGGAAAGCTTTTGGGAGCTGTCAAGAGTTTTTATGAGAGTAGTAGAGCTTGTGTCAGGATTGGAAATGGAGAGAGGTAAAGGTGGGACTTCGTCAAGGATGCGTTATGTCGCCCTGGCTGTTCAACTTATACATGGATGGGGTGCGAGAGGTGAATGCAAGGGTAGTGGGTCAGGGATTGGAGATGGTTAAAGAAAATGGAGAAAAGTGGAAGGTGAGCCAGCTGTTGTTTGCTGACGACACTGCGCTTGTGGCAGGATCGGAGGAGGGATTGAGGAAGCTGGTGGCAGAGTTTGGGAGAGTATGTGATAGAAGAAAGCTAAAGATAAATGTGGGTAAAAGTAAGGTGATGAGATGTACAAGGGGTGAAAGTGGCAGTAGACTGGAAGTGAACATTAAGGGAGAGCGACTGGAGGAAGTGGATAGTTTTAGATACTTGGGTGCAAGTGTAGCAGGAAAAGGTGGAGTGAAGGTGGAGGTAGAATGTAGATTGAGAGAAGCGAGTAAATGCCTTGGTGGATTAAAGAGTGTAATGAGGAATAGACATTTGGGAATGGATGCGAAGAGGAGACTGTATGAAGGAGTGATTGTGCCAACAGCACTGTATGGGGCAGAAATGTGGAACATAAGAGAAGAAGAGAGAAGGAGTTTGAATGTGTTTGAGATGAGGTGTCTGAGAAGTATGATGGGGGTTACTAGGCTGGATAGAGTGAGAAATGAGGAGGTGAGGAGGAGAACAGGGGTGAAAAAGGAGCTGGGAGATAGGGTTGATGAAAGAATATTAGGATGGTTTGGACACATGGAAAGAATGAGTGAAGAAAGACTAGTAAAAGAGGTATGGAAGGCAGATGTGGAGGGAGTGAACATGAGGGGACTTCCTAGGATGAGGTGGATGGATGGGGTGAAGGGGGCTTTGGGGAAGAGGGGAATGCCTGTTGAGGAAGGAAGGGAGAGGACAGAAGACAGAGGTGAATGGAGAATGGTTGTATATGGATGATTTTGTGATTGCATGAGGAGGAATGGGCGGGGGGATTGGGGGTGAGGTAGTATGTGTGAGCAAATTTTGACGCAGCCCGAAGGGATTTCTCCCCGTCCTCTCCTTAAAGGGAAGGGGGGACGGAGAGGGGGGGTCGCCGATTAAATGAAGTGGACTTGCTGTGGATGTGCTGTGTCTTGCGACAGTGCTTCTGACCCAGGGCGGTGGGCAAGGTGCAGGGATGACCCGTCATCCAGGAGGTGCTCAGATGAGAGGGAGGGTGGGAGGGGTGTGGAGTGTATTTAGGGATGAAATGGGTGGGAGTGTTTTTATGCCTTTCCCTTTTTGGCTACCTCCCTTGAAAGGGGGAAAAAGCCTTGGTATATGTATGTATATGTATGTAATAAGGAGAACAAGGAGGGTTGGAAAAAAATCCAAGAAAATAGCAAAGTTGCATTCACTGACATAATCAGACAGCAAATGAATGAACAAACTGAAAACTCAGTTATTAAAGTGATGAGACAGAAGGAGAATATAGTAAGAGACTTAGCAGACAGAAAGAAATGTATAATTATATTAGGAATGGAAGAGAAACATAACCCAGATAGAACCACAAGAATCAAAGAGGAAAATGAAAAAGTAAGAAATTTACTAGAATTAGTTCAGGAAGATGAACCAGAAATAATGAAACAAATCGAAGAGAAATTCAGGCTCGGGGAAATATAGTACAGGCAAGACCAGACCAATTAAGATTAAATTCAGGTCACAAACTACGGCTGAGAATATCTTATCCAAAACAGGGAAACTAGCAACAAGTGAACAATATAAAAAGGTATGGATAAAAAGGGAAATGAATAAAGAGGAAAGAGAGGAAGAAAAACAGAAAAGACTTGAAGCTAAGGAAAAAAACGAGATAAGAACGGAGTCAGAAAAAGAGAGATTCTATTGGAGAGTAGTGAATATGAAACTAAAGAAAGTCGACATACAAGAGAAAAACAAAAGGGAAACAGAGAACACAATGGAAGTGGCAGAAAACTAAGAGTGTCTTACACAAATATAGATGGATTAATAACAGGATTGAATGAGCTGAATGATTATTTGAAAGAAAAAGAACCAGACATAATGGGAATTGTAGAAACAAAATTAAAAGGTCCACTACCACCCAACAGTGTAGGACATGATGCATATAATTATTGGATTAGAAACAGAGTGAAAAAGGAAGGGGATGGAGTTATGTTCCTGACTAAGAAGGATATAAACGTGAAGTGTGTCACATATGGAAAGAATACAGTAGAGATGATAATGATGGAAGTAGAAGACAGAGATAAGAAGAGCAGAAAATTTGTGATAAATTATGTGCCCCCAAAAACAGCCTCATGGGAAGAGAGTGAACATAAAAGTATGTTAGAGGACACAAAGATAACATTAAACAAGATAATGGAAGAGGGAGGAAAAATAGTTATGATGGGCGACTATAATTGCAAAGAAATCTGCTGGGAAGAAATGACAGTAAAGGGTGGAGACGGCTTATGGGGAAACGCTCTACTTGAGATGGTTACTGACCATACAATGACACAATGGATACAGGAGAACACTAGGTATAGAAATGAAGAAGAGCCATTGAGACTAGACCTAATAATTACATCCGAACCTAGAATAGTGGACAAAATTGAATATAAAACACCAATAAGTAAAAGTGACCACATATTGATTGAACTGGAACTTAATGAAGAAAAATATATGAAAAGAAATGAACAATATAGAAAAGGAAGAATGATGTATGAAAAAACAAACTTTGATAAAATAAGAGAATTCTTTCAAAAGGAAAACTGGGAAGAAATATACAAAGAAGAAACAACAGTAGAAGAGAAATGGAATATTTTGACAAAAATTTACAAAAAAGGAGTGGAAAAGTATGTCCCAAGACAAAAACAAGAAAAAGAATATGTAAAATGCTGTTCAACTTATACATGGATGGGGTGGTGCGAGAGGTGAATGCTAGGGTAGTGGGTCAGGGATTGGAGATGGTTAAAGAAAATGGAGAAAAGTGGAAGGTGAGCCAGCTGTTGTTTGCTGACGACACTGCGCTTGTGGCAGGGTCAGAGGAGGGATTGAGGAAGCTGGTGGCAGAGTTTGGGAGAGTATGTGATAGAAGAAAGCTAAAGATAAATGTGAGTAAAAGTAAGGTGATGAGATGTACAAGGGGTGAAAGTGGCAGTAGACTGGAAGTGAACATTAAGGGAGAGCGACTGGAGGAAGTGGATAGTTTTAGATACTTGGGTGCAAGTGTAGCAGGAAAAGGTGGAGTGAAGGTGGAGGTAGAATGTAGATTGAGAGAAGCGAGTAAATGCCTTGGTGGATTAAAGAGTATAATGAGGAATAGACATTTGGGAATGGATGCGAAGAGGAGACTGTATGAAGGAGTGATTGTGCCAACAGCACTGTATGGGGCAGAAACATGGAACATAAGAGAAGAAGAGAGAAGGAGTTTGAATGTGTTTGAGATGAGGTGTCTGAGAAGTATGGTGGGGGTTACTAGGCTGGATAGAGTGAGAAATGAGGAGGTGAGAAGGAGAACAGGGGTGAAAAAGGATTTGGGAGATAGGGTTGATGAAAGAATATTAGGATGGTTTGGACACATGGAAAGAATGAGTGAAGAAAGACTAGTAAAAGAGGTATGGAAGGCAGATGTGGAGGGAGTGAACATGAGGGGACGTCCTAGGATGAGGTGGATGGATGGGGTGAAGGGGGCTTTGGGGAAGAGGGGAATGCCTGTTGAGGAAGGAAGGGAGAGGACGGAAGACAGAGGTGAGTGGAGAATGGTTGTATATGGATGATGTTGTGATTGTATGAGGAGGAATGGGCGGGGGGTGGGGGGTGGGGTAGTATGTGTGAGTAAATTTTGACACAGCCCGAAGGGATTTCTCCCCATCCTCTCCTTATATGCAAGGGGGGACGGAGAGGGAGAGTCGCCGATTAAATGAAGCGGCCTTGCTGTGGATGTGCTGTGTCTTGCGACACTGCTTCTGACCCAGGGCGGTTGGTAGGGTGCAGGGATGACCCGTCATCCAGGAGGTGCTCGGATGAGAGGGAGGGTGGGAGGGGTGTGGAGTGTATTTAGGGATGAAATGGGTGGGAGTGTTTTTATGCCTTTCCCTTTTTGGCTACCTCCCTTGGAAGGGGGAAAAGCCTTGGTATATGTATGTATGTATGTAAAATGCTGGTACAACAAAAGTTGTAGGGAGTTAAAAGACAAAAGAGACAAAGCCTGGACCAGATGGAAAAAAGACAGAAGACCTGAAAAATGGAAAATATATACCTGTTATAGAAATGAATATGTACAAACGTGCAGAGAGGTAAAGAGAAAATATGAAAATGATATCATAGAAAAGTGTAAAGATCAACCAAAACTATTCTACAGATTTGTAAACAATAAACTGAAAAACAAACAAGACTTGGAGAAATTAAGACAAGAGGGAGTTGAATACACTGAGGAAATGGAAATGGCGGAAATTATGAACAAACATTTTAAATGAGTGTTTACAAGGGAGAACATACAACCTGAAGAGAACGAATGGAAAGAGAAAGTCCCCCCTATGGAAGAAATAGAAGTAACAAAGAATGAAATATTAACACACTTGAGTAATCTTGATGTCAGAAAATCGCATGGACCAGATGAAATAGCAAACTGGATACTGAAAGAATGCAGGAATGAACTGGCAGACAAAATACGTAGCATACTAAATAGTTCCTTGAAAGAAGGAAAAGTTCCAGAAGATTGGCAAAAAGCAAATATAGTACCTATATATAAAGGAGGAAATAAAGAAGACCCTACCAACTATAGACCAGTCTCTCTAACAAGTACTATAGCAAAAATTTGTGAAAGAATTATCAAAAGTAGATGGGTAAAATATTTAGAAAAAAACAAAGTGTTAAATCCAAGGCAATTTGGATTCAGACAAGGACGATCATGCGTCACCAATTTAATATGTTTCTATTCAAGGCTAATAGATATAATACAAGAAAGAGATGGATGGGCGGACTGTGCATTTCTAGACCTAAAGAAAGCTTTTGACAAAGTACCACATAAGAAGTTGCTTAAGAAATTAGAAACTGAAGGAGGAATACAGGGCAAACTACTAAATTGGATGGAAGACTTTTTGCAAGAAAGAAAAATGAGAGTAGTGATAAGAAATCAGCACTCAAAATGGGATGAAGTAATAAGCGGTGTTCCGCAGGGAACAGTTCTGGCCCCAATAATGTTTGCTATATATATTAATGATATGGATGAAGGAATTGAAAGCTATATGAGCTTCTTTGCAGATGATGCAAAACTACTGAAAAGAGTGAAAACTGAAGAAGATTGTGAATCACTACAGAGAGATCTAAATAAAGTACAGGAATGGAATAGGAAGTGGGAGATGGAGTTCAATACAAAAAAGTGTAGTATAATGGAATTTGGAAAAAGCAAAAACAGAATAACAGGAGCATATAAATTGGGAGAAGAAGGAATAAAAAAAGTAGAAAATGAGAAGGACCTGGGAGTCATTGTTATGAATAATATGTCACCTGAGAAACATATAAATAAGATTTTTGGAGAAACTTATAATGTAATAAGAACAATCAAAGTTGCATTTACATACCTGGATGAAGAAATGGTGAAGAAAATCCTAATCACCCTGATAAGACCAAGATTGGAATATGCAGCAACGATATGGTCACCAAGTACAAAAAATGTATAAAAAAAACTTGAAAGAATACAAAGAGCAATTACAAAATTGGCACCAACACTCAAAACTATCATATGAAGAGAGACTAGAAAAACTTGAACTACAGACACTAGAGCAAAGAAGAGAGAGAGGAGATTTGATAGCTATTTACAGAATCATGAAAGGCATAGAAATTACTGATAGAGAGAATCTGATAAAATGGGATGACCCATACACGGTCAATTTAATTTTCAATTCAGAGTATTGACAATGAAATTGTGCAATATAATTGATCATGTATGGGCCACCTAAGACTGAGAAAATGGTACATTAGATAAATGGAAACATAAGCCAAAATAGAGAAGAAAAGAAAAAATTAAAAGTGGCATATACAAACATGGATGGTATAATTTCTGGAATGAATTAAACGACTGTTTGTCAATAGAGAAACCAGACATAATGGGAATTGTGGAGACAAAACTAAAAGGTCCTAAATCAAATATGGTGGGACAAGGTTTATACAATCTTTGGTCAGTGGGGGGGAGTCATGCTATTGACTAGAAAGGGCCTAAATGTAATAAAGGCAACAGAAGGAAAGGATAATGTGGAATTGATCACAAAGTCGAAAATAGCAGTATGAAAAGTAGAAAGTTCATAGTTGTATATGTGCCCCCAAAAACTAAGACTTGGACTGACAGCAAACAATCAAAATTACTAGAAGACACAAAGAATGAATTAATTGAGACACTGAAAAATGGAGAAAACATAGTAATTATGGGTGACTTTAATGCAAAGGAAATAGATTGGGAAGAATCGACAATGGGAGGTGGAGAGGAACACTGGGGCATCCTACTGGATATGACCATTGATTACACATTGTTGTTGTTGTTGTTGTCGTTCCCTAGACTGTCTGTCCGAACAGTCCCCAAGGAATGCTACAGCCGAAACTGGGTTTTCCCACAAATCCTTTATAGAGTGTATGTTGTGTTGTTTGCGTGCATGATTGTGTATAATGCAGTCTTTGATTACACATTGATTCAATGTGTCAAAGAAGACACTAGATACAGACAATATGAAGAACCATCGAGACTAGACTTGATATTCACTTCTGAACCTAAAATTGTGGAAGAAATAAACTAGAAGACACCAATTGGAAAGAGTGACCCCATACTAATAGAGTTCGAGCTTAAGGAACCAAATGTTGTGAGAAGAAACGAGGAACATAGAGAAGGAAGATTAATGTACAACAAAACTGACTTTGTAAAACTTAGGCAAAAAAAATTCAAAATGCTAGTTGGGAAAAATTTGTAAATGATAAAACAAAGATGGAAGAGAAATGGAACATTTTTAAAGAAATATATATGGAGGGAACAGATATGTACCTAAGCAGAAACAGAAAAGGGTGTACATAAAGTGCTGGTATAATAAAAAGTGTAGTGATGCTAAAGACAAGAGACAAAGCTTGGAAAAGATGGAAAAAAGACAAAAAAGTGACTAAATGGCAAACATACATCAAACTGAGAAATGAATATGTAGACATACGCAAAGAGGAAAAAAGAAACTATGAAAAAGATATAATAGGCAAATACAAAAACCAACCTAAACTATTTTACAGATATGTAAACGATAAACTAAAACACAAACATGAAATAGTGAAACTGCGTGAAGGAAATAAAGAATACTTAGAAGATGTAGAAATGGCTGAAGTAATGACCAGACACTTTAAGTCTGTATTTACAATTGAAAGCTCACAAATGTGGGATGTTGGACACCAAGAAGGGTCCCCCAAAAATGAAATAAATAACGGTGACACAGAAAGAAATAAGGGACCAAATAAGGAAACTTGATGTCAGAAAGTCACATGGACCAGACGGAATAGTGAACTGGATATTAAAAGAATGTATAGATGAACTCGGATAAAATACACAAGATAATTGACTTCTCACTCGAAGAAGGAAAAGTACCACAAGATTAGAAAAATGCAAATATTGTACTAATATATAAGGGAAGAGATAAAGAAAATCCAACAAACTATAGACCAGTATACCGTACAAGCACAATTGCAAAAATATGCAAAAGAGTTATCAAAAATAAATGGACTAAACACTTGGAAGAGAACAAAATACTAAACCCCAACCTCCATTCTCTCTAAACTGGCTTCATCATATTTTCTATGGTTATCAAAATACACGGGTGAAAGAGAACAAATGATTGAGGACTGACTTTATTTTTTATAATGCGATTATTATGATGCAACATCGCATGTCGGGCAGCTAATACTGCCAGATGTGCGATGTACCCTGGAGTGAAGAGGTTAAGATCAATAAAAGTGGTCTTCGACTACATAGATGAGGAGATGGTAAAAAAAATAGTTGTTACACTGATAAGAACTAAACTAGAATATGCTGCAATACTGTGGGCACCTAGCACAAAGAAGAACATAAGAAAATTAGAAAAAATCCAAAGAGCAGCGACAAAAATGGCACTTACACTGTCAAATTTGACAAACGAACAAATATTGGAGAAATTACATCTGTCAACACTGGAACAGAGAAGAGAAATAGGTGATTTGTTGACCATTTACAGAATTATGAAAGGGTTAGAAATTATCGAAAGAGACGACTTATTAAAGTGGAACAAAAGAGAAACAAGAGGACACAAAAAGAAACTAAAGAAAGACAGCTACAGAAGAGACCTGAAAAAAAAAAATAATAATAAATAGATAAATAAAAAATAGCTTCCCAAATAGAGTGATTGATGTCTGGAACAAACTAAACGGAGAAACAGTTAATGCCAGAACTATACATGATTTTAAGAATAAACTGGATGTGGAGAGATACGAAAAAGGGTCACTATGAGCATAGCTCTCGTCCTGTAAAATACAACTAGGTAAATATATCTATTACTCTATGTGGGAAGCTGTTCTTTTTCAGGTCTCTTCTGTAGTTATCCTTTTTGAGTTTCATTGCATGTTCTCTTGTTTTTCCTCTGTCCCACTTTAATAAGTCCTCTCTATCAAGGCGTTCTTTTTCTTTCATAAATCTGTAGGTGGTCAGTAGGTCCCTTCATTCTCTTCTTTGTTCCAGGGTCGGCAATTCCAGTTCGGTCAGTCTTTGTTCATATGTCAGGTTTGAAAGTGTTGGGGCCATCTTTGTCATTGCTCTTTGTATTCTTTCTAATTTTCTTATATTCTTTTTTGTAATATGCGACCATATCAGCACTGCATATTCCAGTTTTGGCCCTGTAGCGATGCTACTATTGGCGAAGAGAAAGAGGTTTTGGTGAGTTCGTCTCCTTTATTGTAAGGTACAAGTGAACTGATTTTACATGCGGCGGAAGCTGATATATATACTACATGGGCAAGTTACCTGTGGTGTGAAATTAGGTAATTGCACTGGGTTCGGTCGGGTCAAGCAGTGTCGCGCTGGCAGAGAGCGTCAGGTCGTGGACATCAGTCATGTTCCCTGCCACGTGACTTGTCGTGGCTGTACAATACTCCCCTCTTAAATTTGCCTTGGCTTAAGGGGGCATCCTGCACGTGAGAATTTGGTGGGTGGAGTTTCGAGGTGTGCCAGTTTTAGGCGGTTGATGGAAACCCATTCTGGCCTGCCAGAGATGGAGATGCGGAAGGTCTTGTCTTTACATTCAAGGACAAGATGGGGGCCAGTGTAGGGATGGGTGAGTGGTGGGGTGTGAGCGTCCGTCCTCAGGAAAACGTGTGTCGAGGTGTGGAGGTGTTTTGGGAGGTATTCTTTCACATCCCGGTGATGTGTCGGCACGCATGGGGCAAATTTGCCGACAGTGCGTCGAAGCTGTTGCAGGCTCTCGGGAGACTCCTGTGGAGGGAAGAATTCTGCGGGCACGACGAGGGTTTGGCCGAAGACCATCTCTGCTGGAAACACGTTGAGGTCGTCCTTGATGGCTGTCCGAAGGGCAAGGAGTATCCATGGTAGCTGGGGTAACCAGGAGCCATTGTTGCAGCGTGCCATAAGAGATGCTTTGAGTGAGCGGTGGGTTCGCTCGACCATGCCGTTGGCTGCGGGGTTGTAGGAGGTAGTGTGGTGGACTGTAGTACCCAGGAGTTCAGCGAGAGAGTGCCACAGCCGCGACGTGAAGCAAGTTCCTCGGTTGGAGGTGACATGTTCCGGGAGGCCAAATCTGGCTATCCATCCACTGAGAAATGCTGTAGTGCAGGATGAGGCGGTACTATCCTTCATGGGGATGGCCTCCAACCGGCATGGTCGAGCGAACCCACCGCTCACTCAAAGCATCTCTTATGGCACACTGCAACATCGGCTCCTGGCTACCCCAGCTACCATGGATACTCCTTGGCCTTCGGACAGCCATCAAGGACGACCTCAACGTGTCTCCAGCAGAGATGGTCTTCGGCCAAACCCTCGTCGTGCCCGTAGAATTCTTCCCTCCACAGGAATCTCCTGAGAGCCTGCAACAGCTTCGATCCACTGTCGGCAAATTTGCCCCATGTGTGCCAACACATCACCGGGAGGTGAAAGAATACCTCCCAAAACACCTCCACACCTCGACGCATGTTTTCCTGAGGACGGACGCTCACACCCCACCACTCACCCGTCCCTACACTGGCCCCCATCTTGTCCTTGAACGTAAAGACAAGATGGGGGCCAGTGTAGGGACGGGTGAGTGGTTGTGTGTGAGCATCCTCAGGAAAACGTGCGTTGAGGTGTGAAGGTGTTTTCGGATGTATTCTTTGACTTTCCGGTGATGTGTCGGCACGCATGAGGCAAATTTGCCGACAGTGCGTCGAAGCTGTTGCAGGCTCTCGGGAGACTCCTGTGGAGGGAAGAATTCTGCAGTCACTCCAGGGTCACCAGTGTAGCGATGCTACTATTGGCAAAGAGAAAGAGGTTTTGGTGAGTTCGTCTCCTTTATTGTAAGGTACGAGTGAACTGATTTTACATGCGGCGGAAGCCGATATATATACTACATGGGCAAGTTACCTGTGGTGCGTAATTAGGTAATTGCCCTGGGTTCGGTCGGGTCAAGCAGGGTCGCGCTGGCAGAGAGCGTCAGGTCGTGGACATCAGTCACGTTCCCTGCCACGTGACTTGTCACGGCGCCACATGACTTGTTGCGGCTGTACAGCCCTATCAGTGTTTGTAATATTTTCTTAATCATTTCCTTATCCAGGTATTTAAAGGACACTTTTATTGATCTCAACAAATTGTATGTTTCTCTGTTTATTTTATTTATATGATTATCTGGCGACAGCTGACATGTTTGTGGTGATGATTACTTCTAGGTCCCTTTCAGAATTTACTTTGTTTACTTCTTTTCTGTCAATTTTATACTGTCCTGATAGTCTATTCTTGCTTTTCCCAAATTCAATTATACTGCACTTCTTGATGTTGAATTCTACCTCCCATCTCTTCCTCCACTCTGAGACTTTGTTCAGCTCACTCTGTAATGAGTCACAATCTATTTCAGAGTTTATTCTCTTTAATAACTTTGTGTCATCTGCAAAACAGTTCATGTAACTTTCAATACCTATATACATGTCGTTTACATATATAGCTAGTACTGACCCCTGTGGGACACTACTCATTTCTTCCCATTTTGTATATTTGTCTCATTTTTCTTCCATGTAGGAAGTCCTCCATCCAGTTCAATAGTGTTCCATGTATGCCTCCTATTGTTTCCAGTTTATATAGCAACTTTCTGTGTGGTACCTTATCAAATGCCTTTTGTAGGTACAGGAAGGCACAGTCTGCCCAGCCATCCCTTTCTTGCAATATAACTATCAATCTTGAATAGAAACAGATCAAATTAGTGATACATGACCTTCCGTGTCTGAATCCAAATTGCCTCGGGTTCAATATATTATTCTTCTCTAGATATTTTGTCCATCTCTCTTTGATGATTCTCTCTCAAATTTTAACTATTGTACTAGTTAGGGACACCGGTCTATAATTTATTGGGTCTTCCTTATTTCCCCCTTTATCTCTTGGCACTATATTGGCATTTTTCCACTCTCCTGGTAGTTTTCTTTCTTTGAGTGAGCATTCAATTATTTTGGATATTTTTCCTGTTAGTTCATCTATACATTCCTTTAGTATCCAGTTTGCAACTCCATCCGGACCATGTGATTTGTTAATGTCAAGCTTTAATATTTGATTCCTTATTTCATTCTGAGTAATATTCAATTTCTTCATCGGAGGAAATCTTACTTCAATTCTTTGATCACAGTTTTGTAGATTTTTTCCCTCTTTGGTGAATACAGATTTGAAATGTTTGTTCATAATATCTGCCATTTTATATCTTCTGTGTTATCTACCATGACGTAATTTAAGTATTTCCTGTTTATTTTAGTTTGCCGTTTACATATCTATAAAATAATTTGAGTTGATCTTTACATTTGTCTATTATGTCCTTTTCATAATTTCTTTTTTCTTCCCTATGTATTTTTCACATATTCATTTCTTAGTTTGGTGTATATTTTCCTTTTCTCAGATTTTTTTCCTTTTTCCATCTTTTCCAGGCTTTATCTCTTCTGTCTTTTGCCTCGCTGCACATTTTATTATACCAGGATTTTATATACAGGTAGTTCTCGTTATATGCGGGGGTTCCGTTCCGCGGACCCCCCGCATATAACGAATTCGCATATATCGAACTATTGAACCTATGGGAAAAAGGGGGATACGTTCTCAACTCGGATTGATTTTATTTTATTTTATTTTATTTTATTTTATTTATTTATTTATTTTTTTTTACATATTTTATTTTGGCAAAGGGCTTACATACTGCATCTCATATATGTTTACATACATTTTAGCACAAGGCAATGGATTAGGGGCTGACATGTAAGTATTAACCTCGGGAAAAGACGCTACCGTAAACATCACTTATTTCGCCAAGCGTATTTTCTTCAGCTGTTTGAAAAATCAGTCTGTTTACAATTCACATTTCAGACTGCTTGCTACGCTTAAAGGTCAGATATCAACAGATATACCATTCGCTAAAAATCATCGTATTGCTCAAAAAAGTACTTTTTAAAAGCATACAAATAAAGTTTTTACCTATTACAGAAGAATTTATTCAGAAAATTCACTTTTAATTGCGCCTCGCATACCACTTTTCCGAAGTCTAGATATTCAGAATAACAATATTGTTTGTTTGGCAACTATGACGTCACGAACGCGGAATTCCCCGAACCTTTCCCGAAGCGCATGGGCAGAATGTTTCGAATAGCAGACGACGCAATGAAATGAAGACAAAACTGTTTTTTGCCAAATTTTATGAAATGTAGATGGTGGAATTATATAGAATACTGTCAGTATGTTTTTTTATGTACATTAAACTGTAAATACAAAAAGTTATGGAAGTCTTGATGTCTGACCTATAAAGGTCAGATATCAAGACTTCATGCAGGGGGGGACGGAGAGGGGGAGTCGCCGATTTAATGAAGCGGCCTTGCTGTGGATGTGCTGTGTCTGGCGACACTGCTTGTGACCCAGGGCAGTGGACAAGGTGCAGGGATGACCCATCATCCAGGAGGTGCTAAGATGAGAAGGAGGGTGGAGGGGTATGGAGTGTATTCAGGGATGGAATGGGTGGGAATGATTTTATGCCTTTTCCTTTTTGGCTACCTCCCTTGTAAGGGGGAAAAAGCCTTGGTATATGTATGTATGTATCTCAACTCTTATCATAATCAGCTCCACATTGTTCTCTCCTGTGGTTTTTGTCGCATTTAGGCCTTTCTTGGTTAGCAACATGACTCCACCCTGCTTTGTTTCTCTATTTCTGAACCAACAATTATATAATCCTTGGCCCATACTATTTGGTGGTAATGATCCTTTCAATTTTGTCTCGACAGTCCCCATTGTATCTGGTTTTTCTTGTTCCAGATGGTCATTCAATTAATCTATTCCTGATATTAATCCATCTATGTTGGTATATGTTATCTTTAATTTTTTTCCTTTTCTTCTTGTTCCTGCATTTCCTTTTCCCTTATGTACCATTTCCTCAGTCTCAAGTCCATCACTCTCCAAAAAAAAAAAACTCCTTTCGTTTTCTGTTCTTTTCTCATTCTTTTCCTTAGCCTCTTTAAGTATTTTTTCTTTTTCCTCATCACTCAGTTCCTTTTTTATCCATAAATCTTTGTAGTTTTTACTTTTTGCTAGTTTTCCTACATTTGTTAATATTTCTTTGCTATCCTCTGCAAATTAAGTTTTACTTTGAGAGGTCTATTCTTCTTTTCAGAATATTTTCTCATCCTGTAGATTTCTTCTATTCCCTTTTCAAGTCCTTGTCCCTCCTCCTGTGCTTCTTTTAGTATTTCTGTCACTATATTCTTCTCCTCTTTTTTCCCTTTGGAACCTAATTAGTTCATATTTCTCTTTGATACCATAGATTACAATACATTTTTTTTTTTTTGTCTATTGTGTCGCTCACCCAATCTCTTTTTTCCTTTATTATTTCGATCACCGTGTCCTTTGTACTTTCGTTCATTCGTTCTTTGACTATTTCTTTGTCTTTCATTTGGTTTTTAACCCCTTCCATACGGTGCCGCATATGTAGGCATCATGAGGAGCAAGTGGATACACGACGCTGCCATATCGGCGTCTTGATTATATTTATTGTAGTTGCCCCTCCGTAATGACATTCTCCTTAAACTGTCTGTAATCACATTTTGTATGGTTATCAAAATTCACGGGTGAAAGAGAGAATGATCGATATAAGTGGTGACTATATTTTATGATGCGAGTATTATTACGACACGTCGTACGGCTGGCATCGACTGCTGCCCGCGAGATTTAAGGCCCGTACTGAAGAGGTTAATTTCCATCATGTTTTATTTTTTTTATATTTTCACCAACTTTGCCTGCCTCAAGTAATATCTTTTAACTTCCCTCAACAAAGTTTCATTTATATTTGTGTCTTCACTTTTCATCTTTTCATTATCATTTTTTACTTTAGCCAGTTCCTTTTTCATTTCTTCCATTTCCCCAATTAATAGTGCATTTTCCTTCCTCAATTCACTCACTTCATAGTATAATTGGTTATGTTCCCTTTTCCATTCAACCATATCCCTTTTCATTTCAAATATTTCTTGGTTTATTAGTATGCTTTCGAGGTCGATACCTCTTTCTGACATGAATCCATGGAATGACTCATCTTCATATCTAGGATTGTCAATATTACATTTTTTTTTTCCTAACCACTCCCAAAGGCATTTCATACTTACTCATATCTAATCTTCTTTTGATTGTCTCAGTGTATGTTGGTTTATCATCCATTTTATCCATTTCCCTTCTTTTTTTCTATTAAACTTAAATCACTTTGCTACATCATGGTTCCACTCATCATTGCTCCCCTTCGATCTTTTTACAACTAAGTAAATCACTAAATTTTGGTGGAGTGTTCTAAGGCACATCAGATTCGATTGTGCTGATGATACTATATAGGGAAGAGACTTGGAATTTGAAAGAGGTAGAAAGAAATTTAACCATTTTGGTACATTAAAGCCTATGTAGGTGTCATGAGGCGTAAGTTGGTACACGAGGATGTTGGCATTAGTGTCTTGATTATATATATATATATATATATATATATATATATATATATATATGGATATATATATGTGTATATATATATATATAATATATATATGTATATATATATATATATGAATCTTGGCAGCAGGTTTTCTTTTAAACATGTTAAAAACAACTGCGGATTCGGCGCTACAAAGCTTCTTAAGTAGACTTTCAAGTCTTCTGAACGTGGATTTCTGGTTTTCACAGGACAGACGGAATAATAGATTTCCACTAGACATTAGGAACTTTAGTTGAGAAAGAATGTACAGACGTTTCGCTAAACGCAGTTAGCATTTTCAATGTAATAGAGACAGGGAGTACAGGACATAATAAACATAGAAAGAAAACTCTGGGAGAGGTCACAACGTAAGACACGGGGGGAGGTCACGACGTAAGACACGGGGAGAGGTCACATACATGTGTGGGATGACGGGGGATTTTGTTACTGTGGGGCAGATGTCCGTTGAGGGCCAAGTGTCCTCTCTATGAGTCTGGCGGAATGTCGGAGAGGGACTTGGGTGTCGGTGTGATTGGAAGGTGTGTTGTGGTTGAGAGGGCTACTAGTCCTAGGGAGGGGCTTCATGCTGGGGATTAATGTAGGGGCTTCCACTTGTCTATTAATAGTTGGTTGTATGTCTCGTATAATAAGTGTTTCCAGGAAGAAAAGTCTAGACTTGGTCTTCTAAAAGTTTTCTTGTGATTTGTGTGTTGTGTTTTTCTAGTAGGTGTAGTTTGGGGCCTCCACTTGACAAGTGGGAAGACATTCTTCTCGACAATGTCGTTCTCATTTGGCCAACGTAGCAGTCGAGAGGCGTACAGTCCTCTAGGGGGCAGGAAAATTTGTATACTACGTTGGTGCAAGCGGGACCTTCGGGGCGAGGAGAAGTGTTGTTTCTAATTAAAAGTGTAGCTGTTTTTTGGTTGCGGTAATATATAGAGAGACGAACTTTGTCATTCTCACTTTTGGGTTTTATGTTTCAGTGAATAATTCTATTCAGAACCTTCGCATCTTCCTGGTAAACTGTGGACATTTGGGCACGGTAGAACAAGGTAAAAATCTCACCTTCGGCTGAAATCCACATTCAGAAGACTTGAAAGTCTACTTAAGGGGGTTAACTCTCATTTCGGTGAAAAATACTCGATTTTGTCAAACTTCGTGTGTGGACTGGTGTGGTGTCCCTGAACACGGCGGGACTGGTTTCCAGACGTATAACGCCACCCTTCTCAGGTAATGGCGGGTTTAAAGGGCCAGAGATTCCCGTCAGCCACGCCCCTTTCTTTGCTATGGTTTGTTTTCCTTGTATTTTGTCATTTTTTTGTTGTTGTTTTTGAGAATTTTATACTCTGATATTGTTGTACGATAGGTTAGGCAGCAGTCACCACACTCAGTGCGATCAAAAAAGGGTTCAGCGTATGCGTGCGTAATTTCTCCACGTGCTATCCTGTTTTATACATTTCTTGTTTATAAATTCACTACTCCATAACTAAATATGTCAGATGTGATAGTTGCCGAAGTATTTTGCTCCATTCTGAACCTGAGAAGTGCAACAATACTCATCTTAGCAAAGGGATTGTAATGCATGTGACCATTCATTATGTGAAGGATACGGAAGGTTAGGATTGTCACGATTCTCAGCTGGCATGGGTACAAAAGAAATGTAATGAACATCTGCTGCTTACTTCCCAGAAATGGTCAAAGGATTATGTAAGTAGATATGTGCATTTGATACTCTTTTGAGGCACTTTTATGGAGTAGTGAATATATGAACATAAAAATGCTATTTTCTCAAAACTAGTTTTTTCGCACAAAAGTAACTATAACTTCGTGTGTAAATAAGCAATTTTGATCATTCTTATTGGAAAATGATCGTGATACTTATATCTAACAATATTAGTAAATTCATTCTTAACCTACTTGAAATATATCTTTGACAATTTTTTAAAGTTGTGATTTTATGTTTTTTTTTCATAATTTGCTGTAAGGCTGACTTTCTTTCTTTTTCACTTATAATTATGAGTATACTAATTTAGGTACATCTGGATGTCTACTAACTGTACACCAAAGGAAATTATTATTCTCCTCATACTTTTGGAAAAATAACGTTATTTCAAATATAACTCAAAATTAAAAGTAAATCGTCTGTAGTGTAAAAATTTCCAAATGGATTTCAATGAAATTTCTGTCACAGATGTATCCTATTCCCCTGCACATTGTGTTAAATTTCCATTGCCTTACATAAAAAAATAAGGTCGGGAGGACCGGAAGTGCGTAATCCGATCGAGCGAATCACCGAAAAGATAGTTAACCCCCTTAAGAAGCTTTGTAGCGCCGAATGCGCAGTTGTTTTTAACAAAACATATATACATAAATATATATTATATATATATATATATATATTTTTTTGTAGTTGTACATGAGTTACCCCCAGATTCTGTGAACTGGTTTGATCACATTTTCTGTGTTTATTATTACTCAGAGTAAAAGAGAACAAGTAATACAGCAGTGACTTTATATTTTATAATGTGAGTAGTGTGATGCATTGTACATATGGCAGCCAATGCTGCATGTGAGAATTTGACTTGTACTGAAGTGGTTAAATGTGTTTGAGAGGAAGTGTCTGAGAAGTATGATATGGGTTACAAGGTTGGATATAGTGAGAAATTATGTGAGGAAGAGTGTGGGGGTGGAAAAGGAGATGGCAGATAGGGTTGATGAAAGCGTGTTGGGATCTTTTGGATACATGGAAAGAATGAGTGAAGAAATATTAGCAAAAGAGGTGTGGAAGGCAAAAGTGGAGAGGATGAACTTGAGGGGATGACTGAGGGTGAGATGAATGGTTGAGGTGATAGAGGCTTTGAACATAAGAACATAAGAACATAAGAAATAAAGGAGACTGCAAAAGACCATAAGGCCTACACTAGGCAGCTCCGTATCCATCACCACCTGTCGTCCCCATCCATAAAGTTGTCTAATTGTTTTTTAAAACAACTGATAGTTTCAGCGCTTACTACGTGGTTACTAAGTTTATTCCATTCATCGACCACCCTATTTGTAAACCAATTCTTGCCTATTTCCTTCTTAAATCTAAATTTGTTAAGTTTATACCCATTACTGCGAGTCCTGCCCTGTTGTTTTATTATGATGACCTTGTTTGCATCACCCTTGTTATAGCCTTTGATCCACTTGAACACTTCTATTAGATCACCCCGCACTCTGCGTCTTTCCAGAGAGTGTAAGTTTAGGTGCCTAAGCCTCTCTTCGTAAGGCAAATTTCCGAGTCCTTGTATCATTTTGGTCATTCTTCTCTGTACTGATTCTAGTGAATTTATGTCCATTCTGTAGGACGGGGACCAAAACTGTACCGCATAGTCAAGGATGGGTCTAACTATCGCTAGATAGAGTTTAATAATTACCTCTGCACTTCTATTCGTTACTGTCCTAGCAATGAAGCCTAATGCCCTGTTTGCTTTATTTCTGGTGCTAATGCACTGCTTCCTGGTTTTAAGGTCCGGACTCACCAGAACTCCCAAGTCCCTCTCGCACTCAGATTTTTCTAAAAACGTGTCATCTAAGTTGTATCTATTTTCGGGGTTGTGTAGCCCTACGTTTAACACGCTACACTTAGAGATATTGAAGTTCATTTGCCATTTCACCGACCATGTTAACAGTTTATTAAGATCATCCTGCAGAATCTGGG
This sequence comes from Oratosquilla oratoria, assembly GCF_046742065.1. Taxonomy (NCBI): domain Eukaryota; kingdom Metazoa; phylum Arthropoda; class Malacostraca; order Stomatopoda; family Squillidae; genus Oratosquilla; species Oratosquilla oratoria. The sequence continues at coordinate 39,741,681 of NC_134818.1, forward strand.
CGTCTTCTCCTGACCTAATTAGGCGTCCTATTTTAGTGTCGTCCGCAAACTTACTAACATCACTATTTAACCCATCGTCTAAGTCGTTTATATACATAATAAACAATAAGGGACCCAAAACCGAGCCCTGGGGGACCCCGCTAGTAACATTGCCCCACCTAGATTTTATTCCATTTATGGTGACCCACTGTTTTCTGTTACTAATCCAAGCTCTAATCCATTCTAACACTTTTCCTCCTATGCCATGGGCTTTGATTTTATTTAGTAGTCTCTGGTGTGGCACTTTGTCGAACGCTTTGCTAAAGTCAAGGTAAATAACATCGTAATTTTCATTGTTGTCTGACGCCTTATATACCTTAGTGTAAAAGGATAGAAGATTAGTCACGCATGACTTACCTTTGGAGAAACCATGCTGTGAATCACGAATTAAATTATGCCCTTCAATGTGTTCTCTGAGTCTATTTACTATTATTGATTCAAGCATTTTTCCTATAACCGATGTCAAACTGATTGGCCTGTAGTTGCATATGGTCGATCTATCTCCCTTCTTAAAAACAGGAACAACGTTTGCCTGCCTCCAAGCAGTTGGAACAGAACCAGTGTCTACCGATTTATTGAATATTTCAGTTAACTGGTCGTAGATTTCAAATTTACACTCTTTAAGCATTCTTGGAAAAATTTCGTCCGGACCCGGAGATTTTGTAGCTTTAAGTCTGTCAATCTGCTTGATAACTTCTTCTTTACTAATGCTGATAATAGTTAGGCTATTTTCTTCATCCCCTCTGAAAATCAGATCGCAGTCAGGTACTTTATCTAACCTCTCATTAGTAAACACCGATAGAAAATAATTGTCAAACTCCTCACTCATTTTTTCTTCCGATTCTATCATGACATTTTCATCGTTTTTAATTGGTCCTATTCTTTCTTTATTTTTTGTTTTATAGAGGTGAAAGAAACCCTTTGGGTTGGATTTTGCTTGACTGGCAACCTTGATTTCATAATTACGTTTCGCTGAACGTGTATTCCTTTTAACCATCTTTGCCATTTCGTTATATCTTGATCTTAGGTGTGATTCCCCGTTTTTTATTTTTACGTAAAGTCCTCTTTTAATTCCGATCTCATGTTTCAATCTGTCCGTCATCCATTTGGGAGTATTACTATTTTTCCGTATTGACTTTAGGGGGATAAATGTGTTTTGTGCATTAATAATTAGATCTGCCAGATTGCTATACATCTCATCCAAAGTACTGACCTGATTTTTGGGCCGTCGCCCCGAATCGACCTGACCCAAGGCACGCGCATCACTCTCTTTGACCCAGACCTGACCTAAGGTATGCGTATTTCTCTCCTTGACCCAGACCTGACCCAAGGTACGCGTATCCTCCTTGACCCACTTCTGACTATCAGCCCCGCAACGAGAATCAAGAATGTTTGAAACGTCCGGATTGTTTTTCGTATTCAATTTCAAATAGGTTTTTATATTGTCAAAGTTTGCTTTCCTGAAGTCTGGTACTTGAACGTTATTTGTACTTTTTATTTTTTCCCAAATAATATTAAATCTTATTTCTTGATGATCGCTAAAGCCTAGACTATCGCCCACTATTATGCTGCTAATTTGGTGCTCATTATTTGTTAGAATTAAGTCCAGGGTATTTTGTCCCCTCGTAGGATCGGTAATCATTTGTTTTAGGAAATTATCCTGCACCACATCTAGGAATTTTTTCGCTTCATGATCTATTAAAGTTTCCCAGTCAATGTTTCTATAGTTAAAATCTCCCATGATTACAAAGTTTTTGTACTGGGACGCTCTGTGAATTTCATGAATTAGGGAATCAGTCTGCTCAATGCTGAGGTTAGGAGGTCTATACAAGACGCCAATAATAACTTTCTTATTCTTGCTTATAATCTCTACCCAAATAGATTCCGTACAGTCCTCTTCCTTAATCGAATTGTTGATAATACAGTTTAATGTATTTTTAACGAAAAGTGCTACACCTCCCCCATTCCTGCCGACCCTATCCTTATGAAAAAACTTATATCCTTCTATTTCGATTTCCGGAAGGAAATGTTTATCAGCCATTTTGATCCAGGATTCAGTAATGGCTATAATATCGAAATTTTCTACGCATGCTTTACCTCGCAGCAAATCAATTTTGTTAATTATGCTCCTACTATTTGTATAGTAAACTTTAAGTTTATCTTCCCTCCACCTGCTTTGGTGATTTTTTGTACAGTCCTCTAAGTTGTTTCTATTTCCTAAACTATATTCCGATACTTCCACCCTTACTCCCACATAATCTACCCGAAAAAACCCTATAGGATGCCTACTTCTCGCTCAAGGGATTCAGCAAGGAGCCGAAATCCTTTGGGAGACAAGTGCACTCCGTCCCTTGTGTATAGGTGATTCTTACCATAAAAGTGGTCCCAGTTGTCGACAAATGCCCATCCATTAGCCTTACAATGTTTTGCCAGCCTGCAATTCATTGCAATAGCCCTGGAATGCCACATGCCTCCAACTCTACGCCTCGGAAGGATTCCACATACTACAGGAACACCTCCCCTATTTCTGATCTTGTCTAGCGCATCTCGGTACCGCGCAAATAATTCCTCACTCCCTACCTTACCTATATCATTTCCTCCGGCACTTAAGCAAACTACTGGGTCCTTACCTTCCCCTACTAGACACTCTTCAATCCTATCTCTAACATCACCTATGCCCGCGCTGGGGAAACACACCTGCGTCCTATGCTTCCTATCTTTGTCGCAGAAAACCCTGTCTAAATACCTCACTTGACTGTCTCCTACTACCAAAATCTTACCTGTGGGCAGGGATCCAGCGTCTGCCCTTTCCTTCTTCTCTTGGATTTCATTAGTTCCTTCTTCCTGCAGATTTGCCAGCACTTGAAACAAGTTTTTGCATTTCAGTGGGGCTGGTGAGGATTTTTTTCCACTTTTCCGCATCTTATTTCTCACCGTATTCCATCCATGCTCATCGCTAATATTGCCTTCCGTATCATGGGCCTTCGAGCGGAGAACTCGATTCTCCTCTTTAAGGCACTTAACAGCATCCTCCAAGGCTTCAATTCTACTAAGTAGAGATTGTACCTCTTCGGCGCTGAACACAGTGACACATTCACTCGCCATATCGCTAACTGAAGCAGCTACCCGGTTTGACCTGACCTGAGTGACGACTACTGCTCAACTGAACAAGAGGTTAATGACTGTTGAACAAGGAAGGAAGAAGGCAGGCAATAGAGATGAGTGGAGAATGGTTGTGTATGGATGATTGGATGATACTTTGACAGAGCTCAAAGGGACTTCTCGCTGTCTTTTCTTTTTATTTTCTGCATGAGAGGATGGAGAGAGGGATCACCAATTAAATGAAGTGGCCATGAAGTGGATATACTATGTCTTGCTGCATTACTTTTGATTCATGGAGTGTGCATGAGGCAGGGATGACCCTTCATCCATGTGGAGCTAAGATGAGAGGGAAACAAGGGTTGTGGATGGGAGTGGAATAGGTGGGAGTGTGGATGTGCCTTTGATTTGGCTATCTCCCTTATAAGTGGGAAGAAGCCCATGGTGTGTAGATAGATAGATGGCTTAAATACCATAGGAAGGGGCAAAAGTAGCCACATGGGATAAAATTGGCCATTGTCTTTGTTACATACCTAATTATGTTCGTCAACAAAATAGAGGAAAGAATTATACAAAACACATAGTAGTTGGTGGTTTTATTTCCCTGTCTGTTATAATTAGGTATGTAACAAAGACAATGGCCAGTTTTACCCCATGTGGCTGCTTTTGCCCCTTCCTACAGTATATATTCTTTATTTTATTTCATTATTATTATTTTTTTTTCTACATCTTCCTTCTCTAAATGCATTTGCTCTCAATCTTTATTGATATGGTTTTGTTTTTTCAGCCGAACACAGTCACCTTCAGTTTTTGGAGCACAGCACCTTCGCTTAGGCATGAGCCCCTCTCCATGTCGGTCACCATTACATCGAAGTCCCCGTAGTTCTTCTGTTTCGGCCCTCTTGAATGACACGTGTTTAGAACCAGAGCCACTCATACCTGATCTGTGCATTGAATTGTTGTGGAAAGAAAACACTCCAGGTCGGGCTAGTAAGGCATTTTTCACTGAGGATAGTGTGGGCCAACGGTTCCTGTGTTTGTTGCTTTCTCGACACAGCCTCCTGCGTTGTATCAAGTATGATCACACAAATAATATGTCCAGCATAATATTTGGTAGCATAACATCCATTCCTGCAAAGGATGCCGAACATTTGTCAAATCTCAAGATGATGCTTGTGGTGGATGGAAACAGTAACTTAGCTCTCTATAACGGAATCGTGCAGGTGTGTCGAGTGCACATATCAGGTCTGCCAGCTTTTAATTCATCACTGTTCCGGGACTTCTCATCCTTAAACATATCTTCCAGACTGCACTCACCAGCTACAACACCACACCGTCGCTCCAGTGTTATTACATCAAGTCGGCCACCCTCAGCTGCAGATGCTAAGTTCGAGGTTGTTGGCCTCTCTCCTGTCACCCATGAAAGGTCACACATTGAAAGTTTTTCTGATGATCCGGCTCTGCCTTTGTCAGCAGCTATTGTTGCTCTATTAGACCCTACAAATACTCATGTCACTCTCGAGCATGCGAGTGGTAGCTATTTCAGAATAGAGTTGCCCAGAGTTTCTTCATCACCAATTGTTGCTCAGTGCCTCACAGCTCTTAAATACATCCTTCCTCGAGACATTGCCATTCAGCTTGTCAACAAATGGTACTCGACACGCAATGCTCCAGGAAACGGAGATTTCTCTCCATACAGTGAGTGGCACCTTTTCTCAAAAACTCTACTGGATATGATGGGATATGACATTGATAAACTAACCCTCTCATGTCCTCTAGAATGCTCTGGTTCGTGCAGTCCCGTTGCTGCATGTAAGAAGTTCCGGGCAGCAGAAAATGGATCAGATTCAGATTGGGAGTACCTCTTGTCCTCCACATACCACATGGCAGCAGGGAACTCTTTGAGTGAGGTGCTGGGTCTGCAACCAGTGGGTATGCTGCAGAGGGAACAGGGAATCCGCCAAGGTACAGCAAATGCAGAAGCTCCTCTCTTCTGTCACCTGCCGGCCATACTCTACACTCTCCATCTCGTTTATGAAGAACTCAAGCTCAACACACTCCACTGGGAGATGTGTGGTCTTTTGGTGGCTGTATTGGACCAGCTTGCTGCAGATCTCCGTGTTCCCATTTTCCTTCACCACTATTGGAGAGACTTCCCTACCCTGGTTCCTCTCCATGGACCTCCAACTCAAGTCTCTCCAGAACAAGCCTCCAGACTAACCCTCCCAGGGTACTTCACGCATGAGCCACCCAATGTTCTTGTTCACATTTACACCATCATGACTGGTCAGGAACCTGACCCCTTTCCATATATCCCAAATGTGTGTAGCAATACCAAGAATCTCATTCTTTTGTATTCTGTAGCTGCCACAGATTGTTCTCTGCAGGACATTTCAGTTGAAAGGTTCTTACAAAGAATTAGTCCCACAGGGCATAAACCTAATACCTGCAACATATCAATGCTAACTAGCCGTAACCAATCTGACCCCAATATTCATGAAAAGGTCGTCTTACTAACAGACCAGTTAGGTCTCACTGAGAGAGACATACAGCTCCTACCACCCGGAATATCCCTTATGCTTATGAATGCCCAACATCTTTGCCGACCTTCACCACCACAGGACTGGCCAGCCTCTGCATACCACTTAATCCAGCGGCCAGACCTGGTGGCACACAAAAAAACAATGGAGTGTGGTAAGCAGAAGAACTCTGGGGTAAATGACCCCTTCAACATTAAGGTGACTTCATTGCAAAAGTCTGAGATAAGTCCAGAGATGCAGAAGATTTCCCAACAGGTAAAGGAGGAGGAAGATGGAATGGAGAGTCTGGATATTGATATGTTGAGTCTCCGGTGGCCTGAAGACCAGCGCATCGTGGAAGTGCAGCGGATGCTCTCCTCCTCTAAGCCTGTCACCATCAACATTCCGCAACGGCCAGATGTTTCTGATCATGACTATGTTGAGGAACAGGAGCGACATCTTTATGCCCTTTGTATACGAACAATGGCACTTCCTGTTGCCAGAGGGATGTTTACACTCTGCACAACAGCACCAGTGATTACAGAAACTCTTCCGATTCCAAGGCTGAACCTCACAGGCAAAGCACCACCCCGAGGCACAAGTATAGACTTGTCCAACATTGAAGTTCCACCAAATATGAATATGTGGCCTTCCTTCCATAATGGAGTTGCAGCTGGACTAAAGATAGCACCCAATTGTGGTGAAATAGACTCCACCTGGATTGTATACAACAAGCCTAAAGGGTCTACTGAGATTCCTACTGAACACCCTGGTTTTCTCATGGCTCTTGGATTGACTGGACATTTGAGAAATCTTGCAACAGTCAATATGCATGATTATCTCACACGTGGGCATGAAATGACATGTGTTGGTCTTCTTCTCGGCATTGCAGCTTCCAAAAGGGGAACGATGGATGTGACCACAACGAAGTTATTGAGTGTTCACCTGGAATGTCTTCTGCCTCCAACATCCACGGAACTTGATGTCCCTCATACTGTCCAAGTGAGATAACTATCATTGTTTATACTCTTATTTGCATATTCTCCTTCATTCTCACCCACTCTCATTCTGTCTTACAAAGAGTTGTACTGCCAAACAAATGGGTTTGTTGTTGCAAGTTTAAACATTTATTAGTTAGAGGATATCCTTATAAGTGGAAGGTTTGTGGCAATAATCCAGAAAAAAGAAAGATAATAAGCTTGCACTGCTAGATTGAGGTAGATATAATACTTTTTTTTTTTTTTTTCTGAACAAAACTGTATTTACCTAGTTGTATTTTACGGGAAGAGAGCTATGCTTGTAGTGACCCACTTTTGTACCTTTCAGCATCCAGTTTGATCTTTAATTCTTGTATAGTTTTTGCACTCACTGTTTCATCATTCAGTTTGTTTCAGATATCTACCACTCTATGTGGGAAGCTATTCTTTTTCAGATCTCTTCTGTAACTATTCTTTTTAATTTTTTTCTTTTACCCACTTTTATCCCACTTTAGTAAATCATCTATATCAAGGACGTCCATCCTTTTCATATTTCTATAGATGGTTAGTAGATCTCCTCTTTCTCTTCTTTGTTCCAGGGTTGGTAGTTCGAGTTTGGCCAGCCTTTGTTTGTGTGCCAATTTGGAGAGCGTTGGTGCCATCTTTGTCATTGCTCTTTGAATTCTTTCTAATTTCTTTACATTCTTTTTAGTACTGGGTGTCCATAGTGTCAGTGCGTACTCCAATCTTGGTCTTATCAGTGTGATTAATATTTTCTTTACCATTTCTTCATCCAGGTGGTCAAAGGCCACTTTCATTGATCTTAGTAAATTGAAAGTTTCTCAGACTACTTTGTTGATATGTTTGTATGGTGCCCTGTCATTGCTGATAGTTACAAATTGAGTTTTTTAACTTCCTTTGTACCAATTCTATACTGTCCCGATATTCTGTTTTTGCTTTTTCCAAATTCTATTATACTACATTTCTTGATGTTGAAATTCATTTCACACTTCTGACTCCATTCCCAGAATTTGTCCAGGTCTTTTTGTAGTGATTTACAATCTTCCTCTGTACTTCTTTTCTTTAGTAGTTTTGCATCATCTGCAAAGAAGTTCATATAACATTCCACACCTTCATCCATGTCATTTATATAAGAATATGAGAACATAACATAAGAACATAGAATAAAGGAGACTGCAAGAGACCATAAGGCCTACACTAGGCAGCTCCGTATCCATCACCACCTGTCATCCCCATCCATAAAGTTGTCTAATCGTTTTTTAAAACAACTGATAGTTTCAGTGCTTACTACATGGTTACTAAGTTTATTCCATTCATTGACCACCCTATTAGTAAACCAATTCTTCCCTATTTCCTTCTTAAATCTAAATTTGTCCAGTTTATACCCATTACTGTGAGTCCTGCCCTGTTGTTTTATTATGATGACCTTGTTTGCATCACCCTTGTTATAGCCTTTGATCCGCTTGAACACTTCTATTTGATCACCCCACACTCTGCATCTTTCCAGAGAGTGTAAGCAATCATTATTGGAGCCAGTACAGAACCTTGTGGGACTCCACTTATCATTTCTTTCCAGGTTGAGTACTTGTCTCTAAGTACCACTCTCATTTTTCTCCCATTCAAGAAAATTTTTCATCCATTCCATTAACTTTCCTTGTACTCCATCTTTTGTTTCAATTTTTCTCATTATCTTTTTGTGAGGTACTTTGTCAAATGCTTTTTGTAAATCTAAGAAGGCACAATCTGCCCATCCATCCCTTTATTGTATTATTTCTATTAGGCTCAAATAAAACCAAATTAAGTTTGTGGCACATGATCTTCTATGTCTAAATCCAAATTATGGATTTAGTACATTATTCTCTTCCAAATGTTTAATCCATTTACTGTTGATAATTTTATTACATATTTTTGCTATTGTATTTATAAGGGAGACCAGACTATAGTTGGTTGGAATTTCTTTGTCCCCTCCTTTGTATATTGGTACAATATTTGCATTTTTCCAATCTTGTGGCACTTTTCCTTCTTTGAGTGAGAAATCAATTATCTTGTGTATTTTGTCCATTAGTTCATCAATACATTTTTTCAATATCCAATTTGCAATTTCATCTGGCCTGTGTGACTTTCTAATGTCAAGGTTTTTTATTTGGTCCCTTATTTCTTTCTGTGTCACCATTATTTCTTTCATTGGGGGGGATCTCGCTCTCTGCCCTTCTTTCCAATTTTGTGAACTTTCAGTTGTGAATACAGATTTAAAATGTTTGATCATAATTTCATCCATTTCTATAAGGTAACCAAAAAAGTTCTGTCTGTTTTTTGATTAGCCATTGAATGAAGTTGAAATATATACGCAATGCGTGTAGCAATTGTTTTCAAATTCGAACAGCCGAAAGTAGGAACATCAGACGTTATGAAAACACGGGCACAGTGCCCACCCATCAGTTATACACCGGATAGCAGCAGAGAAGGATGGAAGTGTCTACAGATCTCGTTCGGGGCTGTTTGCTTTACGACTTCAAAGTGGGCTTATCAGCAGCTGCATCAAGTCGCCGCATATGTCAAGCGTTTGGGGATAGTGCTGTGAATGAACGTACTGCAAGGCGTTGGTTTAAAAAATTCAAGTCGGGAGATTTGTCCCTCCGTGATGAGCCTCGCAGTGGACGACCACAGGTCTTGAATGACGGAGTCCTGAAGGCGGCCATTGAAGAGGACAGTAGTCTAACGTGTGGTGAACTTGCAAGACAGTTCAACATTTCCGATGAAACAGTTAGACTTCACCTGCACCGCCTAGGTAAGACGTTCAAACTGAGCAAGTGGGTTCCGCACACGCTGTTGGAGGTCCACAAGAGACAACGAGTGGCAGCCTGCATATCGCTGCTTTCTCACCATCGTACTGCATCCTTATTCAATCGAATGCTTACCAGTGATGAAAAGTGGGTTCTGTACGAAACTCCCAAACGTTCCAGACATTGGTTGTCACCTCAGGATGCTGTCCCTCACACCGCAAGACCGCCTATGCACCCACGCAATATTATGCTTTGTGTCTGGTGGACAGGTCATCAGGTGGTTCATTATGAGCTGCTACCAACGGGCCAAACGGTCACTGGAGACCTATACTTGCAGCAATTGAAACGTGTGCAACAGGCATTGAGCCAGAAGGAGCCAGCACTGGTGAATCGCAAAGGTGTGCTTTTCCTCCATGACAACGTCAGGCCGCATGTCGCGCGAGTGGTCAGGGATACCATACAGCAACTTGGGTGGGAGACTTTGTGCCATCCACCTTATTCACCTGACCTTGCGCCATCCGATTACCACCTCTTCCACTCCCTGGATAATCATCTTCGTGGGAAATCCTTTACCAATGAAGCAGACTTGCGCCAAGCCCTCATGGACTTCTTTGCGTCCAAAACCCCCGAGTTTTACCGCAAAGGGATTGAACAGCTGGAGACACGTTGGCAGAAGGTGCTGGATGCCGATAGCGATTACTTCGAAGACTAAATATAAGTTACACATACTGTAGAGCGTTTTCTTTTTTTCCTTTAAAAACGGACTGAACTTTTTTGGTTACCTTGTACATCATCTATATATTCATTATTTCCTTCACACAGTTTCACTATTTCATGTTTATCTTTTAGTTTGTCATATACCTGTAGAATAGGTTGGTCCTTGCATTTTTCAATTATGTCCTTTTCATAGTTTCTTCTCTTCCCTGCGTATTTTTACATATTCGTTTCTTAGTTTGATGTATATTTGCCTTTCTCCCAGGCTTTGTCTCTATCTTTAGCCTCATACATACATATACCAAAGGCTTTTTTCCCCCCTTACACAGGTAGCTAAAAAGAAAAAGGCATTGAAACCACTCCCACCCATTCCAACCCCTACTCACTCCACTCCCCTCCACCCTCTTCCCTCCCTCTCATCTTGGCACCTCCTGGATGATGGGCCATCCCTGCATCCTGCACACTGCCCTGGGTCAGAAGCAGTGTCGCAAGATACAGCACATTCACAGCAAGACCGCTTCATTAATTTGGCAACCCCCCCTTCTCTGTCCCCTCATGCAGAAAAGGAGAAGACGGGGAGAAATCCCTTTGGGCTGCATCAATTTATTTCTCATACATACTCCCTCACCCCCCATCTCCCACCCCCCTCATGCATCACAGCATCATCTATACATAACCCTTCTCCATTCTCCCCTATCTTTTTTCCTCTCCCATCCTTCCTCAACAGACATACCTCTCTTTTGTAATTCCCCCTTTACCTCATCCATCCATGTCATCCTAGGATGCCCCCTTATATTTACTCCTTCCACCTCTGCCTTCCACACCTCTTTTAGTAATCTTTCTTCACTCATTCTTTTCATGTGTCCAAACCATCCTAATACAGGAATACCTTACTATACAACTGAATGCTATGAAGTAGGTAAAACAAATGTTGGGTATATGTGAAAGCCCCAGGCAAAAATTGAGGGGGTTGACAGGGTCCATGAACACAACCCCCCTATTTACATGTAAAAACCACCTTGATATACAAATTTTTGCATTGCGACCAGTCAGCTGAGAACACAACTCGGTTGTATAGTGAGGTATTCCTGTATTCTTTCATCAACCCTATCTCCCAACTCCCTTTCCACCCCTGTTCTCCTCCTCACCTCCTCATTTCTCACTCTATCTAGCCAAGTAACTCCCATCATACTTCTCAGACATTTCATCTCAAACACTTTCAAACTCTCTCTTCCTCTCTTATGTTCCATGTTTCTGCCCCGTACAGTGCTGTTGGCACAATCACTCCTTCATATAGTCTCCTCTTAGCATCCATTCCCAAATGTCTATCTCTCATTACACTTTTTAATCCACCAAGGCATTTACTCGCTTCTTTCAATCTACATTCTACCTCCACCCCAACTCCTCCCTTTCCTGCCACATTCGCACCCAAATATCTAAAACTACCCACTTCCTCCAGTATCTCTCACTTGATACTCACTTCCAGTCTGCTGCCACTCTCTCCCCTTGTACATCCCATCACCTTGTTATCTTAAACTTCCTTCTTTCACAGACCTCAAACTCTGTCACTAACTTCCTCATTCCCTTCTCTGATCCTGCTACACTTTTTTGTTATACAAGCACTTTATGTACACCTGTTCTTGTTTTTTCTTTGGTACATATTTGTCTGTTTCTTCCTTATAATTTTCTTTTAATATATTCCATTTCTCTTCCATCTTTGTTTCTTCATTTAAGAAGTTTTTCCAGTTCACATTTAAAAAAAAAATTGTCCCAGTTTTTCAAAATCTGTTTTGTTGTACATTAGTCTTCCTTTTCTATGTTTCTCATTTCTTCTCAAATCAATTTGTTCTTTTAGTTCAAACTCTATTAGTACGTGGTCACTCTTCCCAATTGGTGTCTTGTATACCATTTTATCCATGATTTCAGGCTCTGATGTAGATATTAAATCTAGTCTTGACAGTTCATTATTTCTATATCTGGTATTTTCCTTTACCCATTGAGTCAATGTGTATTCAATGGTCACATCCAGTAGAATATTTCCCCAAAGTTCTTCTCCACCTTTCACTGTCATTTCTTCCCAATCCATTTCTTTTGAGTTAAAGTCACCCATGATTACTATGTTTCCTCCTTTCAGCAATTCAATTAATGTTTTGTTTTTGTCTTTTAGTATTTTGGAATGATCATTATCTGTTGTTTTTGGGGCACATAGATTACTATAAATTTTCTACTTTTCATATTTCTGTTTTCAACTTTAATCATAATCAATTCCACATTATTTTTTCCTTCTGTTATCTTTGTCACATTTAAACCTTTCTTAGTCAAAAACATGACTCCTCCACCCTGTTTCTCCATTCTATTTTTCACCCAATGGTTGTATAGACTTTGTCCCATGGTATTTGATGGTAGTGGACCTTTTAATTTTGTCTCCACAATTCCCATTATGTCTGGTTTCTCTATTGACAGATAGTCATTTAATTTGTTTAGTCCTGAAATAACGCTGTCTGTGTTAGTATATGCTGTTTTTAATTTTTTCTTCTCTCTCTTTTAACCATTTTTTCAGCCTCAGGTTCAGTACTCTAAAAAAAAACTCATTCTTTTCAGTCTCCGTTCTTCTCTCGTTTTTTTCATTTGCGTCTTTTCTAAGTGTCTTTCCTTCCTCTTTTTCCTCATTTCTCATTTCCTTTTTTATCCATACATTTTTGTAATTTTCACTATTTGCCAACTTTGCTGGTTTTGATAGTATTTCTTCATCTATCATTTGAGACCTTAGTTTGATTTTTTGTTGCCTATAGTGTTTTTCTCTAGAGTATTGTCCCATCCTATCCACTTCTTCAATCTCTGTCCAATTCCTGTCCCACTTGTACCTTTTTCAGAGTTACCTTTGCGACATAACACATCCCTGATGAAGTTCCACCTTTACCTCAACCCATTCACTCTCTCCATTTCTAATCCTAACACAAGCTCTACTACTCTCGTAAAAATTCTTGACTGCTCTTAACAGCTTTCCTCCTATCCCATATATCTGCAGTACCTCCCAGGAAGGCACTGTAGGAGGTACTGCAGATATATGGGATAGGAGGAAAGCTGTTAAGAGAAGTCAAGTGTTTTTATGAGAGTAGTAGAGCTTGTGTTAGGATTAGAAATGGAGAGAGTGAATGATTTGAGGTAAAGGTGGGACTTCGTCAGGGATGTGTTATGTCGCCCTGGCTGTTTAATCTTTACATGGATGGGGGGGGGGGTGAGAGGTGAATGGAAGGGTAGTGGGTCAGGGGTTGGAGATAATTAACCTCTTCACGCCAGGCCAAAATCTCGCGGGCAGCATTAGCTGCCAGACGTGCAATATTGCGTCATAATACTCGCATTATAAAAAATAAAATAACCCCTGTAATGCTTGTTCTCTTTCACCCATGAATTTTGATAGCCATAGAAAATATGATGAAGCCAGTTTACAGAGTATGGGGGTCACGCAGGTACAACTACAATAGATATAATCAAGATGCCGATATGGCAGCCTCGCGTACCCACTTGCTCCTCATGACTCCTACTTAGGTGTCACCGTATGGAAGGGGTTAAAGAAAATGGAGAAAAGTGGGAGGTGAGCCAGTTGTAGTTTGGAGACGACACTGTACTGGTAGCAGGGTCAGAGGAGGGATTGAGGAAGTTAGTGACAAGAGTTTGAGAAGGTGTATGAAAGAAGGAAGCTGAAGATAAATGTGGGCAAAAATAAGGTGATGAGCTGTATAAGGGGAGAAAGTGACAGGCTGGAAGTAAGCATTAAGGGTGAAAGACTGGAGGAAATGGATAGTTTTAGATACTTGGGTGCGAATGTGGCAGGAAGGGGAGGAATGGGGGTGTAGGTAGAATGTAGATTGAGAGAAGCGAGTAAATGCCTTGGATTAAAAAGTGTAATGAAAAATAGACATCTGGGAATAGATGCTAAGAGGAGGTTATATGAAGGAGTGATTGTGCCAACAGCACTGTACAGGGCAGAAACATGGAACATGAGAGAGGAAGAGAGAAGGAGTTTGAATGTGTTTGAGATGAAATGTCTGAGAAGTATGATAGGGGTTACTAGGCTAGATAGAGTGAGAAAAGAGGAGGTGAGGAGAACGGGTGGAAAGAGAGCTGGGAGATAAGGTTGATGAAAGAGTATTAGGATGGTTTGGACACATGGAAAGAATGAGTGAAGTAAGATTAGTAAAAGAAGTGTGGAAGGCAGAGGTGTAAGGAGTGAATATGAGGGGGCATCCTAGGATGAGATGGATGGATGGGGTGAAAGGGGCATTACAAAAGAGAGGAATGTCTGTGGGGGAAGGACGGGAGAGGACAGAAGATAGGGGTGAATGGAGAAGGGTTGTGTATAGATGATGCTGTGATGCATGAGGGGGAGTGGGTGGGGGATGGGGGGGTGAGGAAATATGTATGAGAAAAAAATTGACGCAACCCGAAGGGATTTCTCCCTGTCTCCTCCTTTTCTGCATGGGGGGACGGAGAGGGGGGGTCATTGAATTTATGAAGCGGCCTTGCTGTAGATGTGCTGTGTCTTGTGACGCTGCTTCTGACCCAGGGCAGTGGAGAGGGTGCAGGGATGGCCCGTCATCCAGGAGGTGCCAAGATAGGAGGAAGGGAGGAGGGTGGAGGGGAGTGGAATATATAGGAAATGGAATGGGTGGGAGTGGTTTTTATGCCTTTTTCATTTTGGGTACCCCCCCATGTAGGGGGAAAAGCCATTGGTATGTGTATGTATGTATGTATATTTGTCTTTAATACCATAAACTACAATGCACTTTTTTATCTAGTGCCTCTTACCCAGTTTTCCTTTTTTTTTTTTTCTTTTTTTTTTACCTTACCGTGTCTTAAGCATTTTCCTGTACCTGCTGTTGTACTATTTCTTTAAATGTTATTTTCTGATTTTCATGTTCTAGTTTCCATTGATTTTTATAGATCCATTTCCTTGATTCCTTAACTTTTTCAGTCACTGCTTGTATTTGTTATTTGACCTTTTTTTTTTAAACACTTCATTTTTGTTTTAATCTTCATTTTTCATTCTTTTGTTATCACTTCTGACCATATTTAATTAATTTTTAGATCACTAAGCTCTCTCTTCATTAGCTTTTCATAGATAGCTCATCTCTCTGTGCATTGCTCTATAATAGATTTTTAAATCTAGTAGTTCCTCCATCAAGTCATTAATATCCTGATTTCTTAGTACATTGTTATACCTAGTTTCTCTTTCTGCATCTGAACCTTTACCTAATAGTCCTCTTTCTAATGGAAATCCTGAAAAAGCATTGGTATCCCAACTTTGAGTTGACTTTGGGGTTATCATTCAAACAAGTTTTTTTCGGTATCTCCCCCAGTGGTGACTTGATTCTGCTCATGTCCAATCCTCTCTTCATTGGTTAATTTTTTCTTTTTTCTTCTTTTCTTTCCTCCATTTTGTGTGTTAATACACTACATCAAACTGGATACTTATTGTACCATAGCAGTCACTTGAAAAACACAACTTAGGTGTTTCCTTGTTGTCGAAAAAGCACTGAATGAGAGCTCATTTGCTAGCCTTCCATTCACACCAACATTGTGTAGTTTCATATTTGTCTTCCATTTTCAGGTAGCAGCAATCCTTGGGGTTGGTTTAGTATACCAAGATACTGCCCATCGTCACATGGCTGAAGTGCTTCTGCAGGAGATTGGTCGACCCCCAGGACCAGAGATGGAGAACTCCAATGACCGAGAATCGTATTCATTGGCTGCAGGCCTAGCTCTTGGCTTGGTCATGTTTGGCCAAGGGGGAGAAAAAGCTGGTTTTACAGATTTGAATCTTGCTGGAGAGCTCTACCATTTTATTGAAGGTGGACATAAAAAACCACTCTCAGGGGTACACAAAGATAAATACAAATCTCCAAGCTATCAGATCAAGGTTTGTTGAAGTAGGCATTTTAAAATTAACTCTTACCTTTGCTTACCAGCTGTCCCTTTGTTCTAATTCTAATTTTGCTGAGACCAAATAATTTTATTCTCCTGAAGAATTTATGGCTATAAATTGTATATGATCAAAGCATTTAAAATTAAATGCATATTGTACCATGCAATTCCAAGGCCTCTTTTTTTCCAATTCATTATTTAACATGCATGGTACAGTGATATACTGATATTTCATTCTGGGTAATGCAGCACAGTGAAAGTCATTTGATTGATAAATTATTTTTTGAGAGGATGAGGAAGGCAGTCCATATGGTGAATTAGTGGGGGTAAATCAGCTTTTGTTTTTTGGCTCTGCTGTAGAAGTACAACAACTCACCATATTGCTCTTGACCTGAGTGGGGTGGTAGGGACAGGGATGACCCTTCATGTTGCTAAGATAGTACATACATACATACATATACCAAAGGCATTTTCCCTCTTACAAGGGAGGAAGCGAAAAAGAAAAAGGCATAAAAACCATTCCCACCCATTCCATCCCTAATACACTCTACTCCCCTCCACCCACCCTCTTATCTTGGCACCTCCTGGATGACAGGTCATCCCTGCATCTTGTCCATTGCCCTGGGTCAGAAGCAGTGTCGCAAGACACAGCACATCCACAGCAAGGCCGCTTCATTAAATCGGTGACTCCCCCTCTCCATCCCCTCATGCAGAAAAGGAAAAGACGGAGAAATCCCTTCGGGCTGCATCAAGTTTTTCTCACACATACTACCTCACCCCCCATTCCCCCAACCATTCCACCTCAAGCATCACAACAACATATACAACCATTCTCCATTCACCCCTGTCTTCTGTCCTCTCCCGTCCTTCCTCAGACATTCCCCTCTTCCCCAAAGCCCCTTTCACCCCATCCATCCATCTCATCCTAGGTCACCCCCTCATGTTCACTCCCTCCACATCTGCCTTCCATACCTCTTTTACTAATCTTTCTTCACTCATTCTTTCCATGTGTCCAAGCCATCCCAATACTCTTTCATCCACCCTATCTCCCAACTCCCTTACCACCCCCATTCTCCTCCACACCTCCTCATTCCTCACTCTATCCAGCCCAGTAACCTCTATCATACTTCTCAGACACCTCATCTCAAGCACATTCAAACTCCTTCTCTCTTCCTCTCTTATGTTCCATGTTTCTGCCCCATACAGTGCTGTTGGCACAATCACTCCTTCATACAGTCTCCTCTTAGCATCCATTACCAAATGTCTATTCCTCATTACACTTTTTAATCCACCAAGGCCATATGTTTATTAATTTATATATTTTGTTTTTACAGGAAGGTGATAGAGTGAACATTGATGTGACAGCCCCAGGAGCCACATTAGCACTTGGTATGATATACTTTGGCAGTGCAAACAAAGCTGTTGCTGAGTGGATGGTGGCTCCGGACACACCTTTCCTTTTGGATCAGGTATAAATCCCTCTTGGCATCCCTGAGTACAAGTCATCACCCTTTCCGTGTCTATGATTCAACACAATTTTTTTTTTTTTGTACTTACCAAAGCCAGAAAATGGGTCATTGTTGTACAATCTGATAATCCCTCTTGGGGTTTCAAAGCCTCTATTTACATTTAGGTTTGGTATAGCACCTCCAGAGGGCTCTGCATTTGTCAACATTCGAATCAAACTCGTCACAGTTTTCTCTTGATCTGTCTTGGTTTCCTTGCATTTTCTCACTATAGACACATTCAACACTACACAGAGATCATTTTGGGCAACCACAAGTGCTCCCCCTCCCACTCAATATATACAACCCAGGCCTCTTGCTTTCCTTGCACTGTTGAGAATTTTTGTCTTATTCAGTAGACTACGGAACTCTAGTTGACAGCTCGGTGGTTCATGTGTGTATTTACCTAGTTGTACATTTTAGAAGCTCTGCCAAGGGATATGAACCCTGACCTGTGCATGCATAGTCACGAAGCCAAGACGCTAGCAACTGAGCTATGTGTGATGGTACAAAAGGACTGTACAAGTCCCTGACCACACTTCATGTGGCTATAGAAGATGTAGTCTCATTTTCATCCAATCCCCATATTAAGCAAGCCCTCTGACAAGTTGTGTATGTTTAAGACAGATTGAATAGAACTTCTAAAATGTTCAATCTGTCTTAAACATACACAACTTACCTTGTTGTATTATACTGGAAGGGGAGCTATGCTTGTAGTGATCTGTTGTTATATCTCTCAGCATCTAGTTTATTCTTAAATTCTTGTATGGTTTGTATTTACCTAGTTGTATTATACAAGAAGAGAGCTATGTTTGTAGTGACCTATCTTTGTATCTTTCAACATCTAGTTTGTTCTTAAATTCTTTTATAGTTTTTGCACACACTGTTGCCTCATCCAATTTGTTCCAGAAACTTGTGGGAGAAAGAATACATGGAATTAAGGAAAGAGATTGTGATTTTAAGGAAATACTATATTGAAGTAAATAGAGAGGTATGTGAACTAAAGAAGAAGAATTCTGAAATAAATAAGGAGCTAAGTGAATTAAAGAAAAAAACTAATTGAGGTTAACTGTGAAAATGAAAAGATGAAAAACGATGATGCTACCAATAGTACATACATACATACATATACCAAGGCTTTTTCCCCCTTACAAGGGAGGTAGCCAAAAAGGAAAAGGCATAAAATCATTCCCACCCATTCCATCCCTAATACACTCCACTCCCCTCCACCCTCCACCCTCCCTCTTATCTTGGCACCTCCTGGATGACGGGTCATCCCTGCATCTTGTCCACTGCCCTGGGTCAGAAGCAGTCTCGCAAGACACAGCACATCCACAGCAAGGACGCTTCATTAAATTGGCGACCCCCACTCTCCGTCCCCCCATGCATAAAGGAGAAGACAGGGAGAAATCCCTTCGGGCTGTGTCAAAATTTGCTCACACATACTACCTCACCCTCCATCCCCCCACCCATTCCACCTCATGCATCACAACATCTTCCATATACAACCATTCTCAATTCACCCCTATCTTCTGTCCTCTCCCATCCTTTCTCAACAGACATTCCCCTCTTCCCCAAAGCCCCCTTTCCCCATCCATCCACCTCATCCTAGGACATCCCTTCATGTTCACTTCCTCCACATCTGCCTTCCATACTTCTTTTACTAGTCTTTCTTCACTCATTCTTTCCATGTGTCCAAACCATCCTAAAACTCTTTCATCAACCCTATCTCCCAACTCCTTTTCCACCCCTGTTCTCCTCCTCACCTCCTCATTTCTCACTCTATCTAGCCTAGTAACCCCCATCATACTTCTCAGACACCTTATCTCAAACACATTCAAACTCCTTCTCTCTTCCTCTCTCATGTTCCATGTTTCTGCCCCATACAGTGCTGTTGGCACAATCACTCCTTCATATAGTCTCCTCTTAGCATCCATTCCCAAATGTCTATTCCTCATTACACTTTTTAATCCACCAAGGCATTTACTCGCTTCTCTCAATCTATATTCTACCTCCACCTTTTCCTGCCAAATTTGCACCCAAGTATTTAAAACTATCCACTTCCTCCAGTCGCTCTCCCTTAATGCTCACTTCCAGACTACTGCCACTTTCACCCCTTGTACATCTCATCACCTTACTTTTACCCACATTTATCTTCAGCTTTCTTCTTTCACACACTCTCCCAAACTCTGTCACCAACTTCCTCAATCCCTCCTCCGATCCTGCCACAAGCGCAGTGTCGTCCACAAACAACAGCTGGCTCACCTCCCACTTTTCTCCATTTTCTTTAACCATATCCAATCCCTGACCCACCACCCTTGCATTTACCTCTCACACTACCCCATCCATGTATAAGTTGAACAGCCAGGGCAACATAACGCATCCTTGACGAAGTCCCACCTTTACCTCGAACCACTCACTCTCCATTTCTAATCCTGACACAAGCTCTACTGCTCTCATAAAAACTCTTGACAGCTCCTAGAAGCTTTCCTCCTATCCCGTATATCTCCAAAACCTCCCACAGTGCCTTTCTGTCTACCCTATCGTAAGCCTTTTCCAGGTCCATAAAGGCCCAAAAAACATCCTTCTCCTTTCCTATAGCTTTCTCACATATCTGTCTTACCACAAAAATCTGATCTACACAACCTCTATCCATGCTAAATTCATACTGTTCCTCACCAATTACTCCCTCTGATCCTCTCCTAATCCTCTCAATCAAGATCCTCCCATAAGCCTTCCCAACTACACTTAACAAGCTAATCCCTCTGAAACTACTACACTCACACTTGTCCCCTTTTCCCTTGTAAAGTGGAACTATTGTAAGGACAGGAATTTTGAAGGGATATTATTTTTGGAATTTCGTTTTATTTATCTATTTATTTATTTGAGTGTTGACTTGAGAGACTGGGTAGTATGGACGTTGTGATGGTTTTATTCAACCAAGAAGCAAAGTAGAAAATAGAGCCTTTAGATCATGAATTTATTTTGTTCTGTGTCTACCCATCAAGATGTGTTGGCAAAGAGCCTTACTATAATCATTGAAGAAAAACACAATAGGAGGTAGCTACAAATATATTTCAACTGATTTTGGTTCAGCTAATCTTGGAGACGACATTAGAATGTTCTCGAACATAGCGGGTGCACCGTAGCTCCGCCCACCCGTGACGTCACTGACACGTTCGGACGGAGGCGTAAACTAGGACCATTAACTTTAAGAGGAATAGGAAAAATTCCCAACTTTCAGTTCAGGATTCCACTAGAGAAATAGTTTAGGGAGAGATTGTAGCAGCTAGGGGCTGTGTTGAGAAGCGAAATGAAGTTTTACGAAATAGTACAACAGGGGAGGTTAGTGGTTTACCCATAGATACGAACACATAGCCGTCTCGTTTTTTTGTGTGCAGCTAAAATTTTAGTCCGATGCCAAGAGCTATCCCAATAACAGGCCTTTTTGCTACCCAGAACCAACCCTGAACGACCTGAGGAAAGGGGACGGAGTCAGACGTGAATAACAAGGAGCAGTTTCCATTTATGGTCAGATATATCCATATAGACGATTGGGTGGTGGCAGTGTATACCTTTAAATAATCAAGCTTGATTTCTTATTTCCCAAATCGCCCTTATGTGGGTATCTCTGATCACTCCCATTGGAGGTGCTCTTGGTTAAACACTAATCAATCGACGGCACCACACTATACAGGCACTCCTCCAGTCCTCCGGCACTCTACCCTCTCTCCAGCAAACATTAAATAACCTCACCAGCCAGTCCACCATCACTGTACCTCCTTTTTTAGACATTCTGCATGGCATCCATCCAGACCAGGTCCCTTACCTGCTTTCATCATCTTAACAACTGCCTTCACTTCATCCTTCCTTATTTCTCCTCCATTTTCCTCACTCATCACAGTCATTTTCTTAGCATTTCCCATTGCAGCTATCTTCCCCTCCCTATCCTCCTTCACATTTAGCGACTCCCTAAAATATTCTGCCCATCTTCCCCTTACTGCCTTCTCTTCCATTATCATCTCTCCATCTGCACCTTTTACCTTTTCTTCTCTACTTGATTCGCCTCCTCTTCCTCTCTTAATTTCTTTCCAAAACATCTTTTTATTACTTTCAAAATTTTCTGTCATACTCTTACCCCATTTCACATCTGCTCTCCTCTTTGCATCCTTTACCTTTTGCTTTACTTCTCTTTTCTTTTCTTTTCTTTGTACCTCTCATATGACTCTCTCATCTTATTTTGCAACCAATCTGTGTAAGCTCGCTTCTTCTCTTCTACAACCTTCATTGTTTCCTCATCCCACCATTTACTACCCTTCCTTCTATTTCTCCCTGTCCTTCTTGTTCCACACACCATCTTTGCACACTTTATGACTCCCTCCTTGAACCATCCCCACTCCTCCTTCAGCTTCTTTTTGTACTCCTTCTCCTTTTCATTTAAAGAGCTCACTCTAAGCACCTCCCTACCTTTTGTTCTTTTCCTCTTTCTCCATCTATCCTCCACTCTCAACTTACTTTCCACCAAAAAATGATCTGATATTCCCCCACCCTCTCCCCTTAGCACATGGAAAACTGGAAAAACTTTTACTGGTCACAACGAGTACCATAGCGTATCTATCCCGCACAATAACAACAGGTTTCCTTCATTATTGGCGATGAAACCACTAGATAGGCCCACTCGCAACGCAGCTCTTCCTTTTGATGAGATGAAATGTCTGAGAAGTATGATAGGGGTTACTAGGCTAGATAGAGTGAGAAATGAGGAGGTGAGGAAGAGAACAGGGGTGGAAAGGGAGTTGGGAAATAGGGTTGATGAAAGAGTATTGGGATGGTTTGGATACATGGAAAGAATGAGTGAAGAAAGATTAGTAAAGGAGGTGTGGAAGGAGTGAATATGAGGGGGCATCCTAGGATGAGATAGATGGATGGGGGTAAAAGGGGCATTACAAGAGAGAGGAATGTCTGTTGAGGAAGGATGGGAGAGGACAGAAGATAGGGGTGAATAGAGAAGAGTTGTGTATGGATGATGCTATGATGCATGAGGGGGTGGGGGATGGGGTGTGAGGGAGTATGTATGAGAAATAAATTGATGCAGCCTGAAGGGACTTCTCCCCATCTTCTCCTTTTCTGCATGAGGGGATGGAGAGGGGGGGGTCACCTATTTAATGAAACGGCCTTGCTGTGGATGTGCTGTGTCTTGCGACACTGCTTCTGACCCAGGGCAGTGGACAAGATGCAGGGATGACCCATCATCCAGGGGGTGCCAAGATGTGAGGGAGGGAAGAGGGTGGAGGGGAGTGGAGTATGTAGGGGATGGAATGGGTAGGAGTGGTTTCTATGCCTTTTTCTTTTTGCCTACCTCCCATGTAAGGGGGAACAAGCCTTTGGTATATGTGTGTATGTATGTAAATACATATACACACTCAGTAGAGACAACAATGTGAAAAATCTAAAATAAGAGATCTTTGGGAGAACCTGGTCTAGTCTTTCACTCATGTCATTGGTTTCTTCAGTTTGAAACTTGTGGACCCATGGTAGCCAGCAAAAGTTCGTGTTTCCTCCTGTAGATATATGAGAAAAGAATCATTGCATTGCTTTTGTATTGTGTTGTCAGTGTGGGACTATTTTTGTGTGTGGACCAAGAGCAGTAACAGTAGCTAGCACTTCTATACTTTGGGACAGTTTTGTGCTGAAGTAATGGTATCATAAAAGTGGTAAAGTGACTTATGGAGGACAGCAGAATGGAGGGACAGTAGAAGTTAAAAATGATCATCCATCTTTTTAAAGTGAAAATTAGTCTAATCACAAAAGAATGCTACATGACTGGTCAGTAGGGATGCCACTAAAGTCTCTGAAATTTTAATTATATGAAACAACGAGTACCCCAGATGAGATAGAGCAATTACTGGTTGTATGCTTGTTACTCACTATATACAGTAAAGTAGTTGAAAGCTAGTGGAAGTTGTGTTTTACAGATCATAGATCTAGTCAAGAGATTCTTTAGGCTACATTTTATGAGTATTGGTGGGATTTGGAGAGGAAACATTTAAAAAATGTTGTCTTTCATTTTACTCTGTTTTCATATATAGGTACAACCTGATTTCTTGCTTCAGCAGACAATTATATTCTGTTGCATCTGTTGACAGGTGCGCCCTGATTTCTTGCTTCTACGGACAATAGCTCTAGGGCTCATCATGTGGGAGGATGTGGTACCTTCTAGTGCCTGGATGGAGAGCCATGTGCCTCCAACTGTCAATACCCATGTACACCGGGCAGGAAGCCAGTCTACGCCAGGTATTGACTATGAGTCGATGCATCAGGTAAGGGAATTTGTATTGAAAAAGCATGAATAGTCATGAGCAGAAGTATAGTAACTGTAGGTAAGCAGAAAGATTAGCAAAAAGAATGGAAAGAAGTGGATGGAGTGAACTGGACAAGTGAGAATGAGATGGATTTATGGAATGAGAGAGGCTTTGAACATGAGGGGAAGGTCTGTTGAGCAGGGAAGGGAGAAGGCAAGGGATAGGGTTGAGGGGAGAATGTTTTTTTGTGGACAATATTTTGACATGCCCCAAAGGAATTTCTCCCTGTCTTCTCTATTTTCCTCATGAGGGAATGACGAAGGAGGGTTGCTGTGCAAAGTGAAGTGGCTTTACTGTGGATGTGCTCTGTCTTGCTGCATTGCTTCTAACCCAACCATGAGGAACTAAGATGAGAGGGAAACAAGGGTGGTGGAATGGGTGGGAGTGGGTGTGTGCCTAGATTTGGCTTCCTTATAAGAGGGAAGAAGCCTTTGGTGTATAGATAGAAGTATATGTAAGTATATAACATCATAGCACAGGGGATTGCAGTCACCTATATGAAATAGGGTGTTAGCTAGAAGGATCTTGGGAGGGCATTGTTGTAACTAAGGGCTTCATTGAAATAGCCTTAGGTTCGTAAGGAGGCATCATCCTACCTTCATCTAAGAGGTGAGTTTCTAGATGTTAACCCAAGACAAACCATCATACTGTCAAGATTGACTTAATAGGAGGAAAATGCAGAAATGCAGATCTATAGTCTCCCATTTTGTCACCTTTTACAACACACATGAAAACTTATTGACAATTCTTTTCCCTCCACCACTGGGGAGGGAAGATAAGGAATAGGTTTTGAACGAGTGTGGGATGGGTGAAGAATGGGTATATGCCTTTACGGGACATAACGAGGAAAGGGCTTTTTGGTACATGTATTTACCTAGTTGTATTTTACAGGAAGAGAGTTTTGCTCGTAATGACCCGCTTTTGTATCTTTCAGCATCCAGTTTGATCTTAAATTCTTGTATACTTTTTGTAATCACTGTTTCTTCATTCAGTATGTTCCAGATATATATCTCTCTGTGTGGGAAGCAATTCTTTTTCAGATCTCTCCTGTAACTATCCTTTTTAAGTTTCTTTTTGTGTCCTCTGGTTTTTCCTCTATCCCACTTTAATAAGTCATCTCTATCAAGGACTTCCATCCCTTTCATAATTCTGTATATTGGTATCAGGCCTCCTCTTTCTCTTCATTGTTCCAGGGTAGGTACATACATATATATACCAAGGCTTTTTCCCCCTTCCAAGGGAGGTAGCCAAAAAGGGAAAGGCATAAAAACACTCCCACCCATTTCATCCCTAAATACACTCCACACCCCTCCCACCCTTCCTCTCATCTGAGCACCTCCTGGATGACGGGTCATCCCTGCACCCTGCCCACCGCCCTGGGTCAGAAGCAGTGTCGCAAGACACAGTACATCCACAGCAAGGCCGCTTCATTTAATCGGCGACCCCCCCTCTCCGTCCCCCTTTGCATAGTGGTGACTAGGTAGTTTAAGTTTATCCAATCTTTGTTCGTATGTCAAATTGGAGAGTGTTGGTGCCATCTTTGTTGTTGCTCTTTGAATTCTTTGTAATTTCTTTGTTCTTTTTAGTACTAGGTGTCCATACTATTGCAGTGTACTCCAGTTTTGGTCTTATCAATGTAACTAATATTTTCTTTACCTTTTCTTCATTTAGTCAAAAGCCACTTCATTGATCTTAATAAATTCAAATTTCTCTGACTGATTTGTTGATATATTTGTCTGGTGTCATTTCATTGGTAATAATTACTCCTAAGTCCTTTTCCAAGTTGACTTTTTTAATTTCCTTTGTACCAATATTGTATTGTCCTGGTATTCTGTTTTTGCTTTTTCCAAATTCCATTGTACTACATTTCTTGATGTTGAAATTCACTTCAATTTTCTGACTCCATTTCCAGATTTTGTCCATGTCTTCTTGTAATGATTTGCAATCTTCCTCTGTACTTATTCTTTTTAGTAGTTTCGCATCATCTGCAAAGAAGTTCATATAACATTTGACACCTTCATCCATGTCACCCCGTCTGGGGTATTGGCTGCACGTTATTGTGGCAAAATAGCATGCAGTTCATTCTTTAGGGTCTATATGGGGCACCTCTACGGACCATAGCCACACATCATTTTGTCTGTGATAGAGGAAAATTCTGTACATAGAGAAATGATGACACTTTCATACTACGACTGTCCCTCCGTTATGCTGTCCCCCAACCCCTTGTTACTGTCCTGTACCATTTCTCTGAATATTCATTTCCTTTTTTCGCCTACCCTGTGGTAGGGGAAAAGAATACTGCAACCAAGTATTTCTACTTGAGTCGTAAAAGGCAACAAAAAAGGGATGGGGGATGGGATTAGGAGTCCTACTACCTGTAGCCCAAAAGGGGACATTCCTAGAAAAGAAAGAAAAGGCATAAGAGGGTCTGGGAGCTTTCCAACCAGTACCCTAAGATTTGGGTCTTTTAATGTGCGTGGATGTGGTACAGATGAGAGTAAAGGGAAGAGATACGCAGTATGTTTGTGAGAAGAAAGATGGATGTACTGGCTTTGAGTGAAACTAAAATGAAAGGAAAGGGCAACTGTGAGATTGGGAGTGTAGCTGGGAGGTACTCAGGAGTGAAGAGGGGACAAGGGAGAGAAGGGGTAGCTATACTAGTAAGTGAAGAGATAAGGAAGTGGGTAGTGGAGTGGAAGGAGGTGTCATCAAGGTTGATGTGGATGAAGGTGAAGCTGGGAAGGGAGATGTGGGTTTTTGTAAGTGCGTATGGGCCTGGTAGTGAGACGAGCGTAGAGGAAAGGGAGGCATTCTGGGTAGATATAAATGAGTGCGTAGAGAGATTAGAGAGAAATGTCAATGTAGTTGTATTGGGAGACCTAAATGCTAGGGTAGGAAATGAACCAATTGACGGAGTGATTGGAAAGTATGGAGTTCGAGGCAAAAATCGTAGTGGAGAGTTGATGGTGGAGATATGTCTTGAAAGAGCGTTGTTGATAGCAAATACAGTGTTTAAGAAGAAAGTCAAGCATAAATACATATGGGAGAGGGTGGTGGATGGAAGGGTGGCAGATAGAGTGTTAGTGGACTACATAGTGGTGACTAGGAGTATGGTAGGAAGAGTTAAGGATGTACATGTTCTAAGGGGAAAGAGTGGGGGAATATCAGATCATTTCCTGGTGGAAGGTAAATTGAGAGTGGAGAATAGGTGGAGGAAGAGGAAAAGGGCAAAAGGTAGGGAGGTACTTAGAGTGAACTGCTGAAATGAAGAAAAAAAGGAGAATGAGTATAAGAATTTGAGAGAGGAGTGGGAGAGAGTAAAGGATAGAGTAGAACTAGGAGTGGAGGAGGAATGGGGATGGTTGAATGAGGGAGTCATAAGGTGTGCAAAGATGGTGTGTGGAACAAGGAGGGCAGGAGGAAATAGAAAGAAGGGTAGTGAGTGGTGGGATGAGAAAGCAAAGAAGGGTGTAGAAGAGAAGAAACAGGCATTCATAGATTGGCTACAAATTAGACAAGGGAATCATATGAGAGGTACAAAGTAAAGAGAAAGTAAGTGAAGCATAAGATAAAGGAAGCAAAGAGGAGAGCAGATGTGAAATGGGGAAAGAGTATGACAGAAAATTTTGTAAGCAATAAAAAGATGTTTTAGAATGAAGTTAAAAGAGGAAGAGGAGGCAAATCAAGTAAAGAAGAAAAGGTAAAAGGTGCAGATGGAGAGATGATAATGGAAGAGAAGGCAGTGAGAGGAAGGTGGGCAGAGTATTTTAGGGAGTTGCTAAATGTGAAGGAGGATAGGGAGGGAAAGGTAGTTGCAGTGGGAAGCGCTAAGAAAATGAGGGTGATGAATGAGGAAAATGGAGGAGAAATAGGGAAGGATGAAGTGAAAGCAGCTGTTAAGGTGATGAGAGCAGGTAAGGCACCTGGTCTGGATGGATGCCATGCAGAATGTCTGAAGAAAGGATGTACAGTTATGGTGGACTGGCTGGTGAGGTTATTTAATGTTTGTTTAAGAGAGGGTAGAGTGCCAGAAGACTGGAGGAGTGCCTGTATAGTTCTGCTTTACAAAGGAAAGGGTGACAAGTGTGAGTGTAGTAGTTTCAGAGGGATCAGCTTGTTGAGTGTAGTTGTGAATGCTTATGGGAGGATCTTGATTGAGAGGATTAGGAGAGGAACAAAGGGAGTAACTGGTGAGGAACAGTGTGGTTTTAGGACAGGTAGGGGATGTGTAGATCAGATTTTTGTGGTAAGACAGATATGTGAGAAAGCTATAGGAAAAGGTAAGGATGTTTTTTGGGCTTTTATGGATCTGAAAAAGGCTTATGACAGGGTAGACAGGAGGGCAGTGTGGGAGGTACTGCAGATATATGGGATAGGAAGAAAGCTGTTAAGAGCAGTCAAGAGTTTTTATGAGAGTAGTAGAGCTTGTGTTAGGATTAGAAATGGAGAGAGTGAATAGTTTGAGGTAAAGGTGGGACTTCGTCAGGGGTGTGTTATGTCACCCTGGCTGTTCAATCTTTACATGGATGGGGTGGTGCGAGAGGTGAATGGAAGGGTAGTGGGTCAGGGATTGGAGATGATTAAAGAAAATGGAGAAAAGTGGGAGGTGAGCCAGTTATTGTTTGCTGACGACACTGCGCTTGTAGCAGGATCAGAGGAGAGATTGAGGAAGTTAATGACAGTGTATGAGAAGGTGTGTGAAAGAAGGAAGCTGAAGATAAATGTGGGTAAAAGTAAGGTGATGAGATGTACAAGGGGAGAGAGTGACAGTAGGCAGGAAGTGAGCATTAAGGGTGAGAAACTGGAGGAAGTGGATAGTTTCAGGTACTTGGGTGCGCATATGACAGGAAAGGAAGGAGTGGGGATGGAGGTAGAATGTAGATTGAGAGATGTGAGTAAATGCCTTGGTGGATTAAAAAGTGTAATGAGGAATAGACATCTGGGAATGGATGCTAAGAGGAGGTTATATGAAGGAGTGATTGTGCCAACAGCAATGTATGGGGCAGAAACATGGAACATGAGAGAGGAAGAGAGAAGGAGTTTGAATGTGTTTGAGATGAAATGTCTGAGAAGTATGATAGGGGTTACTAGGCTAGATAGAGTGAGAAATGAGGAGGTGAGGAGGAGAACAGGGGTGGAAAAGGAGCTGGGAGATAGGTTTGATGAAAGAGTATTAGGATGGTTTGAACACATGGAAAGAATGAGTGAAGAAAGATTAGTAAAAAAGTGTTTAAGGCGGAGGTAGAGTGAGTGAATATGAGGGGGCGTCCTAGGATGAGATGGATGGATGGGGTGAAAGGGGCTTTACAAAAGAGAGGAATGTCTGTATTGGAAAGACGGGAGAGGACAGAAGATAGGGGTGAATGGAGAAAGTTTGTGTATAGATGAGGCTGTGATGCATGAGGGGAGTGAGTGGGGGATGGGGGTGAGGAAGTATGTATGAGAAAAAATTTGACGTAGCCTGAAGGGATTTCTCCCTGTCTTCTCCTTTCCTGCATGAGGGGACGGAGAGGGGGGTCGCTGAATATATGAAGCGGCCTTGCTGTGGATGTGCTGTGTCTTGCAACACTGCTTCTGACCCAGGGCAGTGGACAGGATGCAGGGATGACCCATCATCCAGGAGGTACCAAGATAGAAGGGAGGGAGGAGGGTGGAGGGGAGTGGAATATATGGGAAATGAAATGGGTGGGAGTGATTTCTATGCCTTTTTCTTTTTGGCTACCCCCCGTGTAAGGTGGAAAAAGCCATTGGTATATGTACGTATGCTTTGATCCATTTGTTCTTTCAATTCCAGTTCTAATAGTACATGGTCACTCTTTCTTATCAGAGTTTTGTAATCAATTTTTTCGACAATCTCAGGCTCCGTCATAAGTATCAAGTCCAATGTTGAGGGTTCTTCATTACCTGTATATCTAGTATTTTCTCTAATCCACTGGGTCATTGTGTACTCAATGGTCAAGACAAGAAGGACATTACCCCAGAGTTCCCCCCCCACCCCTTCACTGTCATCTCTTCCCAACATATTTCCTTTGAATTAAAGTTACCCATAATTACTGTATTTCCTCTGTTTTTCAGTATTTCAGTTAATTTGTATTTTGTATCTTCTAATAATTTGGAGTGATCACTTTCTGACCAGGCTTGTGTTTTGGGGGGCACGTACACCACTACAAATTATTCTACTCTTCATATGTTTACTTTCTACTTGTATCATAATTGATTCTACATTATTTCTTCCTTCAGCTATTTTTTTCACATTCATATCATTCTTGCTCAAAATCAGAACTCCTCCACCCTGTTTGTCCCTTCTATTTTTTGTCCAACAGTTGTATAAATCTTGTCCCACAGGATAGGGTGTTAGGTTATGCTTTAATATAATTTCCACTATTCCCATTATGTCTGGTTTTTCTAAGGCCAGGTAATCGTTTAATTCGTTCATTCCTGAGATGCCATCTATATTAGTATAATTTATTTTTAATTTCCTTTCTCCTCTTCTCTTTCTGTCTTCTTTGTTTCCATTTTCTTTATATACCATTTTCTCAGTCTCAGATCTATCACTCTCCAAAAGAACTAATTTTTTTCCATTTCAGTTCTTTTTTCATTCTTATCATTCGCTTCATTCCTAAGTTCTTTTTCTTTCTCTTTTTCTTCCTCACTTTTTTTTTTTTTTTTTTTTTTTTTTTTTTTTATCCAGATAATTTTGTAATTTTCACTATTTGCTAACTTTATTGTTCTGGATAGTATATCTTCTGCACTTGTTTGAGACTTAAGTTTAACTTTCAGTGGCCTGTATTTCTTTTCTTTAGAATATCATCGCATCCTATGGGTTTCCTCGATTTCCCGATCCCAGCTTTGTTCTTCTGTTTGTAATTCTTTTAGAATTTCCTTGGCAAGCTCTTTCTCTTCCTTTTCTCTCTGATAACTAGGTATATCGTGTTTTTCTTTGATGCCGTAGATTACTGTACATCTTTTTCTATCTACTGTGTCCCTTACTAGGTTCCCTTTCTCTCTGATCACCTGAATCACTGCTTCCTTGGTATCATCTTTGACTTGTTGTTCCATTATTTTCTTTAGGGATATTTCTTGACTTTCCTGTTCAATTTTCCACTGTTTTTTAATTTCTTGTATGTCGTTTTCTTTTATTTTTTTCTTCGACCTTTTGAGTCATTTCTTTCATTTGGCTTTTAATTTCTTATTTCAAAGTCTCATTCCTTTTTGTGTCCTCGTTTTTTAGTCTTTCGTTTTCTCCCTTAAGTTGCTTTAAATCCTATTTTAATTCATCTGTCTCCCTATTGTTCTCTTCATTGGCTTTCCTTAGCATTGATATTTCTTGGTACATTATCTTGTAGTAAAAAGAGGACTATTAAAAGAGGTGTGGAAAGCAGATGTGGAGGGAGTGAACATGAGGGGACGTCCTAGGATGAGGTGGATGGATGAGGTGAAGGGGGCTTTGGGGAAGAGGGGAATGTCTGTTGAGGAAGGACGGGAGAGGACAGAAGACAGGGGTGAATGGAGAATGGTTGTATATGGATGATGTTGTGATTGCATGAGGTCGAATGGGCGGGTGGATGGGGGGTGAGGTAGTATGTGTGAGCAAAATTTGACGCAGCCCGAAGGGATTTCTCCCCGTCCTCTCATTTTATGCAATGGGGGGACGGAGAGGGGGGGTCGCCGATTTAATGAAGCGGCCTTACTGTGGATGTGCTGTGTCTTGCGACACTGCTTGTGACCCAGGGCAGTGGACAAGGTGCAGGGATGACCCGTCATTCAGGAGGTGCTAAGATAAGAGGGAGGGTGGAGGGGTGTGGAGATGTATTCAGGGATGGAAAGGGTGGGAATGATTTTATGCCTTTCTTTTTGGCTACCCCCCTTGTAAGGGGGAAAAAGCCTTGGTATATGTATGTACATTATCTTTTACTCACTTTTAAGTTCTAATAATTCATCTACAATGTCTTTAGTATCTGTTTCTCATTGTATTCCTATACTGTGGTTCTCTATCCATTTCTAATTTTCTATATATACTATTTCTTTCCCTTTCAAACCCCGAAAAATGGCATAAATCTAACCTTTGGTATTCCCTTGGCGTATTCTCTAGACAAGACTTTTTTTTTAATACACTGAGTGGAGTCTCAATTCTGGTTTCTTCTAGATTTCTTTTTGTTATCTCTTTGAATCTTGGTGTATCCATTCTGATTACAAAAAAAAAAAAAGGTAAAGGTGTGTGTGTGCTATGTGCCCATAGTGTTGCAGCATACTAATTCAGGTCTTATCAATGTGTAGGTGGTGTGGTGTGTGTGCTGTGAGGGTGTTGTTGATAAAGAGGTATGTGATGTATTTGTGTCCTGCTGTCTGGTTGGTGAGAAGTGTGGCTATGGATTTGGTTGGGACTATTTTTAGTCTATTTGTAGTGAACCAGGTGTTGAGTGTGTTAAGGTATGGCTCTAGTATTTCTGCAGCTCTCCATCACAGTGTGTGCATGTAATTGTTATGTTTTCTGTGTAGGAAGAGATTTGTCTTTCTGAGGTGTGGGTGTGGGTATATTGTAAATGTATGGATCAAAGAGTTGAACTCTATTGTATATTCCATAGTAGTTTTGGGCCTTTATATTTTCTTTTCATATAAATGCTTGCTCTTGGGGGCAAATTACAAGTGTTTTTGGCTGTTAAATTGTCATTGCAATGTTGAACTCTATTGTATATTCCATTAGTGTTTTTTTTTTTTTTTCTGCCTTTCACTTGGCTATCTCCCTTCTAGTAAAGGGGGAAGAAACACTTGGTATATAGATATATATTTTCTTTTCAGGCCTACTGCAACATTCTGGCAGGTGCTTGTATGGTGCTTGGCCTCAAGTTTGCTGGGTCAGCCAACAGTGAAGCCTTCAGAGTTTTGTACAAATACACAAGGATGTTTACAAATTTTACTAAGAGGTTTGTTTTATGTAAGACTTGACTGCTATTGTCATGGTATTCTGTATGAGGGGATGGAGAGGGGGGTCGCCAGTTAAGTTAAGTGGCCTTGCTGTGGATGTGCTGTGTCTTGCTGCAGTGCTTCTGACCCAGGGCAGTGGGCGAGATGCAGGTATGGCCTGTCATCCAGGAGAAGCCAAGAAAAGAGGGAGGGAGGGGTGGTGAATGGGAGTGGAGTGTGGGGATGCAATTGGTGGGAGTGAATGTATGCCTTTTGACTTTGGCTGCTTGCTTTGTAAAGGGGAAAAACCCTTGGTATATGTATGTATGTATATATAGATAGATAGGATGAAGGGAGCTTTTTGCTGGTTGTCAGTATCTTATGTGAAAAAATGGAGGAAATACAGTTGAAGGTATGGGAAAGAGAACTTGTGTACAGTCTGGAGACCAAGTATCAGACTCTTGGTGCTGCACCACTTCAGGTAGGTGAAGGTGTTGATCAGTTTTGAAGATGGGTGGCAGGGTGATATTTCTCTAATGCAGGGGTTCTTAACCTGGTGCTCATATGGTCTTAGATGGTGCTCCCCATAGATAACATCAAAAGTGAAAATTTTCACACTGAGAATCTGATAAAAATAATGGTCTCAAACTAGTAAATGAAGAGATAAGTATGTGTGGAGTGGAGTGGAAGGAGGTTTCATCAAGGTTGATGTGGATGCAGATGAAGCTGGGAAGGGAGATGTGGGTTTTTGTGTGTATGGGCCTGGTAGTTAGAAGTGTGTAGAGGAAAGGGAGGCTTTTTGGGTAGATATAAATGAATGCATAGAGGGATTAGGGGAAAATATCAATGTAGTGGTATTGGGAGGCCTTAATGCTTGGGTAGGAAAGGAACCAATAGATGGAGTGATTGGAAAGTATGGAGTTCCAGGTAAAAATCGTAGTGGAGAATTGATGGTACAGATGTGTCTTGAAAGAGAGTTGATGATAGCAAACACAGTGTTTAGGAAGAAAGTCAAGAATAAGTACACATGGGAGAGGGTGGTGGATGGAATGGTGGCAGATAGAGTGTTAACCCCTTCCATACGGTGCCGCATACGTAGGCGTCATGAGGAGCAAATGGATACGCGAGGCTGCCATATCGGCATCTTGATTATATTTATTGTAGTTGCCCCTCCGTAATGACATACTCTCTAAACTGAATGTAATCACATTTTCTATGGTTATCAAAATTCACGGGTGAAAGAGAGAACGATCAATATAAGCGGTGACTATATTTTATGATGCGAGTATTATTACGACACGTCGTACGTCTGGCATCGGCTGCTGCCCGCGAGATTTAAGGCCCGTACTGAAGAGGTTAATGGACTATATAGTGGTGACCAGGAGTATGGTAGGAAGAATTAAGGATGTGCATGTGCTAAGGGGAGAGAGAGTTGGGGAATATCAGATAATTTTCTGGTGAAAGGTAAATTGAGAGTGGAGAATAGGTGGAGAAAGAGGAAAAGGGCAGAAGGTAGGGAGGTACTTAGAGTGAACTGCTTAAATGATAAAGAAAAGGAGAATGAGTATAAGAAGAAGCTGAGAGAGGAGTGGGATTTATTAAAGGATAGAGTAGAACTAGGAGTGGAGGAGGAATGGGGATAGTTCAAGGAGGGAGTCATAAGGTGTGCAAAGATGGTGTGTGGAACAAGGAGGGTGGGAGGAAATAGAAGGAAGGGTAGTGAATGGTGGGATGAGGAAGCAAAGAAGGGTGTAGAAGAGAAGAAACAGGCATTCATAGATTGGCTACAAATTAGGACGAGGGAATCGTATAAGAGGTACAAAGTAAAGAGAAGGGAAGTTAAGCATAAGATAAAGGAAGCAAAGAGGAGAGCAGATGTGAAATGGGGTAAGAGTATGACAGAAAATTTTGAAAGTAATAAAAAGATGTTTTGGAAAGAAATTAAAAGAGGAAGAGGAGGCAAATCAAGTAGAGAAGAAAAGGTAAAAGGTGCAGATGGAGAGATGATAATGGAAGAGAAGGCAGTGAGAGGAAGGTGGGCAGAGTATTCTAGGGAGTTGCTAAATGTGAAGGAGGATAGGGAGGGAAAGGTAGTTGCAGTGGGAAGCGCTAAGAAAATGA
This sequence comes from Oratosquilla oratoria, assembly GCF_046742065.1. Classification (NCBI taxonomy): domain Eukaryota; kingdom Metazoa; phylum Arthropoda; class Malacostraca; order Stomatopoda; family Squillidae; genus Oratosquilla; species Oratosquilla oratoria. Next base: position 39,776,650 of record NC_134818.1, read on the forward strand.
GGGTGATGAGTGAGGAAAATGGAGGAGAAATAGGGAAAGGTGAAGTGAAAGCAGCTGTTAAGGTGAGAGCAGGAAAGGCACCTGGTATGGATGGATGCCATGCAGAATGTCTGAAGAAAGGAGGTACAGTTATGGAGAACTGGCTGGTGAGGTTGTTTAATGTTTGTTTAAGAGAGGGTAGAGTGGTTTAAGAGAGGGTAGAGTGCCGGAGGACTGGAGGAGATGCCTGTATAATTCCGCTTTTCAAGGGTAAGGGGGACAAGTGTGAGTGTAGTAGTTTCAGAGGGATTAGCTTGTTGAGTGTAGTTGGGAAGGCATATGGGAGGGTTTTGATTGAGAGGATTAGGAGAGGAGCAGAGGGAGTAATTGGTGAGGAACAGTGTGGTTTTAGGACAGGTAGGGGTTGTGTAGATCAGATTTTTGTGGTAAGACAGATATGTGAGAAAGCTATAGGAAAAGGTAAGGGTGTTTTTTTGGCTTTTATGGATCTGGAAAAGGCTTATGACTGGGTAGACAGAAAGGCACTATTGGAGGTACTGCAGATATATGGGATAGGAGGAAAGCTGTTAAGAGTAGTCAAGAGTTTTTACAATAGTAGAGCTTGTGTTAGGATTAGAAATGGAGAGAGTGAATAGTTTGAGGTAAAGGTGGGACTTTGTCAGGGATGTGTTATGTTGCCCTGGCTGTTCAATCTATACATGGATGGGGTGGTGCGAGAGGTGAATGGAAGGGTAGTGGGTCAGGGGTTAGAGATGGCTAAAGAAAATGGAAGAAAGTGGGAAATAAGCCAGTTGTTGTTTGCTGACGACACTGCTTGTAGCAGGATCAGAGGAGGGACTGAGGAAGTTAGTGACTGAGTTTGAGAAGGTTTGTGAAAGAAGGAAGCTGAAGATAAATGTGGGCAAAAATAAGGTGATGAGATGTACAAGGGGAGAGAGTGACAGCAGGCTGGAAGTGACCATTAAGGGTGGGAGATTAGAGGGAGTGGATAGTTTTAGATACTTGGGTGCGAATGTGGCAGGAAAGGGAGGAGTGGGGATGGAGGTAGAATGTAGATTGAGAGATGCGAGTAAATGCCTTGGTGGATTAAAAAGTGTAATGAGAAATAGACATCTGGGAATGGATGCTAAGAGGAGGTTATATGAAGGAGTGATTGTGCCAACAGCACTGTATGGGGCAGAAACATGGAACATAAGAGAGGAAGAAAGGAGTTTGAATGTGTTTGAGATGAAATGTCTGAGAAGTATGATAGGGGTTACTAGGCTAGATAGAGTGAGAAATGAGGAAGTGAGGAGGAGAACAGGGGTGGAAAGGGAGCTGGGAGATAGGTTTGATGAAAGAATATTAGGATGGTTTGGACACCTGTAAAGAATGAGTGAAGAAAGACTAGTAAAAGAGTTGTGGAAGGCAGAGCTGGAAGGAGTGAATATGAGGGGGCATCCTAGGATGAGATGGATGGATGGGGTGAAAGGGGCATTATAAGAGAGGAATGTCTGTTGAGGAAGGACAGGAGAGGACAGAAGATAGGGGTGAATGGAGAAGGGTGGTGTATGGATGATGCTGTGATGCATGAAGAGGAGTGAGTGGGGGATGGGGATGAGGAAGTATGTATGAGGAAAAATTTGATGCAGCCTGAAGGAATTTTTCCCCATCTTCTCCTTTTGTGCATGAGTGGACAGAGAGTGGGGTCGCCGAATTTATGTGCTGTGTCTTGCGACACTGCTTCAGACCCAGGGCAGTGGACTGGATGCAGGGATGACCTGTCATCCAGGAGGTGCCAAGATATGAGGGAGGGTGAAGGGGAGTGGAATATGTAGGGAATGGAATGGGTGGGAGTGGTTTCTATGCCGTTTTCTTTTTGGCTACTCTCCGTGTAAGGGGGAAAAATCCTTTGGTATATGTCTATATTATTTATATTATTATAATTTTTATTCATTTATCATTATTTATCTTTTTTTTTTTTTTTTTTTTTTATCTGACCTAGTTATGGACCAAAAGGTCTCCCGTCATCATGCTCCTCCTTTGTAATCCTCTATATTAAGATATGGGACTTTAAATACCTGGATAAGGAAATGATTAAGAAAATATTACAAACACTGATAAGGCCAAAACTGGAATATGCAGCGCTGATATGGTCACTCGTTACAAAAAAGAATACAAGAAAGTTAGAAAGAATACAAAGAGTAACAACAAAGTTGGTCCCAACACTTGCAAACCTGACATATAAACAAAGACTGGTCAAACTGGAATTGCCAACCCTAGAACAAAGAAGAGAACGAGGGGCCCTACTAACCATCTACAGAATTATGAAAGGAAAAGAATGCCTTGGTAGAGAGGACTTATTAAAGCAGGACAGAGGAAAAACAAGAGGACATGCAATGAAACTCAAAAAGGATAACTACAGAAGAGACCTGAAAAAGAACAGCTTCCCACACAGAGTGATAGATATATGGAACAAATTGGATGAAAAAATAGTGTGCAAACACAATACAACAATTTAAGAACAAACTTGATCTTGCGAGATACAAAAACGGGTCACCACGAGCATAGCTCCCCTTCCCGTATAATACAACTAGGTAAATACTAGGTAAATAACATAGTCCCGAAATTTCTCCAAATCGTGAATTTTGCTTTTATACGCTAGTTATTAGAACCGTGCTCTTCACCAAATTGCCGAGCTTTTGAAATTCTAAGAACAAACTCACACAAACAAGACTTGCAAGTTCCTCTGAATCTTATCACTTAGCATAACTCACACACTAGCAGCGATCGAAGCAAGACTTATTGAGAATATGCTCCGGACTGCTATCTCGTGATTCGTCAATGAATGATTTTGGAACCAACCATCCTCTACCTAGTTGTTTAAACAAAACATTAAGGGAGCAACATAGTTTGAGTGACCGACAATGTAACTGTCTTTGTATCTTTATTTTTTCATGATCAGTGAGAAAATGGAAGAAAAAAAACAAAGGAAATAGGGAAAAAGAACCAACAAAAAGATATCTAGATGTAAGTATAATTGAGTCTCCACTTGGAGTCATACCGAAAAAGACGTGCCTGAATGAGACCCCAAAGACATACCAAAGGTTTGAAAGAAATTATTTTTCAGGATTTAACAGGGATAATAATATGTATAAAGGGATAGATACAGAAAGAGAACCCAGGTTTAAAAATATAATAAGAAATAGGGAAATCAATAAATTGTTAGATGAAATAAACTCAAAAGTGAATGCAAAAGTATATACAAAGAAGTAGCCCTATTAAGAAAGGCCAATGAAGAAAATAACAGGGAAATAGATGGGTTGAAAATGGAACTAAATAGGATAAAGGGAGAAAATAAAAGATTGAAAAATAAAGATATGAATAGGAATGAGGCATAAAGAGATGGAGGATCAAATATAGGCAGTGACCGAGAAAGTGGAAGAAAAGATCAAAGAAAATTACTTCCAAGAAATAAAGACAGTGGAAAGTAGAACAGGAAAGTCAAAGATTATCTTTTAAAGAAATAGTGGAGCAGTATGTCATGGAGAATGCTAAGGAAATGGTAATCCAATTGATAAAAGAGATAGGTAATTTGGTCAGGGACACAGTGGATAAAAAAGGATGCATTGTAATCTATGGTATTAAAGAGAAGCATGATGTTCCTAGATATAGAGAAAAAGAGGAAAAAGAGATCGCTAAAGAAATTCTGATATTCAAGAGGAGGGACAATGTTTAAATAAAGAAATAGAAGAAACATATAGAATAGATACTGAAAAGAAAATATAGGCCACTTAAAGTAAAACTTAGGTCACAAATGATTGCAGAGGAAGTACTATCTAGAACAGCAAAACTAGCAGTGAACAACACAAAAATGTATGGATAAAAAAAGAAATAAGTAATGAAGAAAAAGAAAAGGAACTTAGAAATGAAGCAAATGAAAAAATGAAAAAAGAAATGAGACTGAATTTTTTTTTTTTTTTTTTATTTTTTTTTTTTAAGTGGTGGACCTGAGGCTGAGAAAATGGTATATCAGGAAAAAGGAAGCAAAGCAGACAGAAAAAGATGAGGAAAAAGAAAATAGAATTAGCCTATACCAACAGAGATGGATTGATCTCAGGACTGAGTGAGCTAAATGACCATCTGGCATTAGAATAATGGGAATAGTAAAAACTAAATTAAAAGGTAATCTACCACCAAATATTGTGGGACAAGGTCTATACAACTGTTGGATGAAGAATAGTAAGGGAAAACAGGGAGGGGGAGTATTATTTTTGACCAGGAAAGACTTAAATGTGGCAAACAGAAGGAAAAAACAATATAGAATCAATTGTGATTAAAGTTGAAAGCAACCACATGAAAAGTAGAAAATTTGTATTAGTGTATGTACCCCCCAAAACACAGTCCAGGACAGAAAACGATCATTCCAAATTGTTGGAAGATACTAAGTATTATTATGCCTTTCTGTCTAGGAGGGGTTCATACTTAGTGGCCTTGATGTGGTTAAGGCAAAATCCAAACAGAAGGTAACATAAATAACTAATTTAATTTATAACAAGTCATCAAAACAAATATAATATCTTTACAACAAAAAATTAATCAATAGACTCAAATAATTCCTCAACCTGAACTGAAACCAAGTCATGAGAATACAGTTTAGTTACGTGGGAACACTACAGGGTTTGGAAAGAGCAAAAAGTGATGTGGGAGGGTAAGTTACATCCTTGTAGCCAACGAAAATTGTCCATCTGGAACCGGCGGAACGCAGTATATATTGTGCTGGCGAGGATGGGAGGAAGGAAAAGGATGAACTGGACAGAACTAGTGTGGATTTTCAGACAAGTAGAAAGGAGGGGATCGAAGGGGAGGAGAGTAGGTAAACCACATGTATACAAGTAATTTATAGTACATACATAATTATACAATGAATACAGGTTATTATACATATACAGACATTTTAAATACACAGAGGATAATGGGAAATACAGTAATTATGGCTGATTTTAATTCAAAAGAATTATGTTGGGAAGAAAGGACAGTAAAGGGTGAAGACATATGGGGCAGCATGCTACTCGATATGACCATTGAATACACAATGACTCAGTGGATAAAGGAAAATACCAGATACAGAAACAATGAGGAGCCATTGAGACTGGATTTAATACTTATGTCAGAAGTTAGAATTGTGGATAGAATAGATTACAAAACACCAATAGGAAAGAGTGACCATGTACTAATAGAATTCAAACTAAAAGAGCAAATAGACCTAAGAAGAAATGAGAAACATAGAATAGGAAGACTAATGTACAACAAAACAAATTTTGAGAAACTTAGAAAATTCTTTTGTAATGCAAACTGGGAAAAATTCCTAAAGGAAGAAACAAGAATTGAAGAGAAATGGAATATACTAAAAGAAATTTATAATGGAGTGAACAAATATGTAACACAACAAAAGCAAGAAAGAACATACATAAAGAACTGGTACAACAAAAAATGTAGTGAAGCTAAGGATAAAAGAGACAAAGCCTGGAAACAATGGAAAAAAGACAAAAAATGAGCAAATAGCAAACATAGCATCCTCCAATTGTTCTTCAACATTTTGAGAACAATTCACTCAATCCCTTTGCCTATTTCAATTTTAAAAAGGGTTTGCAGAATGCCATTGCTGGCATCCCTAATCTGACTAATAGTCAGAAATTGATTTATTTAAAGGGATATCTCAGAGGGGAGGCCTTTCATTTAGTAGAGAATTTATCAGTGGATGATTCGAATTATGACACTGCGTTCTTTCTTCTTGATGAGTTCTTCTTTAATAAGGAAGAAATTTTGGACAAGGTGTTGATTTCAATTATTAATGCACCTGAGGTCTCTAAGTTGAAGGACCTAGAAAGTTACATTAGGTCTGTAGATTCCAAACTGCAAGACCTTAAGGGGATAGGAGTTGACTTTACTAAGGCTGGAAGCGAGGGCCTCCTTTTGATCAGTAAATTAATTTTAAATAAATTACCTAAATTTTTCTTAATTGAATTGTCTCGGGTGATTAATTCAAATTACCCCAATTTTAATCAACTCAAAGAAGTTTACCAGTCTGTTTTAGTTAGACTTAAAATGGAATCTGATGATCTTAGTGTCAAACCCAGATGAAGTGATACTACCTGCTCCTTTGCCTTCAAGGAAAATTCCTTGAAAAAATCTGTTGATTCCAGCAAGGGAGTTAGTCACTCCTTTAAAGTCAATCCAGATCCCATTAAGAAGTCTATCAACAGATGTAGATTTTGCCCCACTTCCGACCATGCAAGTTCAAAGTGTTCTTCCTAAATTTCCCTTGACAGCAGAAGAGCTAGATCAGTTCAATTAGGACTCTGCAACAGATGTTTGAATCATGGACATGGTTCTTTGGAATGCCCCGGTTTAAAGGCCGGTCTGCCTAATAAATGTTTTGTGTGTAACAAACCTGAGCACCATGGAGCCATGTGCCCTGTGGCTAATAAGTTACCACTTTCATAAGGGAAAATGTTTAATTTCCATAATTTATCTGATTCATTTGTTCCTTTGGTTTCCCTTTCTGTAAGCAGAGGCAAGAGAACTACCCAATGTCTCTTTTTATTAGACACTGGAGCCCAGTTTTTTATCATTAGCAAGGAATTGGTGGAGGATAGAGTTGGACCTTGTTTAAGTCCTCCTATGGAAAAGTTTGTTTCTTCATTTGGTTTACCTCTAATGAATAAAAGAGGTTTTAATTATACTGCAAACTTAAAACTCCCCTCCGAGATGAATCTGTTTAGTTTGTTTTTTGCAATTGAAGGATTCAACTTGTCCATACAAATTCCTTCATTATCCTCTATACTCCAAAGTATAAACCATCATGAATTTCATCTTTCCCCTAGTTTTCTCAAGGTGAAGGGAGATCAATTGAAAGTTTTAGGCATCATTGGAAATGACATTCTTCAAAACTTTGAACAATTTTTCTATTGAGAGAGCTCCTTTATATGGTAGCCCGTCTTGCAAGGTTATTAAACTTGCTGATGGTTTCATTCCATACGGGACTGGGGCTCAATATATCCCTCCTAGTGAGAAATCTTTCTACTTAAAGAGAATGATCAAAGGGGTTCCTGAATTGCCCTCTAATGAAATGCAAAATTTTGATAGCGTCAAATCTAAGGAGAAACCTTTGAGGATAAATCCAGATTCAGACCTTGGAGTACATACATACATACATATACCAAGGCTTTTTCCCCCTTACCAGGGAGGTAGCCAAAAAGAAAAAGGCATAAAATCATTCCCACCCATTCCATCCCTGAATACACTCCACACCCCTCCACCCTCCCTCCCATCTGAGCACCTCCTGAATGACGGGTCATCCCTGCACCTTGTCCACTGCCCTGGGTCAGAAGCAGTGGAGTATGAAGCTGTGTTTGACCTTGGGTATTATTGAACCAGACCTTGGAGTAGATTCATTAAATTGTATGGAGGAATATCATGGGGATTCTCTTGTTTTTTATCATTCTTCCTTTAAGGCCAATGGAATTTCTCTAAAGAAACCTGTTAAATACTTTCCTCTCAAAAGGTTAGGCAAGGATATGTTACTGATTAATTTCTGCCTAGAACCTGTAAGTTTAAGATGTGATCCTTTGCAGGAAGTCTTTGTTAACTCTAATGTAGAATATGGTCTTGATAAATTTAGACAGTCCATTTCCTTCAAAGATGGACACTATTATGTGAAGATCCCATGGAAAAGGGATTTGGTGGACCTTGTTCCCTCAAATCTTAACCTCTTCCCTCTGGGGCACATCACACGTCTGGCAGCATTAGCTGCCCGACTTCGGCATCAGCGAGTACCTACTTGCTCCTCATGCTGCCTATGTAGGCGGCACCGTATGGAAGTGGTTAAGACTGCATTGGCAGTGGCACAAAGGGTCTATGACAAACTTGAGCAAAAGGGTCTTAGGGAGGGGTATGAAGCAGTGTTTGACCAGCAAGAGGCCTTGGGTATTATTGAACCAGTTACTAAAAGAGTCCCTGGCCAAATTTTTATACCATATAGACATGTGCTCAAGAATGATGATCTTGTCACCTCTAAAATAAGACCTGTTTTCAACTTCACTCAAAATAGGAAAAACTCCTTCCTTAAATGAAGCTGCTTTCCAGGGAGTTGATTTGATGAATAACCTCCTTTCTCTTTTGTTGTACTTCAGAACCAACAATTATGTCATTTTGGCAGATGTTATGAAAGTCTTCTTGCAGATCCGTTTGAAGGATGAGGGTGATCGTAATAGGTTCTGTTTCTTTAGGAGGATTAACAATGTAATATTATCATTTTTGGTTTCATCTGCTCTCCCTTCATATTGAACTTCATTATCCAACATCATCTTTCTATGCAACCTGACAAACTAACTGCCTCTTTAATTAAAGATAAATTCTATGTAGACAATCTGGTCTACACTACTAATGAATTTAGTTCCCTCCCTGCCTTGGTCAAGAGAATTAATGAGATCATGCTTAATGGAGGTTTACCTCTCAGGGAGTGGACTTGTAATAAGACTTCTGTTCTTCAAGTTCTTGAACAAGAAGTCATTTGCAATAAGGAAGAGGTAAAGGTGTTGGGATATATTTATAACAAGAATTATGATACCTTGAGAATCAAGGATGTTTCCCTAAACAAAGATGCCTCGACCAAAAGGCAAATTTTGTCTTCTTTGGCTTCTATATTTGACCCATTAGGTCTTTTTTCTCCTGTGTTGGGATAAGGAAAAATTCTCATTAGAGAGATGTGCCAAAAAATGGTGGATTGGGATTGGAAATTGGATAGTGAGTTGCTTGCAAGATGGAAAAAGTTAAGTGAAAACTCTAGGGAGGTTAATGACTTATCCTTTAAAAGGAAAACTTTCTGCTCTGAATCTCCCATTAAATTATTTGTTTTTGCTGATGCTTCTAAGGAAGCCTATGGATGTGCCATCTATGTAGGGCAAGAAAGAAGAGAGTTAAGGGAGTCTAATGGCTCTCTCCTATTTGCCAAGGTCAAGGTGGCTCCTATTAAACAAAGAACATTAACTTCTTTGGAACTTATGGCAGCTTTACTATCAATAAGATGCCTCAAAACTATTTTTGAGGAAGGACTGGTGTCTGCCCCACTGGTTGAATCTGTAGTGCTCCTTGTTGATAGTCAAGTTGCTCTTTCTTGGATCCTGACCAACAAGGCTCTAAGGAAGAATATATTTGTCAATGATAGACTGAAGGAAATTTTCAAGGACAAGCACACTCCTATTTCTTTTACTTATGTTCCTTCTGAACATGATATGGCTGATTTCCTAACTAAACTTTGCAGTGCTAAGGTGTTCAAGAAAAAGTTAAATTGGTGGGTTTATGGACCAGAATGGTTTTTATTGCCACCTCATACTTGGCCGAAGGGTCACTTGGGATGTATTCCCTCCAGCATCAAGGGAGACATTGTCAATGTGGCTGTTGTCCAAGTTGACGCTCCTCCTCTAATTGATGTTAAAAGGTTTTTGTCTTACAGCAAACTTTTGCATCACACTTCTTTGATTTTTAAGGCTGTCTTTTTGTTTAAGAAGTCTAATGCTGACCCAGTTAAGGCAGCTTCTAAATATTTGTTGGGAATAATGGAAAGGGATTCCTTCCCTGCTGAATTGACTTATTTACAAAACTCCAATACCAATGACATACCTCCTTCAGTAAGTCAAATGAATTTGTTCTTGGACAAGAATGGTTTGATAAGGTCCAAGGGCAGAATTGACAAGAACATTGAGCTCAAATACGAGGTTGTGAATCCCCTTTTTTTTTTGTCCAAATCTCATCACTTGACCAAAATGTTATTATTCTATGGAGATTGCCAAGTTATGCACATGGGACTACAAGCTACACTTAATTTCCTTCACATGCATGGATTCTGGATCTTTAAGGCCAGACAAGCTGTTTTAAATATTTTGAAGGGTTGTATAGTTTGTAGGAAATACAATTCCCATGCGGTTAATTATCCCTCTCCTTCCTCTTTACCTGCCTCTAGAGTGAATCTAAGTGTGCCCTTTGTCCATACTGGTGTGGATTACACGGGGCATTTATGGGTTAGAGACAGGAATGGAGATAAGGTAAAGGCTTATATTTTTATATTTACTTGTTTCAATACTAGAGCTGTCCATTTGGAAGTTGTGGATACTATGTCCACTCCTGAGTTCATTTTGGTTTTTGTTAGGTTTGCTAACAGATATGGAATTCCTTCTGCTGTTTATTCTGATAATGCTAAATCCTTCATACAAGCAGGAAGTGTTATTGAACAAATTTTGTCATCTTCTGAATTTGAAGAGAAGTTTAAAACTTCCCATGTTCAGCATAGAACCATCCCTGTTTATGCTGCATGGTATGGTGCCACTTGGGAAAGGTTAATTCAGACAGTGAAACAATGTCTCTATAAGGTATTGGGTAGGTCTGTTCCTTCCCAGGCTGAGATTACCACTCTTTTGTCCAATGTTCAAATTTTTTTGAACAATAGACCTCTTACATATCATTCCTGTGAAAATGAGGTAGATGTCATTACCCCAAATCATTTACCCCAAATCATTTCCTTATTGGAAGGACCATTCCTTCCTTGATGTTTGGAGAATTGGAACAAGTCCCTGAATGGGAATCAGGAGAAGACTATCCTTCTCTTCTTAACTTAGTCATGGACTGTAGGGATTATTTTTATGAAGAGTTTAAGAAATGATGGCTGACAGAGTACTTGGTCAGCTTAAAGGAAAGGGATAGAGCTGCCTACCACAGTTCTAGAAGCTGGGAGAAAGGTAACATTGCTTTTTTGAAATTGCCTTTTAAGACCAGACCCTTCTGGCCCTTAGTTTGTGTTGTTGAGACCTTTCCTGACCAAGACCATGTGATATGTACTGTCTCTGTCATTAAGCCCGATGGAAATTATCAAACTCAACATTAGACTTTTAATCCTTCTAGAGCTCCATACTGAATTACATTCCTGTCATGAGAATGAATCCCCTGAGGATCTTATTTTGCAGGCTAGTGAGTCGGAGCCTTTTGAAGAGGCCTCTAACTTGGAGGAGACTATTTCTTTGGAAAATGACTGTGTCACTTCAGAACCTACCTCTTTGAGACCAACTCGTAAGACTGTGCTAGCCCCTAGAGACCAAGGTCTCTAGCACTTAAGAAGTTGATGTAAATTTTCCTCGAAAGTGTTATATTCATTAAACACTTCCTTTTGTTGTCGGGGAGGTTGTGGTAATTATTGTTTGGGAATCGTAATGTTTACCTTGGTTCGGTGATTTCCCTCAAAGCATTACAGTAATTTCTTTCGATTCAGGAACCTTTTCCGAATCTTCGAACCACACCTATCGTAACTTTAAATAAGATACGATTAAACTCCCCTCCCTTTTATTTATTGAATCTATAAAGTAATTTTGGTTTAAAAATTGGGAAACTTTGAGAATTTGCTTAAGGTAAAAACCTGTGGCTTCGAGCTTTTCGAACACGTAAGAGTCCTGCCGAATACGGCTACTTTTGTCGGCCTACTCAGATCACCCAGAGCTCTGGAGCCGTATACACCTATCTTGAATCCTGATGGCAAGGGACCTTTTTACGTCTTCTCAACAGAAGCCTTCTACTTCTAATTAATTTCAGACCACTAGTCTGAGAACGCTAACAAGTAAGTTCTCAGATATTCCCACTGTATTTGTTGATCCACAATTACCATAAAATTATGAAATTGGTGAAGAAGAAATAAAAAAAAAGTAAACTCGGAAAGAGACCTTGGAGTAATAATCAGCAAAGATATGACACTAGATAAACATATCAACAAAATATTTGGAAAAACCTTCAACCTATTAAAGTCAGTGAAAATGGCATTTGACTATTTGGATGAAGAAATTATCAAAAAAATATTAGTTACATTAGTAAGACCAAAATTGGAATACGCAGCAACACTATGGACACCCAGTACTAAAAAGAATATAAGGAAATTAGAAAGAATACAGAGAGCAATGAGAAAGTTGGCACCAGCTCTTTCCAAATCAACATACGAACAGAGATTATCCAAATTGGAATTACCAACACTGGAGCAGAGAAGAGAAAGAGGTGATCTACTGACCATCTATAGCAGTGGTTCTTAACCTGTGGGGAATGGCAGAGTTGCCAAATGGGGAATGACCAGTTGGACAGAAGAACCACTTGTCTTTTTTTTTTTTTTTTTTTTTTTTTTTTTTTAATCGATGTGGTTTTGTTTCTTTTTGTTTGTTTCTGGTGTCTTCTTCTTGTCACATTTCGTGAATTTGTTTCCACCCACAAATAATCGATAGTGCTTCAAAATTTAATACATTACATCCAAATGTTGACTTTACAAATCACAACCATTTACAGACTGTTTTAATAACAAAAACAACCAATATATGAGGTATTGTAAGTCATGTTTGGGTAAAAGTGACAACACTGTATATTTACGTACTAAACACTGCATGGGTTAAAATCGAATTTGTCAAAGACCGATGCTGTGGTGGGAAATGGAGAGTTGGCTCACTAAAAAGTGGGGAATTGGAGAAAAAAGGTTAAGAACCCCTGATCTATAGAATCATGAAAGGAATGGAAATCCTTGGTAGGAATGATTTACTAAAAAATGACAATGGAAAAACAAGAGGACACAAAAAGAAACTCAAAAAGGATAACTATAGAAGAGATCTGAAAAAAAAAAAAGGTTCCCACACAGTGTGGATATCTGGAATAATTTAGATAAAGAAACGATGTGTGCAAACACTATTCAAGATTTTAAGAAAAAACTTGATACTGAAAGATACAAAGACAGGTCACCATGAGCATAGCTCCCTTCCCGTTTAATACAACTGGGTAAATACAACTAGGTAGTTAAATGTTAGAACCAAGAGAATGGAAGGAGGTGACACAAGACAGAAAGACATGGCGAGATATTTCAAATGTGGTTATGGATCACCAAGTGGCCCAAAGACCAGCAGAGTAAGCATAACACAATGACCAATCAAAGCAATTAACTTTTCTGTCATAACCAAATATGGTAAATGATTGACCATTGTTTCCTAATCAATTGGTATCAGCCAGGGTTGCCACTTTGGGTATTTTGTATCCAGATTTAGAGTTTTTTCATAGCATCTAGAATTGTAGATATAAATTTTGGTCATTGATATTTGATGTAAATCTGGTGGATTTTAAAATAGAGATATTCCTAGATTTTTTCAAGTGTTTTGCCAATATTTATTATTATTGTATAAGATTAGTATCTACTGGGTTTTGAATGTACATATATCAGTTACAAATACTTCATACTAAAAATACTAAATTAATAACACATTTTGTAATGAGTTTAGTAAAATATTTTTGATCACTTGTATAAACATCAAAGCTTTTTTGCCACTAGTAGTACAAAAGTACTGTAAACGACTACAATTTTTTTTCATACATTTGATGATGCAATCGCCCTGCAGCATTGGTATTAGTACCCAGTGAAATCCAGTAACAGTGTGTGCCTCTGCCAAATCTGAATTTTTAAGATATGCCCATTATGTTTATATGCTTAACTACTAAAGCCTTTCCCCAAAATGGAAATTATTTTAAAATGTAAGGAGTCGCTGGAGAATGATGTGAAAGATTAAGGAACAATACATACATACATATACCAAGGCTTTTTCCCCCTTCCAAGGGAGGTAGCCAAAAAGGGAAAGGCATAAAAACACTCCCACCCATTTCATCCCTAAATACACTCCACACCCCTCCCACCCTCCCTCTCATCTGAGCACCTCCTGGATGACGGGTCATCCCTGCACCTTGCCCACCGCCCTGGAACAATACAAAGAGAAATTTCAGAAACACCTCAGAAAAAAAGCAAAAAACCTATTCTTTTCAAACATCTTGGGAAGTTAACTACTTTGTTGTGGAGAATTAGGTGAAATCAGGAGTGTAATGCCTGTTATGCTATGCGAGTCTTTCTGGCTACCAAAAAGCTAATTGTGAACGTCATTATAATACCCATCATGGATCTTTCAGTGAAACTTATCCTGTGTTTTCCTCAGCTAGGAAAAATAAATTATAAGAGATGAAAGACAATTTGAAGAAGTCAAAGAATCTGTTGTGCTGTCCTGCAAATTCCCATAAACTTTCAAATGAAGTGTCATTTGAAGTGGGTAATATATTGGCCAAAAGCTGCATTCCATACAGCAGTGGTGAGATTGTATTTTGGCTGCCATAAAAATTTTAGCCACAAGTGTCCCAGATCAGCATAAAAAAAATTCTAGTCACTACTGCAGAAAATATCCCTTGAGTAACAACAGCATTACAAATATGTACCTAGTTGTATTATATGGGAAGGGAGCTATGCTCTTGGTGACCCGTCTTTGTATCCCTCAGCATCAAGCATTTTCTTAAAATCTTGAATAGTGTTTGCACACACTGTTTCTTTGTCTAATTTGTTCCAAGTGTCTATCACTCTGTGTGGGAAGCTATTTTTTTTTTTTCAGATCTCTTCTGTAATTATCTTTTTTGAGTTTCTTTTCGTGTCCTCTTTGTTTTTCCATTGTCTCATTTCAATAAATCATTCTTATCTAAGATTTCCATTACCTTCATAATTCTATAGATAGTTAGTAGGTCTCCTCTTTCCCTTCTTTGTTCCAGAGTTGGTAATTCTAATTTGGACAGGCTTTGTTCATATGTCATTTTGGAAAGAGTTGGTGCCAATTTTGTGGTTGCTCTTTGTATTCTTTCTAATTTTTTTATATTCTTATTGGTACTGGGTGTCCATAGTGTTGTTGCGTACTCCAGTTTTGGTCTTATTAGTGTAATTATTTATTTATTATTTTTTTATAATTTCCTTGTCCAAATACGCAAATGCCACTTTTATTGACCTCAATAAATTGTAGGTTTCTCTGACTACTTTATTAATATGCTTATCCGGTGTCAAGTCTTTCCTGAATATCACTCCAAGGTCTTTTTCTGAGTTTACTTTTTTGACCTCCTCTTCACCAATTATCTCTCAATATTCTGTTCTTACTTTTTCCAAATTCCATTATACTACATCTCTTGATATTGAATTTCACTTCCCACTTTTGAGTCAATTTCCAGATCTTGTCCAAGTCTTGTTGTAATG
The DNA here is from genome assembly GCF_046742065.1 of Oratosquilla oratoria. Classification (NCBI taxonomy): domain Eukaryota; kingdom Metazoa; phylum Arthropoda; class Malacostraca; order Stomatopoda; family Squillidae; genus Oratosquilla; species Oratosquilla oratoria. Next base: position 39,791,750 of record NC_134818.1, read on the forward strand.
AGTTGCAATCCTCCTCAGTTTTTACTTTCTTTAGTATTTTTGCGTCGTCTGCAAAGAAATTCATATAACACTCTACTCCTTCATCCATGTCATGTATATGGCAAACATAATCAGGGCCAGTACTGATCCCTGCGGGACACCACTTTTCATTTCTTCCCAATTTGAGAATTTATCTCTCATTACTACTCTCATTTTCCTCCCAGTCAGGAAGTCTTTCATCCATTCCAATAATTTTCCTCTGATGCCACCTATTGATTCTATCTTATTAGTTTATTGTGTGGTACCTTATCAAATGCCTTTTGTAGGTCCAGAAAGGCACAGTCTGCCCAACTATCTCTTGTATTATGACTATTAATCTTAAGTAAAAGCAGATCAAGTTTGTTGTACATGATCATCCTTGTCTGAATCCAAATTGATTTGGATTCAGTATAGTTTTTTTCTTCCAAATGTTTAACCCATCTATTTTTGATGACCTTTTCGCAAATTTTTGCTACTGTGCTTGTCAGGGAGACCAGTCTGTAATTTGATGGGTCTTCCTTGTTTCCTCCCTTATAAATCAGTACAATGTTTGCATTCTTCCAGTCCTGTGGCACTTTTCCTTCTTTAAATGAGAATTTAATTATATTGTATATTTTAGTTGTTAATTCTTCCATGCATTTTTTCAGTATCCAATTTGCAATTCCGTCTGGACCATGTGATTTTCTGACTTCAAGGGTTTTGATTTGGTCACTGATTTCCATCTGTGTTACAATTATTTCTTTCATTGAGGGGGATATCTCTCTATTTCCTCACAGTTAGGTGATTTTTCTATTGTGAATAATGATTTGAAGTGTTTGTTCATAATTTTAGCCATTTCCAGTTTTTTTGTATATTCATATCCTTGGTGCAGCTTTTCTATTGTTTGTTCTTCAGTTTGCCATTTACATACCTGTAAAATAGTTTGGGTTCTTCCCTACATTTTCTATTATTTTTTTTTTTTTTAGTTTCTCTTTTCATCTCTGTGTATTTTTACATAATCATTTCTTAGTTTGACGTACATTAGCCATTTACTTGTTTTCTTGTATCTTTTCCATTTCTTCCAAGCTTTGTCTCTTTTATCCTTAGCCTCACTACACCTTTTGTTGTACCAGCTTTTTATGTATGTTCTTTCCATTTTTTGTTGTACGTATTTATTCACTCCCTCATTATAAATTTCTTTTAGTATATTCCATTTCTCTTCCATCCCTGTTTCTTCATTTAGGAATTTTTCCCAGTTCGCATTGCGAAAGAATTTTTTGAGTTTCTCAAAATTTGTTTTGTTGTACATTAGTCTTCCTATTCTATGTTTATAATTTCTGCTTTGATCCATTTGCTCTTTCAACTCAAATTCTATTAGTACATGGTCACTCTTTCCTATCGGACTTTTGTAATCGATTTTATCGACAATTTCAGGCTCTGTTGTAAGTATTAAATCCAGCCTTGATGGTTCTTCACCTCTGTATCTGGTATTTTCCTTTATCCACTGAGTCATTGTGTATTCGATTGTCATGTTGAACAGGACGTTGTACCAGAGTTCCTCTCTGCCTATCACTGTCATTTCCTCCCAACATATTTCTTTTGCATTGAAGTCACCCAGAATTACTGTATGTCCTCTGTCCTTCAGTATTTTAACCTGTTAAGCGTCACCCGCCGTGACCATTGGCGCTTTAGCAGCGTCACCCTCTTACAAGTTCAGGACATTTTTTTTTTTTTTTTTTTTTTTTTTCTATTACTCATTTCTTATGAACTTGTTTGCTTTTGTTTTATAAAAAAATTTTTCAAACTATTTGTCTATTTTGACATAAATATATGTAGTCAATGTTGAAATAATGAACAAATTAGGGAAAAGAAAAAAAAATTACTTTATTTCTTTTTATTAATTTTTTGTAAATTCAATGACAAAAAAATGGAGAAAAGGACACACACACACACACACACACACACACCCACGAGCATAGCTCCCCTTCCCGTAAAATACAACTAGGTAAATACACACACACACACACACACACACACACAACACGGCTCGGTGGCGGATTGGTAAAGCACTGGCCTCACAAGCCAGAGAACCGGGGTTCGATTCCCCGGTCGGGCGGAGATAAGTTGGGTTTGTCTCCTTTCACGTGTAGCCCCTGTTCACCTAGCAGCGAGTAGGTACGGGACGTTAGTCAAGGAGTTGTGACCTTGCTGTCCCGGTGTGTGGTGTGTGAGTGGTCTCAGACCTACCCAGAGATCGGCTAATAAGGAGCTCTGAGCTCACTGCCGTAGGGTGGTGTCTGGCTGTCTCGACAGAGACTGCAGCAGATCCGAGGTGAAATACACACACACACACACACACACACACACACACAAGAAATCCAGAAAAACGAAAGTAACTGTCCCTTTTTGTAATATCTCAAGGAAATATGAAAATATAATTTATGATGAGTGCTCACCGCGTACTGAAAACGTTTCTTTGCTACCTTCTAGCGAACCAGCAAAAGTTGCCACAAACTTCAAGATGCACTCAGAATGTTGTCAGATGATGTTCCTATAGTTTTCTGTATGTATAAAAGTGATATGAAGTCAGAGACAGCTTGAAAGGAGCTTTCAAAGTTGAGAATGGTATATACCATTGAGTGCAATTGTGGAAAGAAATTGGAAAACAGCATAAGCAGTAGCAGACACTTAACAGATTGATTAATTCATATTTTGTATCTTCTAATATTTTGGAATGATCACTTTCTGTCCAGGACTGTGTTTTGGGGGGCACATACACCACTACAAATTTTCTACTCTTCATATGTTTGCTTTCAATTTGTATTGTAATTGATTCTACATTATTTTTTCCTTCAGTTATTTATCAAATTTAATACTACACCACCCTCTTTATCTTTTCTATTTTTTGTCCAGCAGTTGTATAAACCTTGTCCCACAGTGCTGGGTGGTGGAGTACACTTTAATTTAGTTTCCACTATTCCCATTATGTCTGGTTTTTCTAAGGCCAGATAATCATTTAATTCATTCATTCCTGAAGTTATTCCATTTATATTGGTATAAGCTATTTTTAATTTTTTTCTCCTCGTCTTTTTCTGTCTTTGTTTCCTTTTTCCTTATATACCATTTTCTCATCCCCAGGTCCACCACTCTCCAATTTTTTTTTCTTTTCAGTTTCAGTTCTTTATTTGTTTTTTTCATTCACTTCGTTTCTAAGTTCTTTTCTTTTTCTTTTTTTTCTTCTTCACTCATTTCTTTTTTTTATCCATACATTCTTTTGGCTGCTGTTAAGAAAGATTTGTGGATACAGTAAAGCCACTGCAAATGTTTTTCTTTGGTACTAGATGAGACATCAGACATTGCTTCTGTAATTACCTAGTTGTATTATAGGAGAAGGGAGCTATGCTCATGGTGACCAGTCTTTGTATCTTTCAGGGTCAGGTTTTTTCTTAAAATCTTGAATAGTGTTTGTACTCACTGTTTCTTTGTCTTATTTGTTCCAAGTATTTATCACTCTGGGAAGCTATTTTTTTCAGATCTCTTCTGTAATTATCTTTTTTGAGTTTCTTTTCATGTCCTCTTGTTTTTCCATTGTCCCATTTCAATAAATCATTCTTATCTAAGATTTCCATTCCTTTCATAATTCTATAGATAGTGTTTTATACACTTTGTACATAATGATGCTATGGTTAGTGAAGAATTTCTAACAATGTTGCCACTTACAGGCAGGACAACTGGAAAGGACATATATGATAAGTTTCTCATTTCAGAAAACATAGAGTTTAGTAAACTTGTTTCTATTGTTACTGATGGTGCTCCTTCCATGGTTGATAAAAACAAAGGTCTCATTGCCTATTTAAAAGCAGATGACAAAATCCTTACTTTTGTTCATTACCACTGCTTTTTACATGTTGAGGGGCTGTGTAGCAGATGGAAAGGTCAGACAAAACTCATAGATTGCCTGGAAGAACTGACAAGGGTCATACATTTTTTAACATCAAGGCCTCTGAATAAACAGCTTTTGAAAGCATTTCTTGAAGGTTCACAAGCTTCCCACTTCCCACTTATTGTTCATGTTGAAATTTGTTGGCTTAGTCGTGGTCTGGCATTAGCAAGAGTGTGGGGAATCTTTGAAAAAATTAAGTCCTTTTTGATTGAACACAAGAATGACAGTGTTTTTACTGATGGATTTAAACTGACTTTTGCTTTCGTGGTTGATCTTTTTCATCACCTGAATATGTTGAATTTAAAATTGCAAGGGAAGCACAGCAGTGTTTGGGTGTTGTATGAACAATTAGCAGGGTTTCAAACCAAATTTCAACTTTTCCATTCCCAAATACAGAAAAGCAATTTGCTTCATTTCCCAGAACTACAAATCTAAGGACAGAATTTCAAGAAAGGTTTGTCTTTTTGAAGGAACAGGAAACCAGATTCCAGTTATATTCTCGGGCTTTCAGCTTTCCCGTAGAAGATGTCTCCAAAATATTCCAACTTCAAGAAAGAGCAGCAGTAGAACTTGAACTTGCAGATATGCAGTTGTCCATATCTATGAAGTACTTCTTCCAGAAAGAAGATGTTTGTACATTTTGGGGATCAAGCGATTGCCAGAGACTATACTCATTGCATTGAGAAATGGCCGTTAGGGCGGAGCACTGGGAGTTCCCTGTGTTGCCACATATAATTATTCTATAATTTTATCTTATTTTATAATTTTATTTTCTATTTTTATAATGTTGACACATATGATTATATTATAATTTTTTGTCACACACCACCACTGAGGTAAAAATCAAAGCAATGTTTTCTATACAAAGTTTTCGTTTCCTCGAGTCAGACATGACATATGAGCACTAGAGAGCGACGTTGCCGCTACATCTATTCTCTAGCCCCGCCCCCCTCACACTGCATTCATTGTGAGCCGTGCGGGCCGTGTTATCTGTGGAGATGTGGCAACAACGGGAAATCTCCTAACCCTGCCTTAACGGTCACTTCTCGTTGCGCTGACTATAGGACCTATACAGTGGTACCTCTACTTACGAAAGGCTCTACATACGAAATTTTCAGGTTACGAAACACTTCTTCAGAAAAATATTGCCTCTTGTTATGAAAGAAATTTCAGGATATGAAAGGCAAAAATTTCAAAATACGCGCTGCTACTCACAGCTCCCAGAGTCCACCGAACGTAAACATACTTGTAGCATCCTGTATCTTGGTTTGAAAGTGGTGCGTCCGAGCTGCTCTGCCATTGGCTATTGCCCAGCATCTTCCTGGCATCCCATTGGCTAGGAGGGACCTCTGTGTGTATGTGCGTATACCCAGAATCCTCTTCGTTTTCCCGTTGGCCCACGAGGATCACCGAAGCCTCAGTCTCACACTAGTGAAATTCAGTAAAGCACGAAGTGTTCGGACAGTTTTTCGTCAGCTTTTGTTAGTGTTTATTGCAACTTTACGTGTGTGTATTAACTTTTATTCACTATGGGCCCCAAGAAAGTGATGGAGAAAAGTGGTGAGAAGAAGAGAGTTGTTTTGTCCATACAAACAAAGCAAGAGATAATAGAAAAGTACGAAAAAGGGATGCGTTTGGTTGATCTCGCCAAAGAATATGGCCGTAATCCATCTACGATCGGCACGATATTAAAACAAAAGGAAGCCCTAAAAGCTACGACTCCTTCCAAAGGCCTCTCTGTCATTTCGAAGAGGAGGTCGGCAGTGAACAATGAGATGGAGAGGTTGTTACTCGTGTGGATATAGGAGAAAGAGATAGCTGGAGACACAGTGACCGAGACCATAATTTGTGAAAAGGCGACCGCCATCTTTAATGACCTCGTAAAGATGGATGCAGGCGAGGGAACTTCGGCGCAAGAACCACACCAGGAGTTTAAGGCATCGCGTGGGTGGTTCAAGAAGTTCAAAAGGAGGACTGGAATTCACTCTGTTGTTCAGCATGGCGAGGCATCTAGCGCCGACCAGAAAGCGGCCGACGAATTTGTGCGAAAATTTGAACAATTGGTGATTGATGAAGGCTACGTTGCACAGCAATTTTTTAATTGTGACGAGACTGGCCTTTTTTGGAAAAAGATGGCCTCGCTGTACCTTCATCACAGTAGAAGAGAAAAAAATGCCAGGCCACAAGCCCATGAAGGACCGCCTTACACTTGCCCTTTGTGCCAATGCCAGTGGGGATTGTAAAATCAAGCCCCTGCTGGTGTACCACTCCGAAAATTCCAGAATATTTAAGGCCCACAAAATATTATAAGAAAAACTTCAGGTGCTATGGAGGGCCAATGCCAAGGCCTGGGTTACCAGACAATTTTTTTGTTGAGTGGGTCAATTTGGTTTTTGGTCCTGCTGTTAAGAGGTACCAAGAGGAGAACAATCTCCCCATCAAGTGCCTCCTCATTCTCGATAATGCACCTGCCCACCCGCCCGGCCTCGAAGATGATATCCTGGAGGAGTTCTCATTTATTAAGGTGCTGTACCTCCCACCTAACACCACCTCTATCCTCCAGCCCATGGACCAACAAGTCACTTCGAACTTCAAGAAACTACACGAAACACTTGTTCAAGAGGTGTTTCGACATCACTGGAAACACCCAGCTTACCCTTCGTGAGTTTTGGAAGCAGCACTTCGATATTGTTGTTTGGCTCAAGATAATCGTCATGGCTTGGCAGGTGACCAGGCGTACCCTTAATGCGGCTTGGAGAAAGCTGTGGCCCGATGCTGTTGCCCCACGAGATTTTGAGGGGTTCGAGGTGGAGTTGGAGGGTAAAGTTGAGCCTGAAGTTGACGAAATTGTTTCGCTGGGAAAGTGCATGGGGCTTGAGGTGAATGACGAGGACACCGAACGAGTTGATTCAGGAGCACCACGAGGAGCTTTCGACGGAGGAGCTGAGGGAGTTGGAGGCGATGCAACACACGGCAGTGCAGGAGTTCAGTAAAGATGAAGAGGAGGCAGCCATTATTCCGACAGCCCGAATAAAAGACATTTTAGGAAAATTCTATGAAGTTTCGGAATTTGTTGAAAAGAATCACCCAGAAAAAGTGTTCACTAGTCGGGCTATCGCTCACTATGATGATGTTTGCCTTGCACATTTTCGAAAGATTGTTAAAAGCCGACAAAAGCAAACGACCTTGGATCGGTTCTTTACAAAACGTCAGGCAAAAACCACTGCTGAGAGTGAACCTGAACCAAAGAAGGCGAAAGGTGACAACGATAGCAGTTAAAACAAGAGAAAAATTAAATGAAAAAAAAAAAAACACTATTCTTTACATTATGTACAACTCTCATTTTTATGTTTATTGTGCAGTAATTTAATTCTAACATGTATTTGTTACAGGTTTTGATGCATTTTTGTGATTTGTAAAAAATTTGTCTGATTTTTAAGGGGCTTGGAACCGATTAGGGCATTTATAGGGTAAAAAGCGTTTCTACTTAAGAAATTTTCACGTTACGAAATGATTTCCAGAACGAATTAATTTCGTAAGTAGAGGTACCACTGTATTGCTGAAGGAGGCTTTCAAAATGCTGTCAGTGTTTGGAATGACATACATTTGCGAGAATGCATTATCTGTTCTCAATAATATAAAAAAAAGAGCTAAATTAACAATGGAACATTTGAAAGAAAGTCTTTGATTGATTCTTCATGAATGACACTTGAAAACAAGGGATTTGGCCAATGACATGCAAAGTCAGGGATCACATTAAAAGTTCAGTGTTTGAGATGAAATGTCTGAGAAGTATGATAGGGGTTACTAGGCTGGATAGAGTGAGAAATGAGGAAGTGAGGAGGAGAACAGGGGTGGAAAGGGAACTGGAAGATAGGGTTGATAAAAGAGTATTAGGATGATTTGGACACATGGAAAGAATGAGTGAAGAAAGATTAGTAAAAGAATTGTGGAAGGCAGAAGTGGAAGGAGTGAATATGAGGGGGCGTCCTAGGATGAGATGGATGGATGGGATGAAAGGGGCATTACAAATGAGAAGAATGTCTATGGAGGAAGGACGGGAGAGGACAGAAGATGAGTGAATGGAGAGGGGTTGTGTATAGATGATGCTGTGATGCATGAGGGGGAGTGGGTGGGGGATGGGGGGTGAGGAAGTATGTATAAGGAAAAAAATTTGACACAGCCCGAAGGGATTTGTCCCTGTCTTCTCCTTTTCTGCTAGGGGGGACAGAGAAGGGGGGTCGCCGAATTTATGAAGCGGCCTTGCTGTGGATGTGCTGTGTCTTGCGACACTGCTTCTGACCCAGGGCAGTGGACAGGATGCAGGGATGACCCGTCATCCAGGAGGTGCCAAGATAAGAGGGAGGGAGGAGGGTGGAGGGGAGTGAAATATATAGGAAATGGAATGGGTGGGAGTGGTTTCTATGCTTGTTTCTTTTTGGTTACCCCCATGTAGGGGGAAAAAGCCTTTGGTATATGTATGTATGTTTCTCCTTTCTATTTTTCATCCAATGGTTGTATAGACCTTGTCCCACAGGGTTTGGTAGTAGAGGACTTTTTTATTTCGTTTCTGCAATTCCCATTACGTCTGGTTTTTCTAATGCCAGATAATCATTTAATTAATTCATTCCTGAAATCATGCCATCAATATTGGTATGAATTATTTCTAATTTTTCCCTTTCTCATCCTTTTCTATTACATTTCCTTTATATATATATATATATATATATATATATATATATATATATATATATATATATATATATATATAAATTTCTCAGCCTCAGGTCACTCTCCAAAAAAATACATTCTTTTCAATTTCTGTTTTTTTTTTTTTCTTTTCTAAGTTACTTTTCTTTCTATTTTTCCTCATCACTCATTTCTTTTTTTATCCATACATTTTTGTAATGTTCACTATTTGCTAGCTTTGTTGTTTTAGATAGTACTGCTATCCCTTGAGACCTTAGTTTTATTTGTATTGGCCTATATTTTCTTCAGAGTATTGTCTCATTCTATGCAATTTCTTTTCCCATATCCTGTCCCTCTTCTTGAATCTCAGGGCAGTGGACAAGATGCAGGGATGACCCGTCATCCAGGAGGTGCCAAGATAAGAGGGAGGGAGGAGGGTGGAGGGGAGTGAAATATATAGGAAATGGAATGGGTGGGAGTGGTTTCTATGCTTGTTTCTTTTTGGTTACCCCCCATGTAGGGGGAAAAAGCCTTTGGTATATGTATGTATATATTTTATGACTGCCTCTGACCCAGGGCAGTGGACAAGGTGCAGGGATGACCCGTCATCCAAGAGGTGCTAAGATAAGAGGGAGGGTGGAGGGGAGAGCAGTGTATTTAGGGATGGAATGGGTGGGAATGGTTTTATGCCTTTTTCTTTTTGGCTACCTCCCTTGTAAGGGGAAAAAAGCCTTGGTATATGTATGTAGATTTTGCATGATGTATACATGAAATATTTTTTGATTGATAAATTAAATCTGGTATAATTAATTACTAGGAAGAAAATTATTCAATTGCAGGAGTGTGGCTGAGCTAGCAGGGAAATCTACAATTGAAACCTGTCTGAATGTCATACTACTCAGTTTGTCGATGGTCATGGCTGGAACGGGTGATCTGGAGGTTCTGCGTATCATTCGATACCTGAGGTCCCGTGTCGGACCTACCAACTCTACTGTTGGGTGTGTACACATCTGTATCCATTATATGCTGTATTTTACCTAGTTGTATTATATGGGAAGGGAGCTATGCTCGTAGTGACCCATCTTTGTATCTTTCAGCATCAAGTTTGTTCTTAAATTCTTGAATAGTATTTGCACACACTGTTGCCTCATCTAATTTATTCCAGATATCCACCACTGTGTGGGAAGCTATTCTTTTTCAGATCTCTTCTATAACTATACTTTTTGAGTTTCTTTTCATGTCCTGTTTTTCTCTTGTCCCACTTTAATAAATCATCTCTATCTAGGACTTCCATTGCATTCATAATTCTGTAAATAGTCAGTAGATCTCCTCTTTCTCTTCTTTGTTCCATTAGAGTGCTACCCTAAAGGAGATGCAAAAGTTTGGTTGGTAGAACAGCAGGCTGCTAAGCAAATGATTGCTAGTTTGAACCCTGTTTGGCCCAACATTTTCAAGGTATTGGTTGCTTAAAATTACCCTCTTCTTCATACACAATAACTTTCTTTGTGGCTACCTTCTTATAGAAGTGCAGTGCATTTCATGGCCCCTACACTAAATTGGTGGAAATTCAAGACAGTTGGTTTTCTAACCATAAGAAGGGAGCAGTTAAATTCAGGGAGGTCATGGAGCAACAGCAAAATGAAGTAAAAGAGATTGGAAAAGGTTGTGAATATTATTAAGAAAAAAAAAATTCTTTTGTTAAGGATGTAGTGGACATGCCCAGTTGTTTTGTTGTTGCTGGATGGAAAGAGGATCATTGAATTTCCTGGAGGGACATGCATCAGGAACATGAGTCATGGAATGCTAGAGAAAATACTTTCATGACTAGGGGTGAGGCAGGGGATTAAAAAAAAATATGGACGAGTTGATAATCCTAATGCTACAGCCAACAGGTTTAATGATGTAAGTGTTGATTTTCATTTCATTGATTGTATATTTATTCACCCACCCATATTTTAGAAACTGAACGCACTTAAATAGGAGAGTGTTGATGTTGGGATTCCCAGTTAACATAATGTGGTTTATTGATTAGGATTGTTTCACATCACAAGCTTCCCCTCTCTGAGGAGGCTAGGATGGTGCAGCCTTATAGAGGGCTTTTGACATACATTCATATGCCAAGGGCTTTTTCCCCCTTACAAAGGAGGTAGCTAAAGCCAGAAGGCATAATTCCACTCCCACCCATTTCATCCCCACCCACTCCACTCCCATTCATCATCCCTCTTTCCATCCCTATTTTCTTGGCTCTTCCGAGATGATGGGTCATCTCTGCATCTTGCCCATTACCCTGGGTGGGGGAGAAAGAATACTGCCACCAAGTGTTTACACTTGAGTCATTAAATGAGATGAGGATAGGACTAAGCATCTTACTCTCTCAGTAGCCCTAAAGAGTATTTTTTTGAAATGGGAAATTTAATGTAGCATGCCCTTACTACAAACTCGTTTAGTAGATAGAGATCAAACTGCTACAAGTATCAACAATTCAACCTGTTTGGCTGGTGAATATCAGTTTTATTAATTATAATTTTCATAGATGATGACTTTTTTGTATGATAGATGGGAGTTGAATAAGGGCTTTTTCATCCATATAAGGGAGGTAGCCAAGTGAAAAGGCATGCACCTACTCCCACCCATTCTACTCCCATCCACCACCTTTTCCTTCCTCTCATCTTAGCTCCTAATGAATGATGGGTCATCCCTGTATCCTGCCCACTGCCCTTGGTCAGAAGCAATGCAGCAAGACCACTTCACTTAATTGGTGACCCCCCCTCCCCCTCTCTGTCCCTTCTTGCAGAAAAATAGGAGGGGAGAAATCCCTTTGAGCTGTGTCAAAATATCATTCACACATAACCACTCCCTACTCCCCCCACATCTTTTGTCTCTCCCTTCCTTGCATCATAATATTATCTATACACAACCATTCTCCACTCATCCCTATCTCCTGCCCTCTCCCTTCCTTGCTCAACAGACATCCTTCTCTTGTTCAGTGCCCCTTTCACCCCACATATCCATCTCATCCTCAGTTGTCCCCTCATGTTCACTCCATCCACCTCTGCCTTCCACACCTCTTTTACTATTCTTCACTCATTCTTTGTGTCCATACTATCCCATATAGAGGAAAAATAAATAATTTCTACATTCTGCAGATATGGATCCCACTTGGCCATTCACATGGCCCTTGGGTTCCTCTTTCTTGGTGGAGGCAGGTTCTCCCTCAGTACTTCAAACATGGCTGTGGCTGCACTCCTCATAGCATGCTTCCCCAAGTTCCCAACACACTCCAATGATAACAGATATCACTTACAGGTGAGGAACTTCTTGGACTTGAATTTTCTTTTAGATTTAAGTCTACTGGGAGTCGTGGGTCTTCTGCAAGAGAGAACTGAGGCAGCGATTGATTAATTTCTCTTTTCTGTTTTAGGCTCTGCGTCACTTATACGTATTAGCTGCTGAGCCCAGGTTGCTTCTTCCTGTTGACATAGATTCAGGACGGCTTTGTCAGGCAAATGTGACCATAAAGTAAGTAGATAGTGATGGTACTTTAGCCAAACTGTAACTGTGCTAGTTAAAGTCATTAGTATTTTATTGGTGATGGACAATATCATACCCAAGAGGTGGATTCATAAAGGTGGTAAAGGAAAGACATAAGGAGGACAGTAGAAAGTTGAAGTTGGTTACATAGAAGTTGGTTACATAAGATCAAAAGACCTTTTGTCTTTTACAAGGCGGATGGCCAAGTTGAGTATATGCCACAGCAGAGCCTGTTGCTTTACCATATGCACATGGTGATCTCTTTCACTTTCTCCTCCTTATTCAGTTAAAAGAAAAAGAAAGAAAAAAAAGAGAGAGAGAGGCAATGTTATCCTATTATTTATTCTTAGTCTCCTTCCATCCATTTTTTATACTCTGCACTCTCTTCTGTGCTTAACAGACATTCCGTGTGCATCCAGAGCCCCCATCAACCCATCTACCCCTCTTGTATCAAGGCCTATCTTGTCCACTGTTGCACCTGAATGCTAAGACTGGTTTATCCCTGCTTCTTCACCATACAACAACTTCTTCCTGCATCCAATCATCTTATGTCATAGGTAGCATCTTCAATGCACTAAACTTTTCTTTCCTTTGTTTTATTCATCAATTTATTTTTTGATTACAGGTTTAGTGAGACGAGTCAATACCCATGTCAGACAGTGGAGATGAAGGCTCCGTGTATGCTTCCAGAACTGTCCAAACTGTGTGAGGTTACTATTGAGGGACACTTGTCAGAGAACCGTTACTGGCCAGTGAGGTAAGTTTTATGTATTTACCTAGTTGTATTGTATGGGAAGAGAACTATTCTCGTAGTGAACCGTCTTTGTATCTTTCAGCATCTAGTTTGTTCTTAAATTCTTGTATAGCATTTGCACACACTGTTGCCTCATCCAATTTCTTCCAGATACCTACTCTGTGTGGGAAACTATTCTTTTTCAGGTCTCTTCTATAACTATTCTTTTTAAATTTCTTTTCATGTCCTCTTGTTTTTCTTTTATCCCACTTTTATAAATCTTCTCTGTCAAGGACTTCCATTCCTTTCATAATTCTCTATATGGCCAGTAGATCTTTTCTTTCTCTTCTTTGTTCCAGGGTTGGTAGTACCAGTTTGGGCAATCTTTGTATGTCAATTGAGAATGTGTTGGTGCCATCCTTTTCATTGCTCTTTGGATTCTTACTTACTTTTTTATATTCGTTTTTGTACTGGGTGTCCATAGTGTCACCACATACTCCAATCTTGATTTTATCAGTGTGACATATATTTTCTTTACCATTACCTCATCCAAGTAGTCAAAGGCCACTTTTATTGATCTTAGTAAATTGAAGGTTTCTCCAACTATTTTGTTAACATGCTTGTCTGGTGACATGTCTTTGTTAATAATTACTCATAGATCCTTTTCCAAGCTAACATTTTTTTTTACTTCCTTTGTACCAGTTTTTACTTTTTCCAAACTCCATTATACTGCATTTCTTGATGTACGAATTCACTTCCCACTTTTGGCTCCATTCCCAGACATTATTCAGGTCTGTCTGTAGTGATTCACAGTTTTTTTCTGTACTACCTCAACTGGGGTATTGGCTACATGTTATTGTGGCAAAGTAGCATATAGTTGATACTTTAGGGTCTATATGGGGTATCCCTATGGACCAGAGCCAAGCATAATTTTGTCTGTGATAGAAGGAGCCTCTGTTCATAGAGAAATGACACTTTTATTATACTGCAATTGTTCCTCCGTTATGCTGTCCCCCCACCCCTTGTTACTGTCCTGTACCATTTCTCTGAATATTCATTTCCTTTTTTCGCCTACCCTGTGGTGGGGGAAAAGAAAGCTGTCACCAAGTCTTCCCACTTGAGTCATACGAGGTGACAAAAAAATGGGACGGAGATAGGACTAGGAATCCTGCTACCTGTAGCCCCAAAGGGGACATTCCTAAAAAGAGTAAAGGCATGAGGGTCTGGGAGTTTTCCAACCAGTACCCTAAGGTTTGGTTCTTTTAATGTGCGTGGATGTGGTACACATGAGAGTAAAAGGGAAGAGATAGGCAGTATGTTTGTGAGAAGAAAGATGGATGTGTTGGCATTGAATGAAACTAAGTTGAAAGGGAGGGGAGAGTGTGAGTTTGGGAGTGTAGTTGGGAGGTTCTCAGGAGTGAAGAGAGGATGAGAGAGAGAAGGGGTGGCTATACTAGTAAGTGAAGAGATAGGTAAGCATGTAGTGGAGTGGAAAGAGGTTTCTTCAAGGTTAATGTGGATGAAGGTGAAGTTAGGAAGAGAGATGTGGGTTTTTGTAAGTGCATATGGGCCTGGTAGTGAGAAGAGCGTAAAGGAAAGGGAGACTTTTTGGATGGATTTAAATGAATGCATAGAGGGATTAGGGAGAAATGTCACTGTAGTGGTGTTGGGAGACCTTAATGCTAGGGTAGGAAAAGAACCAATAGATGGAGTGATTGGGAAGTATGGAGTTCCAGGAAAAAATCGTAGTGGAGAGCCTATGGTGGAAATGTGTCTGGAAAGAGAGTTGATGATAGCAAATACAGTGTTTAGGAAGAAAGTCAAGCATAAGTACACATGGGAGTGGGTGGTGGATGGAAATGTGGCAGATAGAGCATTAACCCCTTCCATACGGTGACACCTACATAGGCATCATGAGGAGCAAGTGGATATGCGAGGATGCCGATGTCGGCGTCTTGATTATATTTATTGTAGTCGTACCTGCGTGACCCCCATACTCTGTAAACTGGCTTCATCATATTTTCTATGGTTATCAAAATTCACGGGTGAAAGAGAGAACGATCGATACAGCCGTGACTTTATTTTTTATAATGCGAGTATTATGACTCAACATCGTACGTCTGGCAGCTAATGCTGCCCACGAGATTTTGCCCCAGAGTGAAGTGGTTAATGGACTATATAGTGGTGACCCGGAGTATGGTAGGAAGAGTTAAGGATGTACATGTTATAAGGGGAGAGAGTGGGGGAATATCAGATAATTTTCTGGTGGAAGGTAAACTGAGAGTGGAAAATAGGTGGAGAAAGGAAAAGGGCAGAAGGTAGGGAGGTACTTAGAGTGAACTGCTTAAATGAGGAAAAAAAGGAGAATGAGTCTAAGAAGAAGCTGAGAGAGGAGTGGGAGGGAGTAAAGGATAGAGTAGAACTAGGAGTGGAGGAGGAATGGGGATGGTTCAAGGAGGGAGTCATAAGGTGTGCAAAGATGGTGTGTGGAACAAGGAGGGTGGGAGGAAATAGAAGGAAGGGTAGTGAGTGGTGGGATGAGGAAGCAAAGAAAGGTGTAGAAGAAAAGAAACAGGCATTCATAGATTGGCTACAAATTAGGACAAGGGAATCGTATGAGAGGTACAAAGTAAAGAGAAGGGAAGTTAAGCATAAGATAAAGGAAGCAAAGGGGAGAGCAAATGTGAAATGGGGCAAGAGTATGACAGAAAATTTTGAAAGCAATAAAAAGATGTTTTGGAAAGAAATTAAGAGAGGAAAAGGAGGCAAATCAAGTAGAGAAGAAAAGGTAAAAGGTGCAGATGGAGAGATGATAATGGAAGAGAAGGCAGTGAGAGGAAGTTGGGCAGAGTATTTTAGGGAGTTGCTAAATGTGAAGGAGGATAGGGAGGGAAAGGTAGTTGCAGTGGGAAGCGCTAAGAAAATGAGGGTGATGAGTGAGGAAAATGGAGAAATAGGGAAGGATGAAGTGAAAGCAGCTGTTAAGATGATGAGAGCAGGTAAGGCACCTGGTCTGGATGGATGCCATGCAGAATGTTCTGCTTTACAAGGGAAAGGGGGGACAAGTGTGAGTGTAGTAGTTTCAGAGGGATCAGGTTGTTGAGTGTAGTTGGAAGGCTTATTGGAGGGTCTTGATTGAGAGGATTAGGAGAGGAACAGAGGGAGTAATTGGTGAGGAAGAGTGTGGTTTTAGGATAGGTAGGGGTTGTGTAGATCAGATTTTTGTGGTAAGACAGATATGTGAGAAAGCTATAGGAAAAGGTAAGGATGTTTTTTGGGCTTTTATGGATCTGAAAAAGGCTTATGACAGGGTAGACAGGAAGGCAGTGTGGGAGGTACTGCAGATATATGGGATAGGAGGAAAGCTGTTAAGAGCAGTCAAGAGTTTTTACGAGAGTAGTAGAGCTTGTGTTAGGATTAGAAATGGAGAGAGTGAATGGTTTGAGGTAAAGGTGGGACTTTGTCAGGGATGTGTTATGTCACCCTGGCTGTTCAGTCTTTACATGGATGGGGTGGTGCAAGAGGTAAATGCAAGGGTAGTGGGTCAGGTGTTGGAGATGATTAAAAAAATGGAGAAAAGTGGGAGGTGAGCCAGTTGTAGTTAGCTGATGACACTGCGCTTGTAGCAGGATCAGAGGAGGGATTGAAGAATTTAGTGACAGAGTTTGAGAAGGTGTGTGAAAGAAGGAAGCTGAAGATAAATGTGGGCAAAAGTAAGATGATGAGATGTACAAGGGGAGAGTGTGACAGCAGGCTGGAAGTGAGCATTAAGGGTGAAAGACTGGAG
The DNA here is from genome assembly GCF_046742065.1 of Oratosquilla oratoria. Classification (NCBI taxonomy): domain Eukaryota; kingdom Metazoa; phylum Arthropoda; class Malacostraca; order Stomatopoda; family Squillidae; genus Oratosquilla; species Oratosquilla oratoria. Next base: position 39,808,430 of record NC_134818.1, read on the forward strand.
GAAGTGGATAGTTCTAGATACTTGGGTGCGAATGTGGCAGGAAAGGGAGGAGTGGGGATGGAGGTAGAATGTAGATTGAGAGAAGCAAGTAAATGCCTTGGTGGATTGAAGAGTGTAATGAGAAATAGACATCTGGGAATGGATGCTAAGAGGAGGTTATATGAAGTTATATGAGTGATTGTGCCAACAGCATTGTATGGGGCAGAAACATGGAACATAAGAGAGGAAGAGAGAAGGAGTTTGAATGTGTTTTGAGATGAAATGTCTGAGAAGTATGATAGGAGTTACTAGGCTGGATAGAGTGAGAAATGAGGAGGTGAGGAGGAGAACAGGGGTGGAAAGGAAACTGGGAGATAGGGTTGATGAAAGAGTATTAGGATGGTTTGGACACATGGAAAGAATGAGTGAAGAAAGATTAGTAAACGAAGTGTGGAAGGCAGAAGTGGAAGGAGTGAATATGAGGGGGCATCCTAGGATGAGATGGATGGATGGGATGAAAGGGGCATTGCAAAAGAGAGGAATGTCTGTGGAGGAAGGACGGGAGAGGACAGAAGATAGGGGTGAATGGAGAGGGGTTGTGTATAGATGATGCTGTGATGCATGAGGGGGAGTGGGTGAGGGATGGGGGGTGAGGAAGTATGTATGAGAAAAAAAATTGACGCAGCCCGAAGGGATTTGTCCCTGTCTTTCTCCTTTTCTGCTAGGGGGGACGGAGACGGGGGTCACTGAATTTATGAAGTGGCCTTGCTTTAAATGTGCTGTGTCTTGCAACACTGCTTCTGACCCAGGGCAGTGGACAGGATGCAGGGATGACCTGTAATCCAGGAGGTGCCAAGATAAGAGGGAGGGAAGAGGGTGGAGGGGAGTGAAATATATAGGAAATGGAATGGGTGGGAGTGGTTTCTATGTCTTTTTCTTTTTGGCTACCCCCTATGTAGGGGGAAAAAGCCTTTGTATGTATGTATTTGGGGAAATGGGTAACAGATGGGTGTGGGATGGGGTGTATGCTTTGGCTGGCTACTTCCCTTATAAGGGGAAAGAAGCCTATTGGTATATTATTATTTTATTATATATCATACTTGAGGAGCTAAAACGAGAGACCAAGGGTAATGGATAGAAATGAAATGGATGAGAATGGAATAGGTAGGAGTGGATGCATGCCTTTGACTTGGCTACCTCTCTTAGGGGGAAGAAGCATTTGGTATATGGATAGATTTATTTATTTTGTATGTTTTTTCTTTTCAACTTTCTTCCCAGAGACATTCATTGAACAATCTCACCATCCACTTTATTATTACTATTCTACCTTTTGTCAGATATTCTACATGACATCCATCCAATCCAGGTGTCTTTTCAACTTATATTTCTTTCAGTGCTACTTGTACATACATATACCTGGTCTTTGGCTGTATCATTCTCCTCATCCATTACCATTTTTCTTCTACATCTCACACTGCCCCCATCAAAGCCTTTGGTCTTCTACATTCACCAACTCCTATCCATCTTTCTCTTTCTCAACTTCTGTCTTAATCTTGTCCTTCCAAATTGACTTGACTCTGGCTTTTTTTTCTTCTTCTTCTTCTTCTTCTTCTTCTTCTTCTTCTTCTTCTTAAAAACTTGGAGACAGCCAGACAGACAAAAGGAGAGAGAGGGAGGGAGGGAGAGGGAGGAAAAGAAAGAATCCAGCTACAGTTAAGAAAATTTATATTACAGCTTCTCAAAGAACAAGAAAAGTTGGGATGTGCTGAGGATACTTCTCTGTGCTGGTGATGGCATTGCTGTCAAGTTGAAAGATGGTCGATATGCCTATAAAGAAGTGCCATCTGGTTTGAATGTGCAGCTGGCTCCCCTAGTCACCAAAGACAAATCTGCTCGTTGGACAATCAAAGTGAGTATTAATTTTTTTCTCTCACTTTCCTTTAATATATATATATATTTTTTTTTTCCCTTTTTGTATTGATCTGTAATCAGGTGTTTCATAAGAACATAAGAATGAAGGAGACTCCAAGAGACCATAAGGCCTACACTAGGCAGCTCCGTATCCATCACCACCTGTCATCCCCATCCATAAAGTTGTCTAATCGTTTCTTAAAACAACTGATAGTTTCAGCGCTTACTACATGGTTACTAAGTCTATTCCATTCGTCGACCACCCTATTAGTAAACCAATTTTTGCCTATTTCCTTCTTAAATCTAAATTTGTCATGTTTAAAACCATTACTGCGAGTCCTGCCCTGTTGTTTTAATATGATAACCTTGTTTGCATCACCCTTGTTGTTGTTGTTGTTGACGTTCTCTAGACTGTCTGTCCGAGCAGTCCCATCTCCCCAAGGAATGCCACAGCCAAAACTGGGTTTTCCCACAAATCCTTTATAGAGTGTATGTTGTGTTGTTTGTGTGCATGATTGTGTATAATGCAGTCTTCCATTATGTGTTGTATGGTATGGGGTGAAGTGTTACATCCTGGGCAGCTGTTCACAATGTGGTCATCCAGCCTCTTCTGGTAGCTTAGAAGTGCTGGGTGGTGGCTGCACCGCAGTCATTATATCTTGATCTAAGGTATGTTTCTCATTTTTTTTTTTTTACGTAAAGTCCTCTTTTCATTCTGAGCTCATGTTTCAATCTGTCCGTCATCCATTTGGGAGTATTACTATTTTTACATATTGACTTAGGGGGATAAATGTATTTCGTGCATTAATGATTAGGTCAGTTAGATTGCTATACATTTCATCCAAATCGCTGACCTGTCTGTTGAGCCCCCGCCCCCAAGTGACCTAAGCCAAGGTATGCATGTTACCCTCCGTGACCTGACCCCTGGTCATGACCTGACCTCTGGTCTTGTACTGAGACCTGACTGCATCAACAATGTTTGAAACGTCCGTATAACATTTCATATTCAATTTCAAATAGGTTTTTATATCGTCAAAGTTTGCTCTCCTGGAGTCTGGTACTTGGACGTTATACGTACTTTTTAATTCTTCCCAAATAATATTAAATCTTATTTCTTGATAATCGCTAGAGCCTAGACTATATCCCACTTTTATGTTACTCAATAGGTGCTCATTATTAGTTAAAAGTAAGTCCAGAGTATTTTCTCCCCTCGTAGGATTGGTAATCACTTGTTTTAGGAAATTATCCTGCACCACATCTTGGAATTTCTTCATTTCCTGATCTATTAAAGTTTCCCAGTCAATATTTCTATAATTAAAATCTCCCATCATCACAACATTTTTGTACTGGGACACCCTGCGAATTTCATGAATCAGGGGATCAGTCTGCTCAATGCTGTGGTTTGGAGGTCTATACAAGGCGCCAATAATAACTTTCTTATTCTTGCCTATAACCTCTACCCAAATTGATTCCGTACAATCCTCTTCCTTAATCAAATTGTTGATAATACAGTTTATTGTATTTTTAATGAAAAGTGCCACACCTCCCCCACTCCTACCAACCCCATCCTTGTGAAAAAACTTATATCCTTCTATTTTGATTTCTGGAAGGAAATGTTTATCAGCCATGTTGATCCAGAATTCAGTAATAGCTATAATATTGAAATTTTTTACACATACTTAACATCGCAGCAAATCAATTTTGTTAATTATGCTTCTGCTATTTGTATAGTAAATGTTTGTCTACTCACCGGTGGTTACACTCTGACTGACGGTTTCCCGCCGCGCAATTGTATTTCAAGGTCACGTGACGTCACAACACACTCGTCCAACACTCTTGTCCGTCTTTTATGAGTTTTCTCCAGTCTGCACCACTCCGCTCCACTGTCTCTTGCATTGTGCATCGTTTTAGTACAGACCGACGGCATTCCGCAGCCATTCGGTCGATGTACCTTTCTTCGTTAGACAATCAGCCAGCTGAGCCGTCGTCTCTCTCTTTTTTTTTTTTTTTCTATTAAAAACAAAACACTTTTTATTTGTTTGACATCACCAAGGTTACTCTATTGGTACTGGGGGTCAATGAACAACTCCCAATCTCTTGAAACTTTATACAACTTATCACAAATGTTGTTTACAAATGAAAACTTGTTTCATATAGTTACAAAATACATGACTAATGATTGTCTTATTAATGACTAAAATATGCTAACCATTGATCCTATTTTTGTCCATGGCAAAAGTAAATAATCATATTTTGAGATCACAAAAAAGAAATAATTAAATAAAATAAAGTCATAAGTTTAAAAGTGTACAAATTATTGTTTCTGCAGTGCCATCTGTTATGTCATTAACCCATTCACCTCATGGCAGCCGCTTGTTGTGTAGATACGAAAAACCGGATATGGTAGATCCTCGCGCGGGCCCTTACATCGGATGGCATGTGATGCGGCTTGACCGCGCGAGGACTGACATCATATTTTTCTGGTGTTTGATCAAACATTTTGGTGTTTTATGATTTTTTGTTTTATTTGTTTTATTTGACCAAATTTGTGCATTTAGATTTTTTTCAATATCTCTCATAAATTATAGTTTGATGTCTGTAGTCAAGGAAGACGAACAAAATTTTCCATGTTGTCCATGCTACTCTTTGGTATAAAATATTAAATACTGAAAATGAGATTTATTTTTCTGTGAGAGCTCAAAGTATACACTTTCTTTAGTTTTTTGTAAAATATGACCAAAAAAAAGGACTTTGTAAAACACCTATCCATATGTATAGGTTTTCCTCAGTAGTCATGAGACACACTGAAATGCTTTCATATTCTTCATACTAGCCCTGTATATAAGAGAAATATTTATTAGTTTTTTTTTTTTTTTTTCTCCAAAGTATGTCCTTTTTTTCCCTGTGAGAGTTGGGAAGTTACGGATGTATAATACAACAGAAACTGTATGTATTATTTTGTAAAATTGTGGAAAGTATGAAAACACAATATCATATCCTACACCTTTATGTATAAAAATATACAAATATATACATATATATATATGCAATATATATACAAAACACAAAACAAAAATAAAGTGTGCTGTGTCTTGCCACATTGCTTCTGACCATATCCAATACATATATAGAAAAAATATATATACACAATATATACATACATTCACACAATGAAAATAAGGTGTGCTGTGTCTTGCTACATTGCTTCTGACCCAGATCGGGCGAGGAATGACCCGATTGGAATTTGCTGGTTCTTACTGCATTGCTTCTGAACCATAGTACCACAAAAATATTGCTGTGTCTTGCTGCATTGCTTCTGATCCATCACGGCCGCAGCCACAGGAAATAGGGGGTACTGTGTCTTGCTGCATTGCTTCTGACCCATGATAGAGGGGGGAGAGAAAGATGACCCGATAACTACTTACAAATTTTTTTCCTCGTGGTACTTTTGAAAGCAACCATACGTGCAGAGTGGCTTCTTGCACACCCTGCACGTACTGCGGGTCATCTTCCTCTTACCGTCACGGTAGCACAAAAAGCACCTTCGGTATTTGCCCCCCTCTGTCATTGTGACTGCATGGGAAGTCTTCCCTTGCAGTCTTGAGGGAACGGGCATGGGAGATGGGCTGCCACGCTGGTTGTAGGGCTCCAGAAGCCCGGCATACTCATTGAGCATGGCATTTGCCAGGGTCCGGTGGAAGTGGTAATGATCCCCTTTGTGGCCCAGTTTTTTCCATATGGCATGACAATTGACTATTGTCATGTCATACAGGAAAAAAAAGAGTTTCTTATACCACTTCTTCCATCGCCTGACTGAAGGGTACGACCTGGCAAGCTGGTCGCTCAGATCGACACCCTTCATATGCTTGGTGTATTCCGCAATACACTTGGGCTTCTGGAGCACCTTACCACGGCTCTGCACATCAACCATGCCGGATGTGTGGACTGTGCTTAGCATGGTGACCGTCCTTTTGTCCTTCCATTGCAAGCACAGCATTCCTGTGGCAGTCGACCGATGGTCCACATCCCCTCTCTTGTCCACGCTGAGGTCCGTAGGCATATAGCGCCGGTTCACCCTGACGGTTCCGACGGCCCCAGTCTTCCGAGCCTGAAGATAGTGGAACAAGGAAGGAGATGTGTACCAGTTATCTACATAAACAGTATACCCCTTGTCAAAGAGGTCGGCGTCCTCCATGAGGTCCACTACCGCCTTCTGTGAACAGGGAAGTTCACTTCTATCCTTCCCTGAATAGATCTTGAAGGCGGCAGTGTATCCGGCGGCAGGCCCCGAGCTTTCCGACAGCTTGTACACCTGTAGAATAAGAATAATAATGATTCATGGTGTAGTGTAGTCATGTGTGTAGTGTAGTCAAATAATGTAATCATATGCTGAAAGTATACATTTACAATTTATGTATTGTATACATACTTTGAACCCAAAACGAGCACGTTTAGAAGGATTGTACATTCGGAAGCTGAGGCGGCCCCTGAACTTCCACAGGCTTTCATCGATGGAAATGTGCTGTGCAGGCACATATACCGATGAAAACCTGTGGCTGAGCATGTCTATGACCGGCCTCAGCTTCCAAAGTCTATCCTCCTCATCTTCATCTTCATTATTTGCAAAATGAAGATTTGCCGAGATGTTTTCAAACCTCGTTCTGGGCATTGTGTCTCCAAACAAGGCCTGGTAAAAAGCTGGGTCCGTCGACCAGTAGTCCTGCAACCTGGGTTTTATATTGAGGCCCATCATGAGCCTCAAGCCAAGATATAGGTGCAGTTCTTGAGGTGTAAGTGGATGCCACCCAGCGGAAGGTACTCCGGCAAACCTATAGAAAATAAGAGCAAGGAAATAGCTCATGTAAATACTGTGCTCACCTTTTCTGTTTGAGTATAAGAAAACACATAAATAATGTTGGCTGTATCAACTCTACATACCGGTTGGTCTCCTCGACAATGTGGGAAATCAGTTCGTCTGTCATGAACGCCTTATAGACGTCCATGACAGACGAGGAGTCGTCGAGCTCCACCGTGATGCCGGTCTTGCCCGTGAACCCATACCTCCGTATGACGTTTTCATTGTTAGACCATGTAAACCCTGGTGTCCCTGGAGCGTTCCTTTTCCAGGCCTTGCCCCTCACACTCGAGAGGGGTTCGTCGCTGTCAATAGTAGTATCCAGGGCGCTTACATAATCTAACTCAAACTCGCTGGAGTCGCACTGCGACGAGTCCTCCGTGGACTCATCCAGACTATCATGGCTATCTTCCTCAGGATCTTGCCTCGAGGTTGAGGGCTGAGGTTCTGGTTGACGGCGAGCAGGTGCAGATGTCATCTTCAGTCTTGACCGGTTCCTAATGCTGGAAGGAGGCCTTGACCGACCTTTTATAGATATTGCTGGCCAATAAGGGGACTCTACGTGTCCTTGTCCCCCAATCACAATCATTGTTGAATTTGGTCCAATTAGGTCAAAGCCGGCAGGTGCAAACCACAAATCACGAGATGAAATGTCATCAATTATTTTCGTCATAATGGGCGAGGTCAATGAACCCGTGACTCTGCGCTGAGCAGCCAATCCAGCGTAATTATGCACCACATGAGACTGCCCACCCGGCTTCCGTCATAATTACATCATAATTATCGACTAATCCCGGGAAAGTATCAGTTGGCATCAATTGAAGAAATTTACTTATAATGGGCAAGGTCAGTGAACCCGTGACTCTGACCTGAGCAGCCAATCCAGCGTAATTATGCACCACAGGAGACTGCCCACCCGCTTTCGTCATAATTACATCATAATTATCGACTAATCCCGGGAAAGTATCAGTTGGCATCTTCTCCCTCTCTCCTCCTCCTCTCCCTTCCTCCTCCTCTCCCTTCCTCCTCCTCTCCCTTCCTCCTCCTCTTCTTTTCCCTTCCCCAATCCTCCTCCCATTCCCCCTTCTCTTCCTCTCCCTCCTCCTCCGCCTCTCCTCATCTCTCTTTCCCTCCTCCTCCTCTCCCTCCTCCCCCTCTCCCTCCTCCCCCTCTCCCTCCTCCCTCTCCCTCCTCCCCCTCTCCCTCCTCCCCCTCTCCCTCCTCCCCCTCTCCCTCCTCCCCCTCTCCCTCCTCCCCCTCTCCCTCCTCCCCCTCTCCCTCTCCCTCCTCACCACAGGAGGTTGCCCGCGAGGCTTACGTCATTATTGTCATAATTACATCACAATTATCGACTAATCCTGTAAAAGTATCATTTGGTATCAATTGGAGAAATTTATGTCTAACCATACACCACAGGAGGGTGACGTAGGCATTACGTCATTATTACGTCATAATTATAAACTAATCCCATGTAAGTATCAAGTACCGTCTATTTGGAAAAAACAACACAAAAACAAGTATATACGATGTTAAAAACACATGCCACTCATCGTGCGCATGATATCATGCCACCTGAGGTACGATGTTTATCTCCCCCTTGATGCCATGGAGGTAGTGATCCAATTCACTCATGGCATGTTTTGATGTCAGCTGATTTTGTGTCCAACCATCCCTTGACACCACATCATGTCATCCGAGGTGAATGGGTTAAAATATAAGTCTTGCATGCTATACACTGATTTAATTACTACAGTGAAAGTTACTATATATCTGTATCATGTGTACACTTCTGATAGAGCAGTCTATCAATGCTTGAGATGATTTACACATTTTCAGATGTCTAAGTTGAGCAAGCAGACCTCTATTATAGGTCTATTCTTCTCTGTCACCTATATAACAGTTGCTTAATATTTCTCCCGTTTACTCATGAGAAAATTTGGAAAAAATACATACCTACATATACCAAGGCTTTTTCCCCCTTACAAGGGAGGTAGCCAAAAAGGAAAAGGCATAAAATCATTCCCACCCATTCCATCCCTGAATACACTCCACATCCCTCCACCCTCCCTCTTATCTTAGTACCTCCTGGATGACGGGTCATCCCTGCACCTTGTCCACTGCCCTGGGTCAGAAGCAGTGTCGCAAGACACAGCACATCCACATCAAGGCCGCTTCATTAAATTGGCAACCCCCCCCTCTCCGTCCCACCATGCATAAAAGGTGAAGACGGGGAGAAATCCTTTCGGGCTGCATCAAATTTTGCTCACACATACTACCTCACCTCATGCAATCACAACATCATCCATATACAGTGGCCGCGAAAAGTTTGGGCACAAAATTATAGGCGCCCCAACTTTCCGCTAAACTCAAAACATGCGAAAATACAACTTTCCGCCCAAACTTTTCGCTATTTTTCAATGCTAGCGTTTGTACCCGTATTTAGCCGAGACAATACGCACTACTTGGCAACTCTATTTAGGTGCACTCGATGTCACGTGGAGTCAGTTTCTAAACATCTCTCACGGGGAGTAGTCTTTTTTTTGCGGTGGTCTCTGTTTTTGTGCCTTGATATCTCCGTAATGGGAAGTGGTAAAGAGCTGGAAAGAGACACAGTTGTTACAATCATAACCCTCTATAAGGAGGGTTATAAGTGTAAAGATATTGCTACTCGTGTGGGAATTGGAGTGCGTCAAGTGCAAAAGTGGACCAAGATATTTCGAGACGGAGGAAGTGACATCATTCCTACTCCAAAGCATCGCTCTGGTCGGCCAAGGAAGATATCAAATTGTACTTCTACGGTTATTAGGAGGCAGTTAGATAAAGATCCAACGCTCACAGCTCGAAAACTGAAAGAAAATAACCCTGCACTGCTGCATGATGTGTCTGTAAGATGTATTTCTGATCATTTAGCCAAAGATTTACAATACCGTAGTTGCTGTGCTAAAGTTCTTCCCCTCCTAAGTGCAAAAAACATGAGTGATCGCATAGCATTTTGCAAGAAATATAAGGACTGGTCCTTAGAAGACTGGGAACGAGTATTGTGGAGTGATGAGTAAACGTTTGTGGTGTCATCGGGCTGCAGGTCGAAGCGTGTGAGGTGCCCCAGGGGGTCTGACCCTAATGACCCTCGCTATACAGCTAAAGTGGTGAAACATGCTGCAAGTGTTAAGGTGTGGGGATGCTTTGCATTTGGTGGAGTTGGCAATTTAGTGTTTCTTGCACAAAATGAGAGTGTAAATCAGCACACTTATTTTGAGTTATTGTGATAACCTGCCTGAAAGTTTTGAAAAGTGCAATGCTCATACAGCTCGGTCTGTTACCCAATGGTTAGAAGACTGTGGTGTTGATTACTTCAAAAAATGGCCTGGAAATTCTCCAGACCTAAATCCCATTGAGCACGTATGGCATATAATTAAAAAACAGCTTCAAGATCGTGACGTCTCCACTGTAGCTAAGCTAAAAACAGAAATACAGGATATTTGGGATAATATTATTCCTCAACACGTACAAAACCTGGCAAGATGCATCCCGGCACGTTTGGAGAAGGTCATAAAGCTTAAAGGAAAATCGCTTGGTAAATAAGGTATGTAATAAGCCATTTATAGGTCTTTAAATGATTATTTAAATGTCACAAGTGTTTACATTTGTGTCTCGTTAATTACACGCCCAAACTTTTCGCGGCCACTGTACAACCATTCTCCATTCACCCCTGTCTTCTGTCCTCTCCCGTCCTTCCTCAACAGACATTCCCCTCTTCCCCAAAGCCCCCTTCACCCCATCCATCCACCTTATCCTAGGACGTCCCCTCATGTTCACTCCTTCCACATATGCCGTCCATACCTCTTTTACTAGTCTTTCTTCACTCATTCTTTCCATGTGTCCAAACCATCCTAATATTCTTTCATCAACCCTATCTCCCAGCTCCTTTTCCACCCCTGTTCTCCTCCTCACCTCCTCATTTCTCACTCTATCTAGCCTAGTAACCCCCATCATACTTCTCAGACACCTCATCTCAAACACATTCAAACTCCTTCTCTCTTCTTCTCTTATGTTCCATGTTTCTGCCCCATACAATGGTGTTGGCACAATCACTCCTTCATACAGTCTCCTCTTAGCATCCATTCCCAAATGTCTATTCTTCATTACACTCTTTAATCCACCAAGGCATTTACTCGCTTCTCTCAATCTACATTTTACCTCCACTTTCACTCCACCTTTTCCTGCCACATTTGCACCCAAGTATCTAAAACTATCCACTTCCTCCAGTCTTTCACCCTTAACCACTTCAATACGGGACTTAAATCTCGCGGGCAGCAGCCAATGCCAGCCGTATGACGTAACGAAATAATATTCGCATCATAAAATATAGTCGCCGCTTATATCGATCGTTCTCTCTTTCACCCGCGAATTTTGAAAACCACAGAGAATGGGATTCAGGTCGCATTTGGGAGAATGTAAAAACACAGGGGCGACTACAATAAATATAATCAAGACGCCGATATGGCAGCGTCGCGAATCCACTTGCTCCTCATGACGCCTACGTGTGCGGCACCGTATGGAAGGGGTTAATGCTCACCTCCAGCCTGCTGTCACTCTCTCCTCTTGTACATCTCATCACCTTACTTTTACCCACATTTATCTTTAGCTTTCTTCTATCACATACTCTCCCAAACTCTGCCACCAACTTCCTCACTCCCTCCTCCGATCCTGCCACAAGCGCAGTGTCATCTGCAAACAACAGCTGGCTCACCTCCCACTTTTCTCCATTTTCTTTAACCATCTCCAATCCCTTGCCCACTACCCTTACATTTACCTCTCGCACCACCCCATCCATGTATAAGTTGAACAGCCAGGGCGACATAACGCATCCTTGACGAAGTCCCACCTTTTCCTCGAACCACTCACTCTCTCCATTTCCAATCCTGACACAAACTCTACTACTCTCATAAAAACTCTTGACAGCTCCCAGAAGCTTTCCTCCTATCCCGTATATCTGCATAACCTCCCACAGTGCCTTTCTGTCTACCCTATCATAAGCCTTTTCCAGATCCATAAAAGCCCCCAAAACAACCTTCCCCTTTCCTATAGCTTTCTCACATATCTGTCTTACCACAAAGATCTGATCTACACAACCTCTACCCATCCTAAATCCACACTGTTCCTCACCAATTACTCCTGTTCCTCTCCTAATCCTCTCAATCAAGATCTTCCCATAAGCCTTCCCAACTACACTTAACAAGCTAATCCCTCTGAAACTACTACATTCACACTTGTCCCCTTTTCCCTTGTAAAAAGGAACTATACAGGCACTCTACCCTCTCTCCAGCAAACATTAAATAACCTCACCAACCAGTCCACCATCACTGTACCTCCCTTTTTCAGACATTCTGCATGGCATCCATCCAGACCAGGTGCCTTACCTGCTTTCATCATCTTAACAACTGCCTTCACCTCATCCTTCCTTATTTCTCCTCCATTCTCCTCACTCATCACTCATTTTCTTCGCATTTTCCACTGCAGCTATCTTTCCCTCCCTATCCTCCTTCACATTTAGCAACTCCCTAAAATATTCTGCCCATCTTCCCCTTACTGCCTTCTCTTCCATTATCATCTCTCCATCTGCACCTTTTACCTTTTCTTCTCTACTTGATTTGCCTCCTCTTCCTCTCTTAATTTCTTTCCAAAACATCTTTTTATTACTTTCAAAATTTTCTGTCATACTCTTACCCCATTTCACATCTGCTCTCCTCTTTGCCTCCTTTACCTTTTGCTTTACTTCTCTTTTCTTTGTACCTCTCATATGACTCCCTCGTCCTATTTTGTAACCAATCTGTGAAAGCTCGCTTCTTCTCTTCTACAACCTTCTTTGTTTCCTCATCCCACCATTCACTACCCTTTCTTCTATTTCCCCTCTCTCCTTGTTCCACACACCATCCTTGCACACTTTATGACTCCCTCCTTGAACCATCCCCATTCCTCCTCCACACCCAGCTCCACTCTATCCTTTACTCCCTCCCACTCCTCCTTCAGCTTCTCTTCGTACTCCTTCTCCTTTCCCTTTTCATTCAAAGAGTTCACTCTAAGCACCTCCCTACCTTATGTCCCTTTCCTCTTTCTCCATCTATCCTCCACTCTCAACTTACCTTCCACTAAAAAATGATCTGATATTCCCCCACCCTCTCCCCTTAGCACATGTACATCTTTAACTCTTCCTGTCATAATCCTATTTACCACTACATCCATTAGTGCTCTATCTACCACCCTTCCCTCCACCACCCTCTCCCATGTGTACTTATGCTTGACTTTCTTCCGAAACACTGTATTTGCTATCATCAACTCTCTTTCTAGACACATTTCCACCATCAACTCTCCACTATGATTCTTTCCTGGAACTCCACATTTCCCAACCACTCCATCGATTGGACCATTTCCTACCCTAGCATTAAGGTCTCCCAGTACCATTACATTTACATTTCTTCCAAAATCCTCTATGCACTCATTTAAATCTATCCAAAAAGCCTCCCTTTCTTCTACACTCTTCTCACTATCAGGCCCATATGCACTTACAAAGACCCACATCTCCTTTCCCAGTTTCACCTTCATCCACATTATCCTTGAGGAAACCTCCTTCCACTCCACTACCCATTTACCTATCTCTTCACTTACTAGAATAGCCACCCCTTCCCTCCCTTGCCCTCTCTTCACTCCTGATAACCTCCCACTTACACTCCCAAACTTGCACTCACCCTTCCCTTTCAACTTAGTTTCACTCAAAGCCAACACATCCATCTTTCTTCTCACGAACATACTACCTATCTCTTCCCTTTTATTCTCATCTGTACCACATCCACACACATTAAAAGACCCAAACCTTAGGGTGCTGGCCCGAAAACTCCCAGACCCTCTTATGCCTTCTCTTTTTTGTTTAGGAATGTCCCCTGCGGGGCTACAAGGAGAAGGATGCCTAGTCCCAATCCCCGTCCCTTTCTTCTCGTGGGAAATCTTGGTGGCAGTATTCTTTTCCCCCACCACAGGGAATTCCCCCGCCACAGAAAAAGAATACTCAGAGAAATGGTACAGGACAGCAACAAGGGGTTGGGGGACAGCATAATGGAGGGACAGTCATAGTATAAAAGTGTCATCATTTCTCTATGAACAGTTTTCCTCTATCATAGACAAAATGATGTGTGGCTCTGGTCCGTAGGGGTGCCCCATATAGACCCTAAAGTATCAACTGCATGCTACTTTGCCACAATAACAAGCAGCCAATACCCCAGAATCATGAAAGGAATGGAAATCCTTGAGAGAAAAGATTTACTAAAAAATGACAATGGAAAAACAAGAGGTCATGAAAAGAAACAAGAAAAGGACAAATACAGAAGAGATCGGAAAAAGAATAGCTTCCCACACAGAGTGCTGGATATATGGAATAACTTAGATAAAGAAACATTGTGTGCAAATACTATTCAAGATTTTAAGAAAAAACTTGATGCTGAAAGATACAAAGATGGGTCACCAGAAGCATAGCTCCCTTCCCTGTCTAAATCCAAATTTATTTGGATTCATTATATTTTTTTCTTCCAGATGTTTAACCCATCTACATTTGATAACTTTTTCACATATTTTTGCTATTGTGCTTGTTAAGGAGACCGGTCTGCAGTTGGTTGGATTTTCTTTGTTCCCTCCTTTATATATTGGTACAGTATTTGGATTTTTCCTGTTCTGTGGAAGGGGTGATTGTGCTGACAACACTCTATGGGGTAGTAACATTGAACATAAGAGAGGAAGAGAAGAAGAGTTTAACTTTTTCAATTACCTTATTGGGGTGCTGTATTGACTTGGACGTTGGCCACCATGGAGCTCCTTTCCTGTCTGCATATGGCTCTTCTTAACAAGATGGCATTTGTTATTTCGTCTCCTACAGACGTCCTTAACCTCTTCACTCCAGGGCACATCGCATGTCTGGCAGCATTAGCTGCCCGACGTGCGATGTTGCGTCATAATAATTGCATTATAAGAAATAAAGTCAGTGCTCAATCATTCGTTCTCTTTCACCTGTGTATTTTGATAACCATAGAAAATTGATGAAGCCAGTTTAGAGAGAATGGAGATTACGTAGGTACGACTACAAATTTAATAAAGATGCCGACATCGGCATCATCGAGTACCTCCTCATGCCGCCTATGTAGGCATCACCGTATGGAAGTGGTTAATCTGTCTACATATTTGCTGTGTGTTCTTCCTCTTGCCCTCTTTCCCTCTATTTTTCCTGTTAGGCATGTATTTACCTAGTTGTAATATACGGGAGGGGAGCTATGCTCGTGGTGACACGTCTTTGTATCTCTCCGCATCAAGTTTTATCTTAAAATCTTGTATAGTGTTAGCACACACTGTTTTGTTGTCTAATTTGTTCCATGTATTTATCACTCTGTGTGGGAAACTGTTCCTTTTCAAGTTTTTTCTATAACTATCCTTTTTCAATTTTTTTCCGTGTCCTCTTGTTTTACCGTTGTCCCACATTAATAGGTCGTTCCTGTCTAAAACTTCCATTCCTTTCATTATTCTGTAGATAGTTAGCAAATCTCCTCTTTCTCTTCTTTGTTCCAGAGTTGGTAGGTTCAATTTGGATAGTCTTTGCTCATATGTTAGTTCGGCGAGTGTCGGTGCTAGTTTTGTTGTCGCTCTTTGTAATCTTTCTAGTTTCTTAATATTCTTTTTGGTACTGGGTGTCCAAAGTGATGCTGCGTACTCAAGTTTTGGTCTTATAAGTGTAGTAAGTATTTTCCTTATCATTTCTTCGTCCATATAGGTAAATGCCACTTTGATTGCTCTCAATAAGTTGTAGGTTTCTCCAAACATCTTGTTTATATGCTTATCTGGTTTCATGTCCTTTCCAATCATCACTCCAAGATCTTTTTCATAGGTTTTATTTATTTTTTCTTCCCCAATTCTGTAATCTTTTGATATTCTATTTTTACTCTTTCCAAATTCCATTATGCTGCATTTCTTAATATTGAATTTTACTTCCCACTTTTGAGTCCAATTCCATATTGTGTCCAGATCTTGTTGCAATGAGTTGCAGTCCTCTTCCGTTTTTACCTTCTTGAGTAATTTTGCATCATCTGCAAAAAAAATTATATAGCACTCCACGCCTTCATTCATGTCATTAATGTATACAGCGAACATGATCGGGGCCAGTACTGATCCTTGCGGGACCCCGCTTTTTACTTCTTCCCAGTTGGAGAATTTTTCTCTAATTACAACTCTCATTTTCCTCCCAATCAGAAAGTCTTTCATCCATTCCAATAATTTTCCTCTGATGCCACCTTTTGACTCTATCTTATTTATTAGTTTCCTATGAGGTACCTTATCGAATGCCTTTTGCAGGTCCAGAAAAGCACAGTCTGCCCATCCATCTCTTTCTTCTATTATGTCTACTAATCTTGAGTAAAAGCAAATCAGATTTGTTGTACAGGATCTCCCTTGTCTAAATCCAAATTGATTTGGGTTCAGTATAGATTTTTCTTCCAGGTACTTAACCCATCTGTTTTTGATCACTCTTTCACAAATTTTTGCTATTGTGCTTGTTAGTGAGACCGGTCTGTAGTTAGATGAATCTTCCTTATCACCTCCCTTATAAATTGGTACAATGTTTGCTTTTTTATGTTATAATTATTATTTTCTCAAGACGTGTCCTACAAAGTGTAACTTTTTTCCTGATAGTTGTTATTATTTCCCTGTGTTCCTATTTGCTGCAGTACTTCTTCATTTGTTTTAAATTCTGTCCATGAAATTTTCAGTATCCTTCTCCAAATCCACATTTCTACTGCTTTTATCCTGTCATGTATTTGTTTACTAGTTTACTAAAAGTTTACTAAAAGTTTTCTAAAAGTTTCACATCCATATAATAATACTGACCAAGTGTAACATTTTACAATTTTTTTTCTTGTTCTCATGTTAATTTTATTGTTAGTTACTAAGTGTTCAATTTTGTTGAAATTATTTTTTGTTATGGCTATCCCTCTCTTTATCTCTTCATTGCTTTTCCCATCCCAAGTTAACATGCTTCCTAGGTAATTGAAATGGTCCACCTGTGTCAATATTCTTCCTTCTACTTGAATTCTTACCCTTTGGGCATTCTTGTTTTTTCATCTTTACCACCACTTCTGTTTTCTTTTTATTCACTTTTTAGACCTCTGTTTCTACTTCTACTAGTGCTGTAACTAATTCCTGTAGCTGAGCTTCCGATTCTGTTAGGAACACAGTATTGTCTGCATAATTAATATTATTGAAATTTCTTCCTGCTATTGTTACTCCTTTTAGATGGTAAATATCTCTCATCATTATCTCTGTATAAATTAAACAGGTCTGGCAACATTATGCATCCCTGTCTTACACCTCTTTCAGTCTTTTGCCAATCAGACAGTTCTCCTATTTTCTCTGCTGCTTCTTGCTCCCAATAGAGATTTGCGATTAACCTTAAATCCTTCCCATCCACCCCTATTTTCTTCAAAATCTCTATTAATTCATTGTGTCTTGCTTTGTCAAATGCCTTTTCATAGTCCACAAAACAGTCATATAGATCTTTTTGTACCTCTAACATATTTTCAGATAGTATTCTTAAAACAAAAATTGCATTTCTTGTTCCCTTATCTGGTACAAACCCACATTGTTCATCAGCTATTTCTGGCCTTATTTTGTTCCTTATTCTGTTAGTAATGACTCTTAAGATTATTTTAGTTAAGTGGTTCATGATACTAATTGTTCTATGTTTGCTACTTTCTAAAGTCCCATCTTTCTTGATAATTGCTATATTTTGTTTGTGTTTTCTTGTTTTTATTACTTCTCTTACTTTCTCATGGATCTTTTGTTGGTCTGTTCTTTCTAAGTGTTCAATTTCTATGCATCTTTCATTCATCCATTTTTCTTTTGCTCTTGTACATTCCCTATGTACCTTTCTGTTAAGCTCTTTGTATTTCTCTTAACCTTTGTCTTTGTATTTTCTTCTCTATTCCATTAATTCATGAATCTCATCTGTCATCCATGGTTTCTTATTTGATTTTTTCAATGCAAGTCAAATTCTCATGTGTAGCATCAGATGCCTTATGTACAATGATGAATCACAATACTTGCATTTTGAAATATAAAGTCATGAGGTGCAAGTGGTTATATGAGGATGGTTTTGATTATATTTATTTTGTAGTTGTAGCTGAGTAACCCCCGAATTCAGTGAACTGGCTTGATCATGGTTTCTGTGTTTATTATTACTCAAAGTGAAAGAGAATCAGTAATATAGCAATGACTTTATATTTTAGAATGAGAGTATTGTAATGCATCATTGTACATTGAAGAGGTTAAATGTTTGAGATGAAATGTCTGAGAAGTATGGTATGGGTTTCTAAGTTGGATAGAGTGAGAAAGGAGGAGGTGAGGAGGAGAGTGGGGGTGAAAAAAGAGTTGAGACATAGGGCTGATGAAAGAGTATTGGGATGGTATGGACACATGGAAAGAAAGAGTGAAGAAATATTAGTAAGAGAAATGTGGAAGGCAGAGGTGGATGAAGTGAACAGGAGTGGCAATTGAGGATGAGATGGATAGATGGAGAAAAAGGTGTGTTAAAAAAGAAGGGATATCTGTTGAGGAAGGGAGAAGACAAGATAGGAGTGAGTGGAGAATGGTCATGTATGGATGATGCTGTTATGGATAGAAGGGAGTGGGTGGAGGAGGGGGGATGTTAGGGAATGGTTATATGTGAATGATATTTGGATGCAGCCCAAAGGGATTTCTCCCCATCTTCTCTTTTTCTACATGAGGGGACATAAAAGGGGGGTTGCGAACTAAATGAAGCAGCCTTGCTGTGGATGTGCTGTGTTTTGCTGCATTGCTTCTGACCCAGGGCAGTGGGTGTGATACAGGGATAACCCTTATCCAGGAGGAGGCAAGAAAAGGGAGAGGGAGGGGTGGTGAATGGGAGTGGAGTATGTGGGGATGAAATGGGTAGGAGTGGAATCATGCATTTTGACTATGGCTACCTCTCTTGTAAGGGGGAAAAAGCCCTTGGTATGTATGTATGTACTATCCAGTCCACCATTACTATACCTCCCTTCTTCAAACATTCCGCATGACACCCATCTAACCCAGGTGCCTTACCCACTTCAATAATTTTCAAAACTATTTGCATCTCATTTTTTCTTATTTCTCCTCTGTTTTCCTTTCCCATCACCTACAATTTCTTAGTGCCTCCCATTGGTACCACCAATCCCTCCCTAACCTTCTCCACATTCAACAGCTCTCCAAGGTACTTCACCCATCTTCCCCTTACTGCCTCCTCTTCCATTAATATCTGTCCATCTGCACCTTATATCTTTTCTTCTCTACTTGGCTCACCTCCCCTTCTTTTTTTAGACTTCATTTTAAAACATATTCTTATTACTTTAAAAATTTGTCATACTCCTCATTTTACATCTGTTCTCCTTTTTGTCTCCTTTATCTTATGTTTTACTTCTTTTCTTTTTTCTTTGCTCCTCTCATATGTTTCATCCTACCTTGCAACCAACCAGCCCCTGAATGCCCATTTCTTCTCTTCTAAAACCTTCTTCACTTCATCATCCCACCACCCAACCCTTCCTTCCATTCCCTCACATCCTCTTTGTTCCACATACACACATACACACACGCAGCAGTCGGAGTCAGACATCTGGAAAGAGCTCCGCTGTGCTAGGCAGCGCTTCTTCACTAGAAGATTTTGGAACAACTCTAGTTGTATTTACAAACAAGAAGGGAGTTGTGAATCTCGAGTAACCGAAATGGAGTAATCTTTATACAATTTAGTGCTAATTACTTAAAATGGAAACGTAATAGAAAAGGATGAGAAAGGGAAAAATTAGAAAAACCAGACGAAATGGGAATTGCAGAAACGAAATAAAAAAGTCCTCTACTACCAAACCCTGTGGGACAAGGTCTATACAACCATTGGATGAAAAATAGAAAGGAGAAACATACATACATATACCAAAGGCTTTTTCCCCCTACACGGGGGGTAACCAAAAAGAAACAAGCATAGAAACCACTCCCACCCATTCCATTTCCTATATATTTCACTCCCCTCCACCCTCCTCCCTCCCTCTTATCTTGGCACCTCCTGGATGACGGGTCATCCCTGCATCTTGTCCACTGCCCTGGGTCAGAAGCAGTCACAAGACACAGCACATCCACAGCAAGGCTGCTTCATAAATTCGGCGACCCCCCCTCTCCGTCCCCTCATGCAGAAAAGGAGAAGACGGGGAGAAATCCCTTCAGGCTGTGTCAAATTTTTTTCTCATACATACTTCCTCACCCCCCAACCCCCCACCCACTCCCCCTCATGCATCACAGCATCATCTATACACAACCCCTCTCCATTCACCCCTATCTTCTGTCCTCTCCCATCCTTCCTCCACAGACATTCCTTTCTTTTTGTAAAGCCCCTTTCACCCCATCCATCCATCTCATCCTAGGACGCCCCCTCATATTCACTCCTTCCACCTCTGCCTTCCACACTTATTTTACTAATCTTTCTTCACTCATTCTTTCCATGTGTCCAAACCACCCTAATACTCTTTCATCAACCCTATCTCCCAGTTCCCTTTCCACCCCTGTTCTCCTCCTCACCTCCTCATTTCTCACTCTATCCAGCCTAGTAACCCCTATCGTACTTCTCAGACATTTCATCTCAAACACATTCAAACTCCTTCTCTCTTCCTCTCTCATGTTCCATGTTTCTGCCCCATACAATGCTGTTGGCACAATCACTCCTTCATATAACCTCCTCTTAGCATCCATTCCCAGATGTCTATTTCTCATTACACTTTTTAATCTACCAAGGCATTTACTTGCTTCTCTCAACCTACATTCTACCTCCACCCCCACTCCTCCCTTTCCTGCCACATTCGCACCCAAGTATCTAAAACTATCCACTTCCTCCAGTCTTTCACCCTTAATGCTCACCTCCAGCCTGCTGTCACTCTCTCCTCTTGTACATCTCATCACCTTACTTTTACCCACATTTATCTTCAGCTTCCTTCTTTCACACATCTTCTCAAACTCAGTCACTAACTTCCTCAATCCCTCATCTGAAGTCATTTTTTTTTTTTACTAAGAAAGGCTTAAATGTGACCAAGATAACACAAGGAAAAAACAATGTGGAATTGATTATGATAAAAGTTGAAAACAGTGACATGAAAAGTAGAAAATTTGTAGTAATGAATGTACCCCCTAAAACACAGTCTTGGACAGAGTGATCATTTCAAACTGTTGGAAGACACAAAGAATGTACAAACTGATTCACTGAAAGGAGGAAATATAGTAATTATGGGCAACTATAACTGAAAAGAAATATGTTAGAAGAAATGACAGTGAAGGGTGGAGAAGACCTCTAGGGAAACATACTACGGGATATGACCATTGAATACACAATGACTCAATGGGTAAAGGAAAATACCTGATATAGAAACAATGAGGAACCATCGATACTAGATTTAATACTTATGTTAGAGCCTGAAATTGTGGGGAGAATTGATTACAAAACCCCAATTGGGAAGAACGACCACTTACTAATAGAGTTCAAACTAGAAAAAAACAAAATTATTTGAGAAAAAATGAGAAACATAGAAAAGGAAGACCAATGTACAACAAAATGGATTTTGAGAAACTCGGAAAATTCTTTTAAAATGTAAATTGGGAAAACTTCTTGAATGAAGAAACAAAGATGGAAGAGAAATGGAATATACTAAAAGAAGTTTACAATGAGGGAATAAACAAATCCATACCAAAACAGAAGCAAGAAAGGGTATAAAGTGTTGGCACATCAAAAAATGTAGTGAGGCTGAAGATAGACAAAGCTTGGAAAAGATGGAAAAAAAAAAAAAATGAGTAAGTGGCAAACATCAAACTAAGAAATGACTGTAAAAATATGCAGAGATTGAAAGAGAAACTATGAAAAGGACATAATAGAAAAATGCAAGGAACAACCTAAACTATTTTACAGGTATGTGAATGGTAAACTAAACGACAAACAAGAAATGATAAGACTGCGCCAAGGGAATTAAGAATATAAAGAAAATTTAGAAATGGCTGAAATTATGAACAAACATTTCAAATCCGTATTCACAATTGAAAGTTCACAAAACTGTAAGGAAATACAGAAAGATTCCCACCAATGAAAGAAATAACTGTGACACAGAAGGAAACAGAGACCAAATATAAAACCTTGATGTCAGAAAATCACACTGTCCAGAAGGAATTGCAAACTGGATATCAAAGGAATGCATTGATGAGTTGACAGATAAAATATACAAGATGATTAAATATTCAAAGAAGGAAAGGTACGACAGGACTGGAAAAATGCAAATATTGTACCAATTTATAAAGAGGGACAAGGAAAATCCAACTATACACCAGAGTTATCAAAAGTAGATGGGTTAAACATCTGGAAGAAAAAAATATACTGAATCCAAAACAATTTGGATTAGACAAGAAATATCATGTACCAGAAACTTGATTTGCTTCTACTCAAGATTAAGGGGGTATGCGACACCTGGAGGTCATTTTCTAAAATATTTAGAGTAAAGAGCTGAAACTTCTCAGGTAAATAGGTATCCATATTGCCTATATTTTAGGTGAAGCAGAATGATGTATGTACACATGTACACATGTACGTATACCAGTAGCGACATTTAAAAGTGCACAGCACGATAATACGTGGAACAATTTGTTTTATATTTTGGCTATGATTAGTCAGTAGGCACACCTAGGGCCGGTCATTGAGTAATTGAACAATTTCTTTTATATTTTTGCATACAGGCATTTCAATTTTAATGTCTGGCAAAAATCGTGAAAAATACAATTTTTTTGCTCTTGTTTCCATTACTCCGAACTCTTTCATCCTATTCAAAATATTCGAACGACCGGCCCTAGCAATTACTAAAAGTAATATTCCCTGTAAGTTTCATCTAAATCTGGTGTATATTAGATTTTTTATGATTAAAAAAAAGTAGAAAAATATCGAACGGAGATATGGCAACTTGAAATATGAATATATCTGTAACTTGCTTATAGTTTCACCAAGTTGACTGATTTTTTCATGGCTTAATTCTTATTATATAATAAGTAAGTACAGTAAAAATTATCAACATATTTTAATTATAAGTACTTTAAATACTGAAAAACTAAAGTATAAGTATGTCACAGTAGTGACGACGCACAGACGACAACATCATATAATTTGCTTTTTTGCACCTTTGGCGGTTTCTTCATATGAAACCTCTCTGCTGGGGGTCTTCAGGGTATCTAAATCATTGGAAAGAGGTTTATTTTCCAGTAGTGGGCGCCTTCTCTTTCCTCATCAGATTCCCCTCGCCAATCTATGTTGGTAGGGCACCCCCTCCAGCATCATATGATGTCCCTTCTTCTTTCTTCTTCCTGTATAGCCTTGATCTTTTTCCTCTTGCTTTCTTCTTTGGATTTAATCTTCCTCTTTGAATTGTTTAGTCTAATGTTGTCCTTTACCTCTGTCACCGTCACAGAGGTGCAGGTGAGGGCGGTGGTGGAGTGAGAGGTGGTGAGATCTTTAGTCGTCTTTGACTGCTTGCCATCTTTAACTGCTGTTTTTTGTCATTGTGATGTTCTTTTGTTCTTTTTGCTACCCATGATGACTGTACTAAAGAGTAATATGTACTAGCTAAAGTAATAGATTGCAATGAGAGCTCATGAGACATGCGTACTTCCCTTTTCAGAGCTAGCCGGGAACTAACCCTTAGTTTCGCACAAAGTTGGCGAAATATTCTCCCTCCACCTTCCTCCCTTCCCCTCCACAATCGTATTGGCCGTTGATACACTGGGCGAGTGTAAATTCAATCAAATTTCAACGTTATTCGCTGCGCCTGAAGGTCCTAAGTGGCACGCCTCCCTCTAGTGTGGGTTGCGACTTTAAATCTGTCCCTTTAAACCTCACCCAGGACCTTTAAATTGTGCGCGGCTGGAAAATTATTTGTCGGGATTTATTTCTAAGTGGTATACGAACATTTTGAACACAGTTTTGAAAAATGCCATATCTTGACCAAATTCACCCCCCCAGGTGTCGCGTACCCCCTTAATAGAAATAATACAAGAAAGAGATGGATGGGTGGACTGTGCTTTTCTAGATCTACAAAAAGCATTTGATAAAGTACCACACAATAAACTAATACGGAAAATGGAATCAATAGGTGGTATAAAAGGAAAATTATTGGAATGGATGGAAGACTTCCTGACTGGAAGAAAAATAAGGGTAGTAATTAGAGACAAATACTTGACCTGGGAAGAAATGATAAGTAGTGTCCCACAAGGTTTGGTATTGACATCGATTATGTTTGCCATATATTGACATGGGTGAAGGTGTGGAATGTTATATGAACTTTACAGATGATGCAAAAATACTAAAGAAAGTAAGTACAGATGAAGGTTGTGAATCACTACAGAAAGACCCAGATAAAATATGGAAATGGAGTCAAAAGTGGGAAGTGAACTTTAACATGAAGAAATGTATAATGGAGTTTAGAAAAAGTAAAAATAGGATATCGAGGTATTATAGAATTGGTGTAGAAGTAAAAAAAAAGTGAGCTCTGAAAGGGACTTAGGTGTAATTATCAGCAAAGACATGTCACCAGACAAACATATCTATAAAATAGTCAGAGAAACCTTCAACCTACTAAGGTCGATGAAAATGGCTTTTGACTATTTGGATGAGGAAATGGTCAAGAAAATATTAGTTACACTGATAAGACCAAGATTGAAGTATACTGTGACACTGTGGACACCCAGTACTAAAAAGAATATAAAGAAATCAGAAAGAATACAAAGAGCAACAACAAAGATGGCACCAACACTCTCCAAATTGATATACAAAGATTGTCCAAATTAGAACCACCAACTCTGGAACAAAGAAGAGAAAGAGGAGATCTACTGACTATAGAATCATGAAAGGAAAGTCCTAGAGATGATTTATTAAAGTGGGACAAGAGAAAAACAGGAGGACATGAAAAGAAACTCAAAAAGGATAATTATAGAAGAGATCTGAAAAAGAATAGCTTCCCACATAGAATGGTGGATATCTAGAATATATTAGATAAGGCAAATGTGTGTAAATACTACTTTACTGTATCCATGACCACCTCCCACACTTATCTCAGCTTCTCCTAGTACTTCTGCTCATTTTCATTCTTATTTAAACAGTTTACTCTAAGCACCTTCCTAACATCTGCCCTTTTCCTCTTTCTCCATTCTCTTTCTCCTATCCTCCATTCTCAATTTGTCTTCCACCAAAAATTATCTGATGTTCCCCCCTAAGAACATGGACTTCCAGAACTTCTTACTCTTCTCCTGGATACCACTACATAGTCCATTTATACCTTATGAACCACCCTTCCATCCACCATCCTCTTCCATGTGTGCTTATGCTTGACTTTTTTCCCAAACACTGTGTTAACTATCATCAACTCAATTTCTAAACACATCACTATGATTTTTTCCTGGCACTCCAAACTTCCCAACCACTCCATCTATTGGTTCATCCCTTATTCTAGCATTGAGATCTTCTAATATCACTACATTGACATTCCTAAAACTCTAAGCACTCATTTAAATCTATCCAAAAGTATATACTTTTCCTTTAATGTACACTCTTCTCACTACCAGGCCCTTAGTGCTTATAAAGACCCACATCTCCCTTTCCAGTTTCACCTTCATCCACATTAACCTTGAAGAAAGCTCCTTACACTCCACCACATGCTTACCTATTTCCTCACTAGTAGAACAATCCCTTACCTCCATTATCCTCTCCTCACTCCCATCACCCTCCCCACTACACTCCCAAACTCAAAATCATTCCTCCATTTCAATTTAGTTTCACTTAATGCCAACACCACTTCCCTCGCACAAACATACTACCTATATTTTCCGTTTTACTTTCGTCTTTACAACACTCATGTACATAATGATAGTAGTAATAATAGTAATAACAGTGATAGTAATAATGATGATGATAATAGTAATAATAGACAAAAAATGCTGGGACCTGTATTTACTCTACAGTCATGCTTAAAGCCTTAAACACACATACACATATGTATTGAAAGTATTAGTTTAGCAATGATGGTTCTGCTTCCAGAATTCAAACCATTTTCATGTACCCTGTTTCATCAGATTTAACAGAGATGTTCTTGTATATACTTCTTAAATATAAATGAGGCTATTTTACGTAGAATGCAACTTCATTATGTTTAATTTCTTGACCTTTTAAATCTCTGCCAGGAAGTTTGAAGAGGGCGTACTGAATTAAAATGGTTTGACATTGTGAAAGTAGCCTCATATGGAGGAAAAGTAGAAATCATTAAATGCAAATAAAATAAAATAGAAGAAAAATGTGAACAGAATATACAATAGGGAAATTAAGATATGGTAACTAGATATGAATACCATTGTTTTTCTTTTTTATTAATTTATTTCTACATCTAACTATAGTATGAGATCAGTAATTAGATTGTTTATAGTATGTGTAAAGAAATTTTCTTTACAATTTAACTAATGTTAAATACAGGGATTTTATTCATATTGTAATAATTCACAAATTTTCAGTTTTTTACATTTGAAAAAGAAGACAAGTGTTACCACATTGTATGTCAAGAATATTTTGTTTTATAAAAAAGAATCATTTGTATTTGTAGGCACAATACTAAAAGATATATTTTCTATCTGTGTGACAAGGGTTTTTTCCCCCTTATAAGGGAGGTAGCCAAGGTAACCAATGTTGCCAGTAATTATTCTTTATTTGGGTAATCCAGTTTTCAAATATTGATTTTTATTTATTTATTTTTGTATGTATGTTTTTATTTATTATTATTACATTTTTGTTTTGTTTTTGCTTTGTTGGGTAAGATGTTGTCTTGTTATATTAGTCATCATTTACATATGCACAGAAGCTCCCCCAGTGTATGAGGTGCTACACAAAAGTTGCAGTAATTTTGATAGTGGTACCAAACAAAATGTAGTATAGCTTTCTGCCACTAGGTGAAAGGAGTTGCACCCTTCATTAGGTAGTGTGCCAGTGGGCATGAGTAAGAGTGGAGGCATTGTTGAGTTATGTTCAATTTTGTAATGTCTTGTTAAGGTGGCTTGGGAAGTGTACCATGGCAAATCTTGTAGATCAAAGAACCTATATGAATTTGTCCTTCAAGATCAACAGAACAAACACAGGAACCTACCAATTGTTTCAGGAACCCTTTAGTAAGAATGCCATGTCTCGAAGTAAAATATTTTTCTGGTATAAACATTCAAGGAAGGATGAATGGCTATTGAAGATGAGCATTACAAACACATTACCAGAAAATGTTGAAGAAGTATGCTAAGCTATCCTTGCAGATGGTAAACAAAATGTCCAGGATGTTTATGATATTGTTATGCTGAGGCTTATGGTTGATGATGAGAAGGCATATAAAATTATAGTTCGCAGGGAACTTAATGATTAGCTCAGATATGACTGCACTTCCAAGATCATAACTTGTGATGAATCATGAATTTATGGTTATGACTCAGATGAAACGGCAATGGTTGCAGTGGAAGTGTCCAACTTTGCCAAGGCAGAAAAAGTACAAAAAGTTAATAAAAAAGTCAAGTCCATATCAATCACTTTCTGATACCTGAGGCATTGTTCTAGTTGAGCTGTCAATAGAGTATTATTGTCAAATTCTGAACCAGTTAAGGAAACCATCTGTCCAAAAAAGTGGGAGAACAACAAGTGGATTCTTTATCACAGCAGCACTCTACCCACATAAAACTTATTGTCCAGCAGTAGTTCTTGACTTTTAAAAACTTAGTAGTTATACTCCACCCACTCTGTTCACCAGAGCTTGCCCTGTGACCTTTCCCTGTTTCATGAGCTGAAACTCTAACTGAAGGGGCTTTGCTCTGACACAAACATACAGAAAGAATCATAGGAGGTGCTCTAGACTGTTGTACTTGAAAACTTCCGGGGATGCATAAAGTTGTGTGAAAAATAAAATGCTGGAACTGCTGCATACATGGCCAAGGTGACAGTGGAAGCAGGAGTTAAGTTAATAATTTTCATGTAATGATCAAATTATCAGAACTTTTAGGCAGCACCACATACATACAATTCTTTATTACTTGATGGTGAAAGGCTCTGGAAGTCGTTGCTGGTACATAATGAAATGGAAAAGTTAAATATTAATGAATTTAAGAGTGGGCCAGCCATTAGGCAGCAAAGGACAAGGTTTATCTTGCAAAGCTCAGGTGCTTTATTGCAAGGGGCCAAGCTTCTGTGTAAATGTAGTTGATGGCTAATGTAGTGACTAAAGTGAACTGAGTTTATAATGCCATTCTGTGACCTGAATACACACAAGTCTCAGGAGTATGTAATACTGATAAATCTGTGAGATTGCTTCTTGGAAATTGTGCAAAAGATTGGTATTTTTCTTGTATGCAAAGGGCATTTAAATGTTTTGACTTTAGTTATTTCCAATCTCAGAGGAGTTGACTCTTATGTTGAAGTGTTAATGTCTTTGATTTATATATATTAAAAAGTTGTTGCTGTTGTAGAAATACAAATAATTTTGTGCAGAATATTGGGTAGCATGTTTACATTATATATATATATATATATATATATATATATATATATATATATATATATATATATATATATATATATATATATATATATATATATATATATATATATATATATGGGAAGGGAGCTATACTCATAGTGACCTGTCTTTGTATCTTTCAGCATGTAGTTTGTTCTTAAATTCTTATAGTTTTGTATGTATGTTTATAGTTGGATGAATGAATATGATTGATGATTCTTGTCAAAGAAAGTAATTTTTTTTATGTAGCTTGAAGCCATAGGAGCCTCTGATCAGGATGTCAAACAAGCAAAAATGTATATGAGAGTTGAAGAAGAATGTATAGATGTATGGGAAAACCTGATTGGGTGTTTTGAGAATGAACTTGCAGTATTGCCGGGAATGTGGTGAAATGCTGCAATCTTTGCATGACTTTTGTGCAAAAAGGAATGAGAAGGGTGAGGATGTTTCTATCTCATGTCTAGTCATTTTGGTTCAGGTAATGGCTAACTGGATGAAAAAGAAAATTCAGTGTAGTGCAACTGGAAACACATTTTTTTTTTTTTTTTTTTTTTTTTTTAAACATAAAAGATTATTGAAGAATAATGAAGATCAGTCAATCAATCTGTTGCCCCTGCCCTGTCTTGCAGAAGACCCAGCCTTCAGGTAACAGGCTGTAGCAATAGCACTAATGGAAGAGAAGACAATCTATAATGTTTTTCATTGATCATGTCAGTGAAATTTGTAACATCATGACAGGAACATAAACTAACCATTAGTCTTATAACTGTTCATAGTTCTATCATTTAAAGCAGAACTTTTCTCAGTAAATTGCTCAATAACAAAAAATATTGAAAAAATCTGAATCAAGAAGTCTGAGATGGATGTTCTTGTGTGTGCAGGTGGCTGTCACATGTCGCAGCAGCGTCACATTTGTG
The DNA here is from genome assembly GCF_046742065.1 of Oratosquilla oratoria. Lineage (NCBI taxonomy): Eukaryota > Metazoa > Arthropoda > Malacostraca > Stomatopoda > Squillidae > Oratosquilla > Oratosquilla oratoria. The sequence goes on from NC_134818.1 coordinate 39,837,772, forward strand.
ATGATCCATTTGGCACTGCAGTCACATGTAAGGACATCATCTGATAAGGGGGAAAAAGGAGGTTGAGAATCAGGGAAGTTATTATTATTAGGCATTTTTAACAAAATATATATCAAACCCAAAATGTTGTATATTTAATCTTAGGTATTAATGAATGCTAGAGGTGTGTTCATTAGTGCAGTGGTACATGTATACACATCCACAAGTACTGTAAGCAGTGATCCATGTATTTACCTAGTTATATTTACCTAGTTGTATTATATGGGAAGGGAGCTATGCTCATAGTGACCCATCTTTGTATCTCTCAGCATCAAGTTCTTAAATTCTTGAATAGTATTTGCACACATTGTTGCCACATCCAATTTATTCCAGATATCCACCATTCTGTGTGGGAAGCTATTATTTTTCAGATCTCTTCTATAACTATCCATTTTGAGTTTCTTTTCATGTCCTCTTGTTTTTCTCATGTCCCACTTTAATAGATCACCTCTATCTAGGACGGTGGTTCCCAACGTGGGGTGTACACCCCACAGGGAGGCAGTTTGATTTTTTAGGGGGTCAATTTGATGCCATGCCATGGATACCATGTTGTTTTGAAGTTTGTTTATCCCTATGATTTAACAAACTTTAACTTTGAATTTTAAGTAGAAAATAAATGTTTAAAAGTTAAATGAAAGTATTGGTGTTTTAAGCTTCTTCACCTGAAATGGAGTTAATTTTTTTTTTTTTTTTTTTTTTTATAAATAAGAATGATATATCACCACATGAGGGGGGCCATCAGGATTCTAGAGGTGATTAGGTGGGGCATAATGGCCAAAAAAAATGTTGGGAAACACTGATCTAGGACTTCCATTCCTTTCATAATTCTGTAACTAGACAGTAGAAATCCTCTTTCTATTCTTTGTTCCAGAGTTGGTAGTTCCAATTTGGACAATCTTTGTTCATATGTCAATTTGGAGAGAGAGTTGGTGCCATCTTTGTCATTGCTCTTTGTATTCTTTCTATATATATATATATATATATATATATATATATATATTAGTACTGGGTGTCCATAGTGTTGCAGCATACTCCAATCTTGGTCTTATCAGTGTAACTAATATTTTCTTTACCATTTCCTCCTCCAAATAGTCTTCTACTTTCATCGACCTTAGTAAGTTGAAGGTTTCTCTGACAATTTTATTGATATGCTTGTCTGATGACATGTCCTTGCTGATAATTACACCTAAGTCCCTTTCCAAGTTCACTTTTTTTTTACTTCCTCTGCACCAGTTTTGTATTTCCTCAATATTTTATTTTTACTTTTTCCAAACTCCATTATACTACATTTCTTGATGTTAAAATTCACTTCCCACATTTGACTCCATTTCCAGACTTTATCGAAGTCTTTCTGTAGTGATTCACAATCTTCCTCTGTAGTTTCTCTAGTACTTTTTTATCATCTGAAAAGAAGTTCATATAATATTCCACACCTTCATCCATGTCATTTATAAATATGGCAAACATGATCGGAGCCAACACTGAATCTTGTGGGACACTTATCATTTCTTCCCAGGTCAAGTATTTGTCTCTAATTTCTACCCTCATTTTTCTTCCAGTCAAGATGTCTTCCATCCATTCCAATAATTTTCCTTTAATATCGCCTATTGATTCCATTTTTCTTAACCACTTCACTACGGGACTTAAATCTCGCGGGCAGCAGCCAATGCCAGCCGTACGACGTGTCGTAATAATTCTCGCATCATAAAATATAGTCACCGCTTATATCGATCGTTCTCTCTTTCACCCGTGAATTTTGAAAACCACAGAGAATGGGATTAAGGGCACATTAGGGAGAATGTAAAAACACAGGGGCGACTACAATAAATATAATCAAGATGCCGATATGGCAGCGTCGCGAATCCACTTGCTCCTCATGACGCCTACGTGTGCGGCACCGTATGGTATTATAGGCCTATCTATTAATCTTGTGTAGAAGCAAATCAAGTTTGTGGCACATGATCTTCCTTGTCTAAAACCAAATTTTGTTGGATTCAGTATATTTTTTTTCTTCCAGATATCTAACCCATCTTCTTTTGATAACTTTTTCACATATTTTTGCTATTGTGCATGTAAGAGAGACCGGTCAATAGTTTGTTGGATTTTACAGTCCTGTGGTACCTCTCCTTCTTTGAGTGAGAAATCAATTATCTTGTATATTTTGTCTGTCAACTCATCTATGGATTCTTTTAATATCCAGTTTGCAATTCCATCTGGACCGTGTGATTTTCTGATGTCAAAGTTTTTTATTTGGTCTCTAATTTCCTTCTGTGTCAGTTATTTCTTTCATTGGTGGGAATCTTTCTCTCTGTATTTCCTTCCAGTCTTGTGTACTTTCATATTGTGAATACAGATTTAAAATGTTTGTTCATAATTTCAGCCATTTCTACATCATCTATATTCATTATTCCCTTGGCACAGTTTTACAATTTTTTGTTTGTCTTTTAGTTTACCAATAACATACCTGTAAAGTAGTTCAGGTTGTTCCTTGCATTTTTCTGTTATGTCCTTTTCATAATTTCTCTTTTCATCTCTGCATATTTTTACATATTCATTTCTTAGTTTGATATATGTTTGCCACTTAATCATATATATATATTTTTTCCATATTTTCCAAGCTTTGTCTCTTCTATCTTTAGCCTCACTACATTTTTTGTTGTACCAGCATTTAATGTACACCCCTTCTTGCTTCTGTTTTTGTATGTATTTGTTTATTCCCTCATTATAAATTTCTTTTAATATCTTCCATTTCTCTTCCATCTTTGTTTCTTCATTTAAGAAGTTTTCTCAATTTGCATTTTAACCACTTCCATACGGTGATGCCTACATAGGCAGCATGAGGAGCAAGTGGGTACTCGATGATGCCGACGTCGCCATCTTGATTATATTTATTGTAGTCGTACCTACGAAATTTCCATTCTATCTAAACTGGCTTCATCAATTTTCTATGGTTATCAAAATACACGGGTGAAAGAGAACGAACGATTGAGCACTGACTTTATTTTTTATAATGCGATTATTATGACGCAATATCACACACTGGGCAGCTAATGCTGCCAGACGTGCGATGTGCCCCGGAGTGAAGGGGTTAAAAGAATTTTCTGAGTTTCTCAAAATCCATTTTGTTGTACATTAGTCTATTTTTTCTATGTTTCTCATTTCTTCTCAAATCAATTTGTTCTTTTAGTTTGAATTCTATTAGTAAATGGTCACTTCCCAATTGGGGTTTGTATTCTATTCTGTCCACAATTTCAGGCTCTGACACAAGTATAAAATCTTGTCTCGACGGTTCCTCATTGTTTTTATTTCTGGCATTTTCCTTTACCCATTGAGTCATTGTGTATTCAATGGTCATATCCAGTAGTATGTTTCCTCAGAGGTCTTCTCCACCTTTCACTGTCATTTCTTCCCAACATATTTTCAGTTAAAGTCACCCATGATTACTATATTTCCTCCTTTCAGTAAATCAGTGCATTCTTTGTGCCTTCCATCATTTTGGAATGATCACTCTCTGTCCAAGAATGTATTTTAGGGGGTACATACATCACAAATTTTCTACTTTTCATGTCACTGTTTTCAACTTTTATCATAATCAATTCCACATTTTTTCTTTATGTTATCTTAGTCAAAAATATTACTGCACCCTGTTTCTCCTTTCTATTTTTCATCCAGTGGTTGTATAGACTTTGTCCTACAGGGTTTCGTGGTAGAGGACTTTTTAATTTCATTTCTACAATTCCCATTATGTCTGGTTTTTCTAATGTAGATAGTTGTTTAATTCGTTTATTCCTGAAATCGTGCCATCTATGTTGGTATATGTTATTTTTAATTTTTTCTTTTCTCCTTATCTAATAGATTTCCTTTTTCTTTATATATATATATATAAACCATTTTCTCAGCCTCAGGTCTAGCACTCTCCAAAAAAACTCATTCTTTTCAGTCTGTTTATTTATATATATATATATATATATATATATATATACTTTACTTCTAAGTTCCTTTTCCTTCTCTCTTTCCTCATCACTCTTTTCTTTTTTTATACATTTTTCTAATGTTCACTATTTGCTAGCTTTGTTGTCTTTGATAGTACTTTGCTATCATTTGAAACCTTAGTTTGATATTTAGTGGCCTATATTGTTTTTCTTTAGTGTATTTTCCTATTCTATGCACTTCCTCATTTTTTTTTTTCGCTCTATATCCTGTCCCTCCTCTTGTATTTCCTTCAGAATTGCTTTAGCAATTTCTTTCTGACCTTTGTCTCTTTGATATCTAGGTACATTGTATGATATTATTATATATATATATTATTATATATATTATATAATTATTATTATTATTATATTATATATATATTATATAATATAATATATTATATAATATAAACTACAATGCACTTTTTTCTATCCACTGTATCTCTAACCTGATTTTATTTTTTCTTTATTACTTTGATTACCATTTCTTTGGCATTTTCTTCTACTTGTACTGTTTCCTTGAAATTTAACTTTTTTCTCTCTCTCTCCTTGGAGATCAGTCTCCTTAATTACTTCTACTTGGTCACTGCTTGTATTTGTTCTTTCAGTTCTTTTTTCAATGCTTCGTTTTTGTTTTTATCCTCATTTTTCATTCTTTCATTCTCATTTCTGATCACATTTGATTTTCTTTGTGCATTGCCCTGTACTTGCTTTTCAATTCTATTAGTTCATCCAACAAATCAGTTCATCCAACAAATCACGTTGGGCAGCTAATGCTGCCAGACGTGCGATGTGCCCCGGAGTGAAGAGGTTAAAATATTTTTGTACCTAGGTTCTCTATCCAACTTCACACCTCTACCTAAAAATCCACCTTCTCTTGCAAACCCTGAAAAAGCATAATTGTCCAACCTTTTATATGATTTTGGGGTTTCATTCATACAGGATCTTTTAGGAATTACCCCCCAGCGGCGATTCCACTTTGCTCATGTCCAGACATCTCTTTGCTGGTTCATTTTTCCTTCTTTCATTTTTGTCTTCCTCTATTTTATGTATTTAGCACTAATTTGTATAATAATTATTCCATTTCAGTCACTCGATTTGCATAACTCCCTTTGTGTACATAAATACGACTAGTGTTATTCCAAAATATCTTAGCAACGAAGTGCTGCACAAATGGAATAGCTATGTGATTGGATGTATATGTAATGCATTTACTCGAGCTTGCACACACAAACATTCATTGAGTTGATATCAAGTCATGAATGTCAATACATCAATTGTTGCCTTGGACATCTCTGACTGCAAATGTGCAATTCCATGACAGCTGGGAGTAGTCCATAGGCACTTTCAAAAGTCTGAGAAGGAATGTTGTTCTGCTGTCATGTATTGTGTTATTGTAGCACTATTTCTTCCCCTAATTAGTAGGACCTAATTAGTAGGAGGAGAACAGGTATAATAACTAGTTATCAACCTTCCTTGTATGATAAAGTGGTGGAAAAGGAATGGGACCAGTTTTTCTGGGCTGCTCCATTGGGTGGAGTAAAGGTGTTGATGAGCTTTGGAAATAAGCAGTGGAGAGATAGTCATCAACTAATCAATCTGTCAATCCATTGCCCAGATTCTTTCGTGTAGAAGAGGGAATGATAATCTTCAACATCAATGCTGCTGGTCTTATAATGAAAACACCTGTTGCCTAGAGTTTCACTAACTGGAAACCCAGAGCCATACAGCAATTGTCAAGGGACCTTTGGCCCTACCAGAGATCTCTGGGAAGAAATGCTCACTGTCAGTGGTGTTGTATTAGTGTAGGGGGTTCTGGTTTGTTACAAAAGGGAGAACATGCTGACAGGAAACCTTTTGGTCCATAACTAGGTCAGATATGGAAAAAAGGTAAATAAAATAATAGATAATGATAAATTATAAACAAAATGAAAAAATAGCAATAATTTATAATAAATGATAAATAGATAAATAAATTATAATAAAATGAATGGCAAGCATTACAGCATATTACTTAGATATTTATCTAAATAAATCTTAAAACCTCGAACTGTACTACATCACACTGTCTGCAGGAAGTACATTCATTTACTACATGGTTGATGAAGTTGTTTCTACTCGCTTCCAAATTAGATCTACTTCCTGACAGTTTGATACCATTATTTCTTGTCTGATTTATAGTGTAGAATTTTGTCATTTTTAATGTCAATTCCCTTTAGAATCTTAAAAACCTTTATCAAATCACCCCCTGAGTCTGCACCCTTGTAGGAAAAATAGATTCATATGTTTTAGTAAGTTTTTGTATGATTTATATCTGATATTTCGAATTAGTTTTGTGACTCACTGTTGTACTTTTCCTTATCTGTCAGTATTTCAAATGAGATTCCGTGACCATACAGAAACATCCTATTCTAAATGTGGATAAACTGATGATTTATATAGCTTGTTAACCACTTCAGTACAAGTAAAATTCTTGCATGCAGCAATGGCTGCCAAGTGTATGATGCAACACACTACTCACATTATAGAATATAAAGTCACTGCTGTATTACTCAGAAAATATGATCAAACCAACCACAGAATCCAGGGATAACTAATTTACAAATAGAAAAAATATATATATATAATCAAAACGCTGATGCTGGCTTCCATGTGTACCTACAAGAAGCTAAAGAAGGACAGTTACAGAAGAGACTTGAAAAATGATAGCTTCCCACATAGAGTGATTGATGTCTGGAACAAACTAAACAGAGAAACAGTGAGTGCCAAAACTATACAAGATTTGAAGAATAAACTGGATGCGGAGAGATATGAGAAAGGTTCACTTCAAGCATAGCTCTCGTCCTGTAAAATACAACTAGGTAAACTAGGTAAACTTGCACCTCATGATGCCTGTGTAGGTGTCATCATACCAAAGTGGTTAATGACAGATGGACTTTTGAAAAAAAAAAAAAAAAATGCACAATCAGTCTTAGAATCTTATTTGCTTTCTCTGAGGCAGAAATACACTGCTTAGATGATTTGAGATCATTAATGATAATTATGCAGAGATCCTTTTCACTATCTACATTTGTTAAAAAATTTCCAAATAACTTGTAATCGTACTTGTTGTTATTTATACCTATGTGCATACCTTACATTTACTAGGGTTAAATTTCATTAGCCACTTTCCAGAACATTGCTGTAGTTTATCAAAATCTGTATGAATGTCTAATTGGTTTAAGTGATCAATAGTAACAAGAGGAGGAGGGTTGCAGTTGCTAGTTGTTGTTGTCATTCCCTAGACTGTCTGGCCAAGCAGTCCCATCTCCCTGAGGGATGCCATGGCTGAAAAGGGGTTTTCTCACAAATCCTTTAAAGAGTGTATATTATGCTGTTGGCATGCGTGATTGTGTACAATGCAGTCTTCCATATTCTTTTGTATAGTATAGGGTGAAGTGTTATATCTCCTTATGTGAAGAAATAGAGGTTGTACAATCAGATATGTAGATCATGATAAGCATAATGGCAAACTACCCATATTTTTATTTGGTCTTTGATACCAAGAAAAACTGAGGAAATCAGAAATGAACCTACTTGTCAGCCAGATTTGGGGTTTACCCCAGTCAGTGTGCACAACATATTGCTTTGCCATGTGCTTCACCAAAGGAAGGAACACTTCTTGCTCCAGTGTTGTCACTTGACTGTCACCCAGATCCAACCAGAAGGGCAGATGGTCTGGAAAGATGCAAGGTAATAAATGAGGACATAATAATAAAACATTTTACCAGCAGTAATAATAGAAAATTCATGATGTATTTATCTAGTTGTATTATATGGGAAGGGAGCTATGCTCATGGTGACCCGTCTTTGTATCTTTCAGCGTGAAGTTTTTTCTTAAAATCTTGAATGGTTTGTACACACTGTTTCTTTATCTAAATTTATTCCAGGTATCCAGCAGTCTGTGTGGGAAGTTTTTCCAGATCTCTTCTATAGTTTCTTTTTGTGTTCTCTTGTTTTTCCATTGTCCCATTTTAGTAAATCATTCCTATCAAGGATTTCCATTCCTTTCATGATTCTGTAGTCAGTAGATCTCCTCTTTCTCTTCTCTGCTCCAGTGTTGGTAATTCCAATTTGGATAATCTTTGTTCGTATGTTAATTTGGAAAGAGTTGGTGCCAACTTTGTCATTGCTCTCTGTATTCTTTCTAATTTCTTTATATTCTTTTTAGTACTGGGTGTCCATAGTGTTGCTGTGTACTCCAGTTTTGGTCTTATTAATGTAACTAATATTTTTTAAATAATTTCCTCATCCAAGTAGTCAAATACCACTTTCAATGACCTTAATAGGTTGAAGGTTTCTCTGACTGTTTTATTGATATGTTTGTCCTGTGTCATGGCTTTGCTGATTATTACTTCAAGGTCTCTTTCCGAGTTCACTTTTTTGACTTCTTCACCAATTTTATAATTTTTTGATAATCTGCTTTTACTTTTTCCAAACTCCATTATACTACATTTCTTGATATTGAAGTTCACTTCCCACTTTTGAGTCCATTTCCAGATTTTGTCCAAGTCTAACTGTAATGATTCACAATCCTCCTCTGTTCTTACTTTCTTTAGTATTTTTGGTTCATGTAACACTCTACTCATTCATCCATGTCATATATATGGCAAACATGATTGGAGCCAGTACCAAACCTTTCTTTCCATTTTGAGTATTTATCTGTAATTACTATCCTAGTTTTTCTCCCAGTCAGGAAGTCTTCCATCCACTCCAATGATTTTCCTCCGATGCCACCTATTGATTCTATTTTTCTTATTAGTTTCTTGTGTGGTACCTTATCAAATGCCTTTTGTAGGTCTAGATAGGCACAGTCTGCCTATCCATCTCTCGTATTATTTCTATTAGTCTCTAATAGAAGCAGATCAGGTTTGTTGTACATGATCTTCCTTGTCTAAATCCAAATTGATTTGGATTCAGTATATTTTTTTTCTTCCGGATGTTTAATCCATCAACTTTTTATCACTTTTTCACATATTTTTGCTACTATGCTTTGTCTTTTTTACATTTTTTTTTCAAACTTTGTCACTTTTATCCTTAGCTTCACTACATTTTTTGTTGTACTAGTTTTTTATGTATACTCTATCTTGCTTTTGTTGTGGTACATATTTGTTCACTCCCTCATTATAAATTTCTTTTAGTATATTCCATTTCTCTTCCATCTATGTTTCTTCCTTTAGGAATTTTTCCCAGTTTGCGTTACAAAAGAATTTTTTAAGTTTCTCAAAATTCGTTTTGTGATATATTGGTCTTCTATTCTATGTTTCTTATTTCTTCTTAGGTCTATTTGCTCTTTTAGTTTAAATTCTATTAGTACATGGTCACTCTTTCCTATTGGTGTTTTGTAATCTATTGTCCACAATTTCAGGTTCTGATGTAAGTATTAAATCTAGTCTCGATGGTTCCTCATTGTTTCTGTATCTGGTATTTTCTTTTATCCACTGAATCATTGTGTATTCAATGGTCATATCAAGCAGCATGTTGCCCCTGATGTCTTCTCCACCCTTTACTGTCATTTCTTCCCAACATATTTCTTTTGAATTAAAATCAGCCATAATTACTATATTTCCACTTTCCTTCAGTATATCAGTCCGTTCATACTTTGTATCTTCCAACAATATATGAGCTCCATTGAAGGAGTGATTTTACCAAGACTAAATTTGTTAGATATTGGCCAGAATAGAATGAAGGTGCATCACCAGCCAAGGAGTTGGCCATGATAATGTTAACACTTTCATTATATGGAGATAGTGAAAGTATTTGATGAATACCACATAATTGTTATAATTTAACTAAAATCATGGGTGTTTGTCTCTGAAAGGGAGATGGTGCCACTGAATACAGACCAGGAAAAAATAAAAGAATTTTACCAGGATGAAATGCACGTGGGTGTATTGTGCTGATAGGACTTTGATGAAGGGAGAGGAACCAGGGCGAGGTGGTATTGGTCCAGAGGTGCTCCTCCTTTAGTGTCGAGATCAGTGTGTGACTCAGGTCCAGGTACTCAAGGCTCTGCAAACCTCCCACACATCCTGCAATGATGTTAGAAATATTAAAGGGGTCTTTGCTTGTCTGAATGAAATTGGTGTTAATTGGACCAACTCTTAATTATAATACTGGGTTTAACATGATAGTCCGAGTAATTCAGTTTAAATATTCTCAGTTGAGAAGCTCCTCCTTAGTTATGGGTAGTTCTTTGAAGGGGTTGAATAATTTGGTTTGATATCATGAACTTCCCTCTCAGAGAGTGCAAGGACAGTGCCACTGTACAGATGGCCTTTTGAGACTGGGAATTTAATGTAGTATGCCTTTACTATGAATTTGGTTTGTGTCTGGCAGCCTTGAGCTACCTCTACTCTGACATTGCACTCAAGTAGCAATGCTCTAAACCCCTTAGCCAGTGAGCATATCAAAGGGGTTAAAATCTAACAATGTTGTTATGATCTCTCAACTCCCACTACCACTTTGTAGTTGTATAGAACACAAATGACTAAGACAATGATCTGATCTACCAGGGGAATGTACTGAAGATAAACCATATAATAATATATAGTATATGTGATATGGGAGGTTTTGCAAATATATGGGATTAGGGGGGGAAAGCTGTTAAGGACAGTCATGAGTTTTTATGTGAGTAGTAGAGCCTGTGTTATAATTGTAAATGGAGATAGTGTGTGGTTTGAGGTAAAAGTGGACTGCAACAGTGATGTGTCATGTCACCATGGCTGTTCAGTGTGTACATGAATGGGGTGATGCGGGATGTAAATTTAAGGGTAATGATGAGGGGACTGGAGATGGTTGAAAAAAATGGAGAAAAATAGGAAGTGATAGTTGTTGTTTTCTGACAACACAGCTTGTGGGAGGATCAGGGGAGGGAATAAGGGGGTGAGAGTTGTGGTTTGAGAGGAGAAAGTTGAAGGTAAATGTGTAAAAGTAAGGTGATGAAATGTACAAGGGAAGAGGATGGCAGTGAGTTGGAAGTCTTAAAAGAGAGAGACTGGAGGAAGTGGATAGCTTTAGGTATTTAGAGCCACATGTGGCAGGAAAGGGATGGGAGTGGAAGTAAATTGTAGACTGAGAGAAGGAAGTGAAGAATGCTTTGGTTGGTTCACAAGTGTCATGAGGCATGGTTATATGGGAATTAATGCAAAGAGGAGATTATGTATTTACCTAGTTATATTTTACGGAACGAGAGCTATGCTCGTGGTGACCCGTTTTCATATCTCTCCGCATCCAGTTTATTCTTAAAAATCTTATATAGTTTTGGCACTCACAGTTTCTCCATTTAGTTTGTTCCAGACATCAATCACTCTATGTGGGAAGCTATTCTTTTTCAAGTCTCTTCTGTAACTGTCCTTTTTTAGCTTCTTTTTGTGTCCTCTTGTTTCTCTTCTGTCCCATTTTAAAAAGTCAAGAATTTCCGTCCCCTTCATAATTCTGTAAATGGTCAACAAATCACCTCTTTCTCTTCTCTGTTCCAGTGTTAATAGATGTAATTTCTCCAATCTTTGTTCATATGTCATATTTGATAGTGTAGGTGCCATTTTTGTCACTGCTCTTTGAATTCTTTATATGTATATATATATATATATATATATATATGTATATATATATATATATATATATATATATATGTATATATATATATGTGTGTGTATATATATATATATATATGTATATATGTATATGTATATGTGTATATATATTTATATATATTTATATATATTTTTATATATATATATATGTATATATATATGTATATGTATATATATATATATATGTATATATATATATATGTGTGTATATATATATGTGTATATATATATATGTATATATATATGTATATATATATATGTATATATATGTATATATATGTATATATATGTATATATATATATATATATATATATATATATATATTTGTGCTAGGTGCCCATAATGTTTCAGCATACTCTAGTTTAGGTCTTATTAGTGCAACCATGCTAGGTGTCCATAGCGTTGCAGCATACTCTAGTATAGGTGTTATTAGTGCAACCACTATTTTCTTTACCATTTCTTCATCCATGTGGTCGAAGGCCACTTTCATTGATCTTAATAAGTTAAAAGTCTCCCAGGTCCCTTTTTGAATAAACTTTTTTGACTTCCTTGTTACCAATTTTATATTGACCTGATATCCTATTTTTGCTTTTTCCAAATTCCATTATACTACGTTTCTTAATGTTGAAGTTCACTTCACATCTCAGACTCCATTCCCATATTTTGTCCAGGTCTTCTTGTAGTGATCTGCAATCTTCTTCTGTGCTTACTCTCTTGAGTAATTTGGCATCATCAGCAAAGAAGTTCTTGTAACAATTCACCCCCTCATCAATATCATTTATATATATGGCAAACATTAAAGGAGCCAATACATAGCCTTGCAGGATGCCACTTATCATATCTTTCCAGTTTGAATTTTTGTCTCAAAGTACCACTCTCATTTTTCTCCCACTTAAGAAATCCTTCATCCATTCCAGTAGCTTACCTTGTATTCCTCCTATTATTTCAATTTTTCTTTTCAACTTTTTATGTGGTACTTTGTCAAAAGCCTTCTGCAATTCCAAGAAGGCACAATCCACCCAGCCATCTCTTTCTTGTATTATCTCAATTAATCTTGAGTAAAAGCATTTTAAGTTTGTGGTACACGATCTTCCACTTCAAAAGCCAAATTGTTTAGGGTTTAATATTTTATTCTCTTCCAAGTGTTTGATCCATTTGTTTCTGATAACATTTTCGCATGTTTTTGCTGCTTTGCTTGTAAGGGATACTGGCCTGAAGTTTGTAGGATTTTCTTTGTCTCCTCTTTTATATATTGGTACTATGCATCTTTCCAATCTTGCGGTACCTTTCCTTCTTTGAGTGAAAAGTCTATTATCTTGTATAATTTGTCCATCAGTTTGTCTATACACTCTTTCAGTATCCAATTTCTTTCATTTTAAGGGGTCTTCCTTGTTGTCCATGTGTATAGATGATACTAGGATGTAGGAAAAGGGGGGCCAGGGAGTGGTATTGTATGAATATTTTGATGTAGCCCAAAGGGATTTCTCCCTATCTTCTCTTTTTCTGCATAAGGGGATGGAGAAGGGGGGTAGCTCATCAAATGAAGCAGGTTTGCTGTCGATGTGGTGTGTCTTGCTGCATTGCTTCTGATCCAGGGCAATGGGCAGGATACAGTAATGACCCATCATCCATTAGGAGCTAAGATGAGAGGGAAGAAAGGGTGGAATGGGTAGGAATGGGTGAGTGCCTTTTGACCTGGTTACCTCCCTTATAAAGTGGAAAAAGCCCTTGACATATAGATGATCTGATTTATGATAAATAATTTTTGATATAATATTTACCTGGCCACAGATTCAAACTGCTCAAGCTGAAACCACCACATATGAGACACAGTGTTATGTACTAAGAGTCCCTAGACAACAAAGCAATATATCTCTCCTGAATCACTTAAAGACTTGCCTGGAGGCTGTTGCCAGGTACCTTGGGGCCATGGGTCTCCTGCAAAAGAGACTGCAGGTAATGAACTGACTGATTAACTGTTGCCTTGAGTGTCACTGACTTGAAACCCTCAGACCCACAGTGACTGGCAGTGGTCCTTTGGCTTTCCCTTAGATTTCTTTGGGAAGAAACATTGGACTGATATCAGCATTGTATTAGTGTGGGACTGTTTCTAGGTCACTGGCTGAAAGTAGCAGGAAGGGGATAGTCACTGGTTGTCAGCTTTCCATATGTGAAAAGGTGGAAGGAATACAGTTGAAGAGGATAAAGATATATTTTGGGCCCAGGCTGGAGACTGACTGGCAAATTTCAGGGCCACACGTCCAGCTGGAGTTAAGGGTGTTGATGAGGTTTGAAAAGGGGTAAGGAGACAATTCTTTCTGCCATCCATTTTTCAGAGCCACTAGTATGCTCAGAAAGTGAAGAGGTGCTACCTTCTTATGGTTTATATGGGAAAATATTACAAGGACATCAGTCCAACTTAATCTATTGCTCTGGGTCTCTTGCAGAAGACCTGTGGCCATTGGGTAACTGGCAACAGGCTCTGGGCAGGTCCACACGTCATGTAAGGAGAGTATGTTGTATTGTTTTCTAGGGATTATTAGAGTGGAACATTGTAGTATGAGGTATTCTGTGTCCTCATGACAAAAAGGGACATTTGTGATGAGTAAAAGAGGTGAAGATTTTTTTTGCTCATACCTTGCCATTATGTTTTGTAGGTAACTGCTGATTGAATTAATAACAATAAGGCTTCATATCTAGTTTACACATGATTCTTGGGTTAGAATTGTTTATAATACTTGTATACAGTACAAGCAAGATTCATGCAGTAAACTCTCTAGCATCCAAATTGCCATTATCCGAACATAATTTATGTGTCTTGTGTACATACCGCTCTTATTCCTCAGAACTGAAAATCTAGCACTAGAATGGTGGAGTGGAGACTGAAGGGTGGGTGAGACAGAGGGGATGAATAATTTTACCTTGTCTATCCAAATGCTCTCCAAATCAGAATGCTCTGTGGCCCAGTAAGCTTGAATATGGGAGGGATTACTGTAATTGGTTTCCACAGGATTTTTGTTTGTTTTGTTTTGGATTATTAACAATGTGTATATTAAGTAGGACTAACAATATGAACCTCCTCATTGTGGTCGTGTGAGGCCAATGTTAGAGAGGATTGTCTTCCTATACTTTGTCCTCATCATCGACACCCTCACTGGTGACACTGAAACAGACCTCCTCTAATATGGTGCAAACAGCAACTTTAAATCTTATCTCTGACTTGAGCTGGTGGCTATTGCTGGTTACATGGGGGCCCTGGGTCGTCCACAAGAGAGACTTGGGGCAACATATATATTGAATGATTGATACACTCATATATATGGGAAAGGTGGTCGCACCCACACTTGATCGATCAATCAATCCATTGCCTCCGTTGTCTCTTGCAGAAGACCCACAGCACTCAGGTAACCAGCAATGACCTCCCACAAGGAGATGAGATTGGCTATAAGGCTTACACTTCCACCAATGTGCACACTTGTAGTCACATGCTCACACAGACTTGCACATTTGTATACAATATTTATATCCAAGTGTGGCCAGTTGAGACAAAGACAGTATATTACAAACAGGTAAACACAAGTGCACGTGCACTTGTGGGACAGAGGAAAAACAAGAGGACATGCAATGAAACTCATGAAGGACAGCTACAGAAGAGACCTGAAAAAGAACAGCTTCCCACACATAGTGATAGATATATGGAGCAAATTGGATGAAAAAATAGTGTGTACAAACACAATACAAGAATTTAAGAACAAACTTGATTTTGCGAGATACAAAAACGGGTCACCATGAGCATAGCTCCCCTTCCCGTAAAATACAACTAGGTACAACTAGGTAAATACACGTCTTTTGGGATGTAGCATTGTGTTCTCAGTGACCGGTAAGGTATCTAATCCAGTACTTAAATAAGTATAGTTTTAGCACAAAATGGAGGAAAGTAAAGAAGAAGAAAAAAAAAAAAAAATCAATGAACCAACAAAGAGAGGATTAGATATGAGTAGAGTGGAGTCACCAGTGGAAGTAATCCCTAAGAGAATGTGTTTAAATATCACTCCGTGACAACTCAGAGGTATGATAATAAAGTTTTTTGGGATTTCAGAAGGATAGGGGAGCAATAGAAAAAATTATGGATACAGAGAAACTAGGATTAGCAGAGCACTAAGGAATTGAGACATCAACGACATGGCAGATGAATTAATTTATTTGAAAATATACCATAGAGTTTTGCAATTAGAGATGTCAAACTTGTGCAGAACCAATGATGAAATAATCAGAGAATTTAATGATCTAAAAAGTGAACTAAGTATGATTAAAAAAGAAAATGAAAGAAAGGAAAATGAGAATAGAAACAAAAATGAAGAACTAAAGAAAGAGGTCAAAGAACAATTACAAGCAGTGACTGAAAAAATGGGAGAATCAAAGAAACAGACCTTACTGAAATAAGAAATCAGTGGAAACAAGAACACGTAAATCAAAAAGTCTCTTCCTAAGAAATAGTACAACAGCAGGTAGAAGAGAATGCAAAGGAAACAGTAATTAAGGTAATCAAAGAAGGAAAACTGGGTGAGAGAGACAGTGTATAAAAAGAAATGCATTGTGGTTTATGGTATCAAAGAAAAACATAATATACAGATACCAAAGAGAAAAAGAAGAGATAGAAATTGCGAAGGAAGTACTGAAAGCGGTTCAGGACAAGGGTCAGTATTTGGATAAGGAAATCGACGACGTGCATAGAATGGGCACATACTCTAAAGAAAAAATTATAGGCCAATGAAAATCAAACTAAGGACTCAAATGATAGCTGAAGAGATATTATCAAAAGCAGCAAAACAAGCAAACAATGAAAAATACAAAAATGTGTGGATAAAAAAGGAAATGAATGATGAAGAGATAGAGGAAGATAGGGCATTAAGAAATGAAGCTAAGGGGAAAAAATGAGAAAAGATCAGAGACTGATTTTTTTTTTTTTTTTTTTTATTGGGGGGGGGAGTGCTGGATCTGACTAAAAAAAATGGCACATAAAAAATGGAAAAATAAACAAAAAAAAAAGAGAAGAAAAGAAAAAATTAAAAGTGACATACATAAACATGGACATTTCTGGAATAAATGAATTAAACGACTAACTGTTAATAAAGAAACCAGACATAATGGGAATTGTGGAGACAAAATCGAAAGTTCCTATACAATCAAGTATGGTGGGACAAGGATTATACAACCATTGGTCGAAGAATAAAATGGATAAGCAGGGGGGAGGAGTCATGCTGTTTACTAGAAAGGCTTAAATGTGATGAAGACAACAGAAGGTAAAGAAAATGTGGAAATTATCACAATCAAATTTGAAAATAGAAGTATGAAAAGCAGAAAGTTTATAGTAGTATATGTGCCCCCCAAAAACAAAGGCTTGGTGTGAGATACTGACAAATGGAGGAAACATAGTAATTATGGGTGACTTTAATGCAAAGGAAATAAATTGGGAAGAATTGACAATAAAAGGTGGAGACTCTGGGGTAACATTCTACTGGATTTGATCATTGATTATACTTTGACTCAATGGGTCAAGGAAAACACTAGATATAGAAAAAATGAAGAACCATTGAGAGACTTGATATTCACATCTGAGCCTGAAATTGTGGACAAAATGAATTATAAGACACCAATGGGGAAAGAGTGACACCATAATAGTAGAGTTCGAACGCAAGGAACAAAAGGAAGTGAGGAGAAATGAGAAACACAGAGAAGGAAGATTAATGTACAAAAAACTGACTTTGTAAAAATTAGAAAAAAAATTCAAAGTGCTAACTGGGAAAAATGTTCAAATAATGAAACAAAGATGGAAGAGAAATGGAACATATTTAAGGATAAGTACAAGGAGGGAACAGATAAATATGTACCCAGGAAGAAAAAAAAAAAAGAAAAAAAAAGTTTACATAAAATGTTTGTATAACATAAAGTGTAATGATGCTAAAGATAGAGGAGACAAAGCCTGGAAAAGATGGAAAAAAGACAAAAAAAAAAAAAAAGATACCAAATGGCAAACATACATCAAACTGAGAAATGAATATGTTGAGATGTGTAGAGAGGGAAAAAAAATCTATGAAAAATGTATAGACAAATGCAAAGGCCAACCCAAACTATTTTACAGATATGTAAATGACAAACTAAAAGATAAACATGAAATAGTGAAACTGTGTGAAGGAAACAAAGAATATACAGAAGATGTAGAAATGGCTGAAGTAATGACCAGGCATTTTAGGTCTGTATTTACAATTGAAAGCTCACAAATTTGGGATGAAGGATAGTGAGAAGGATCCCCTAAAATGAAAGAAATAATGTTGACACAGAAAGAAATAAGGGACCAAATAAAGAATCTTTACATCAGAAAGGCATGTGGGCCTGATGGAATAGCGAACTGGATATTGAAAGAATGTATAGATGAACTTGCAGACAAAATACACAAGATAATTGACTTCTCACTCAAAAAAGGAAAAGTACCACAGGATTGGAAAAATGCAAATATTGTACCAATATATAAAGGAGGAGACGAAGAAGACCCAACAAACACAATTGCAAAAATATGCAAAAAAGTTATCAAAAATAAATGGATTAAACACTTGGAAGAAAACAATATATTAAATCCTAAACAATTTGGATTTAGAAGTGGAAGGTCATGTACTACAAACTTAATATGCTTTTACTGAAGATTAATAGAAATGTCACAAAAAAGAGACTGATGGGCAGATTGTGCTTTTGTGGACTTACAAAAGGCTTTTGACAAAGTACCACACAAAAAGCTACTAAGAAAAATTGAAACAGTAGGTGGAATACAAGGACAATTATTGGAATAGATGAAAGAGTTCTTGAACGGAAGAAAAATGAGGGTGGTACTTAGAGACATGAACTCAAATTGGGAAGATATGATAAGTGGAGTCCCTCAAGGCTCTGTATTGGCTCTGATAATGTTTGCTATTTATATAAATGACATGGATGAAGGCTTGGAATGTTATATGAACTAATTTGCAGGTGATGGAAAACTATTAGAGAATAAGTACACAGGAAGAATGCAAATTGTTTCAAGAAGACCTGGACAAAGTCTGGAAATGGAGTCAAAAGAGTGAAGTGAATTTTAACATTAAGAAATGCAGTATAATGGAATTTGGAAAAAGCAAAAATAGAATCTTGGGTCAATATAAAATTGGTACAAAGGAAGTAAAAAAGTAAACTCAGAAAGGGACCTAGGAGTAACTATCTCTAACGACATGACACCAGACAAACATGTCAACAAATTAGTCAGAGAAACTTTTAACTTATTAAGATCAATGAAAGTGGCCTTTGACTACATGGATGAAGAGATGGTAAAGAAAATACTAGTTACACTGATAAGACCAAAATTGGAATACGCAGCATCTCTATGGACACCTAGTAAAAAAAAAACATAAAGAAACTAGAAAGAATTCAAAGAGCAATGACAAAGATGGCACCAACAATTTGCAATTTGACATACGAACAAAGATTGGACAAACTAAATTTACCAACCCTAGAACAAAGAAGAGAAAGAGGTGATTTGATAACCATTTACAGAATTATGAAAGGGATGGAAATTCTTGATAGGGATGACCTACTAAAATGGGACAGAAGAAATACAAGAGGACATGAGAAGAAACTTAAGAAGGGCAGTTACAGAAGAGATCTGAAAAAGAATAGCTTTCTACATAGAGTATTAGATATATGGAACAAACTGAAAGAGGAAACAGTGAGTGCTAAAATTATACATGACTTTAAAAATAAACTGGATGCAGAAAGATGCAACAGTGGGCCACTACAAGCATAGCTCTCGTCCCTCAAGATACAACTAGGTAAAATACACAATGAAAACACAGGACTGTTAAGACATCTCAACTAGAGCTCCCGAGAAATAACAGAACTTCACCACTATAGATATAATAGGAAATCTAGTTTGTATTAAATGGGAAGGGAAATATATGTGGATGCCTGAGATGATTTAATACAGTGGAAATAGTGAGTATTGAAGAAAATGGAAGGGAATGGAAACAGACCAGAAAATGGTGATGGAATTGAACCCAGCATAAACATTGGAAGAGCAGAGACTCATACTGGAACAATACCGAAGCGTAATGAAAACATTGTAACACCATTGGGTGTTTTAAGGTATGGTGAAGAGGAATCTTTTTCTGGATTTAATAAATATAACAGAAGACTGAGTAGAATTTTAGACTTAGAAAAGGAGATGAGATCTAGGAAGATTTCATGGAATCAAAAGATTATGGATCTAAAGAAAGAAATGTATCCAAAGAATGAGTACATTGAAATGAACAAAGAAGTGAGGGACTTAAAGAAAGAAAATGTGGAAATAAACGATAGGGTTAGTGGATGAAAACACAAAATAAAAATGAAAATGAAAGGATGAAAAACAAAAATACCACCAATAGTGAGACCTTAAAAAAAGAGGTGAATAAAGAAATTAAGGCGCTGGCCAAGAATGTTAGGGAAAATATAGGAGATAAAGACTTACAGAAAATCAGAAAATAATGGGAAAAAGGACCAAGAAAGCTAAAAGATAGCTCTCAAAGAAATTATCCAACAACAAATGCAGGAGAATAATTCAAGTAATGAAAGAGAGAAAAAAATTGGGTTAGAGATACAGTGGGCAAAAAAAGAAAAAAAGAAAAGAAAAAAGGTGCATAGTAGTATATGGTATAAAGGAAAAACATAATATAGTTAGGTACTGATAGAAAAAGAAGAGAGGGAATTAGCAATAAAAATTCTGAAAACAGTAGAAGATGAGCAAGAAATGGAAAAGGAAATAGAAGTGCATAGAATGGGGCAATACTCAAAAGAAAAAAATTGACCTCGAGATCAAATTAAGGTCACAACTCTTAGCAGAAGTATTAGCAAAAGCAGGAAAGTTGGCAAATAGTGAAAATTATAAAAGCATAATGATAAAAAAAGAAATGGACAATGAGGAAAAAGAAAGAAAACACTAAGTGAAGCAAAGGGGGAGGAACGAGAAAAGAATGGAAACCTAAAAGAAAAAGTTCTATTGGAGAGTACTAGACATGAGGGTGAGAAAATGGTATATTCAAGAAAAAGAAATGAAAGGAACAGAGAACGAGAATAGAGAAGGAAAAAAAAAAATTAATAGTGACTTATACTAACAGATGATTT
Organism: Oratosquilla oratoria; assembly: GCF_046742065.1. Lineage (NCBI taxonomy): Eukaryota > Metazoa > Arthropoda > Malacostraca > Stomatopoda > Squillidae > Oratosquilla > Oratosquilla oratoria. Next base: position 39,858,600 of record NC_134818.1, read on the forward strand.
GATCTCAGGATTAAATGAACTAAATGATTATCTGTCAGAAGAAAAACCAGATATAATGGGAATTGTGGAGATGAAATTAAGGGGTCCACTACCACCAAATAGTGTTGGACAAGGATTATATAATCACTGGATGAAAAATAGAGAGGAAAAACAGGGTGGAGTCATGTTTTTGGCAAAGAAAAACTTAAATGTGATGAAGGTTACAGATGGAGAAAACAGTGTGGAAATGATCATGATAAGAGTTGAAAATAGTGACATGAAAAGTAGAAAGTTTGTGGTGATTTATGTGCCCCCAAAAACGGGTTATTGGAAAGAGAGCGATTATTCTAAAATGTTAGAAGATACAAGGCAATCATTAATTAAGATGCTGAATGACGGAGGAAACATAGTACTTATGGGATATTTTAACTGCAAAGAAATAAGTTAGGAAGAGATGATAGTGAAAGGTGGAAAGGACCTTTGGGAAATATATTACTTGACATGACTGTAGAACATGCAGTGACACAGTGGGTAAAAGAAGATGCCAGATATAGAAATAATGAAGAACCATTGATACTAGATTTGATATTTACATCAGTCTGAAATTGTGGATAAAATTGAATACAAGACACCAATTGGGAAGATTGACCACATACTATTTCATTGGAGAGAAATGAGAAAGACTGATGTATAACAAAACAGACTTTGGGAAACTTAGATATTTCTTTCAAAAAGTGAGTTGGAAAAAATTCTACAAGAAAGAGACACAAGTGGAAGAGAGATTGATGATTTTGAAGAAAATCTGTAATGAAGGAATGGATAAATATGTATCAAGACAAAAACAGGAAAAGGAGTATATTAAATGCTGGTTTAACAGAAGGTGCAGTGAGGCTAAAGATAGAAGATATAAAGCTTGGAAAAGAGGGAAAAGGATTGAAAACCTGGAAAGTAGCAAATATATATCAATCTAAGGAATGAATATGTAAAAGTATGCAGGGAGAAAAAAAATATATATATATATGAAAAAGACAATAGAAAAATGTACGGACCAACCAAAATTATTCTATAGATATGTGAACATTAAACTAAAAAACAAACAGGAAATAGTAAAATTACGCCAAGGGAATATAGGATACACAGAAGGCATAGAAATGGCTGAAGTCATGAACAAACACTTCAAGTCTATGTTTACTTGAGAAAATACACAGCATTGGGATAAAAGAAGTGAAGTGAGAGAAATATTCCCTATGAAAGAAATAATTGTAACACGAAAAGAAATAATGGACCAAATAATGAACCTTGATGTTAGGAAATTGCAAAGCCTGGATGGAATTGCAAACTGGATACTAAAAGAGTGTAAAGATGAACAAATAGACAAAATATACGAGGTAATAAGTTGCTCACTCAAAGAAGGAAAAATACTGGAAGACTGGAAAAATGCCAGTATTGTACCAGTATATAAAGGGGGAAACAAGGAAGACCCAACAAATTATATATTGGTCTTCCTTACAAGTACAGTAGCCAAAATTTGTGTAAAAGCTATCAAAAATAGATGGACAAAAGAATCAGGAGAACAATATACTAAATCTGAGACAATTCGGATTTAGACAGGAAAGGTCATGTGCCACAAATTTGATCTGTTTCTATTCAAAACTAATAGATATGATACAAAAAGGGGAAGGGTGGGCTGTTGTGCTTTCCTAGATTTACAAAAAGCTTTTGATAAAGTACCATACAAAAAATTATTAAGAAAACTGGAAACCATAGGAGGTATACAAGGAAAACTATTGAAATTTATTTTTTGCATGGAAGAAAAATGAGAGTAGTGCTCAGAGAGTTCTACTTCGGAAGAGGTGATTAGTGGAGTTCCACAGGGATCAGTATGGGCTCCAATAATGTTTGTTATATATACAAATAACATGGATGAGGGTGTGGAATGTTGCATAAGCTTCTTTGCAGATGACACAAAATTGCTGAGGAAAGTAGTACTGAAATGGATTGTGAATTGCTGCAGAGGTTTGAACAGGGTTTGGGAATGGAGTCAGAAGTGGGAAGTGGACTTCAACATTAGGAAATTTAGCATAATGTAATTTGGAAAAATGAAAAAAAGAATATCAGGACAATATAGAATTGATACAAAGGAAATAAAGAAAGTGGGATCTGAAAAAGACCTGGGAGTAATTATCACAAAAGACGTGTCTCCTGATAAACAGATAAATTGTCTGAGAAACCTTCAGGTTGCTAAGATTAATAAAGGTGGCCTTTACCTACTTGGATGAAGAAATGGTGAAGAAAAATTTAGTCACGCTGATAAGGCCAAGACTGGAGTATGCAGCGACACTATGGACACCCAGTACTAAAATGAATATAAGGAAAATTGAAACAATCCAAAGAGCAACTACGAAGATGGCCCCAACACTTTCAAAACTGTCATATGAGGAGAGATTGTCAAAACTGGAATAACCAACTATGGAAAAAAGAAGAGAAAAGGTGACCTACTGACCATCTATAGAATCATGAGAGGCAAGGAAGGCCTTGATTGAGAAGACTAAATTGGGACATGAAACTCAAAAAGGACAGTTATAGAAGGGACCTGAAAAAGAACAGCTTTCCCTACAGAGTGGTGGATGTCTGGAACAAATTAGACGAAACAATAGTGTGTGCAAACACCATACATGAATTTGAAAGCAAACTAGATACTGCGAGATACAAAAACAGGACACAGTCACAACCAGGCAACTACAGACTGATTAGTCTGACTTCGATTGTGTGTAAACTGCGAGAGATCATCATCCACGACAGTTTAGTGATATTTTTAGAAGAAAATGAAATTATGGGAGATTCGCAACATGGCTTCCATAGCAAACGCTCATGTTTAACTGATCTGCTTGACTTCTCTTATGACGTCTTTAACAAATACGAGGAGTGTGGATCTGTTAATATAATTTATCTAGATGTTCAGATGGCATTCGATAAAGTGCCCCATGCATGATTGCTCGACAAATTAAAAATGCACAGTATTTCTGGCAGTATCCACAACTGGATTAAAGATTGGCTCTCTAAGCGAAAACAGAGTTGTAATTAACGGGGCCTCATCTAGCTGGCTCAACGTTAAAAGTGGCGTACCGCAAGGATCAGTTTTGGGACGGCCTCCTCTGCAAAGTATCAAAATTTGTTGATGACAAAAATTACAGGTAAAGTAACAATCACAAAAGAGAAAGACACCCTGCAATCCGATCTAGACAGATTATCAAGCTGGGATAGCAAGTGGCAAATGAATGGCGAAATACTGGATTCAGTAACTAAAGAAAAAGTTCTAGTAGTTTTAATATAAAATGACTTGAAGCCAAGTCAACATTGCTCAGTTGTTAAAACAGCAAATGAATTGGTTGGCTTCGTCGGAAGTCTTAAAAAATAAATCAGAATAAATATTGCTAAATCTTTATAATTCTTTGGTCTATCCCCATCTCGAATACTGTGTACAATTTTGGTCCCCATACTACCAGCAAGATATTAGTAAATTAGAAAGAGTGCAACGGAGAATGACTAAAATGATACCAAGGCTGAGAAATCTGCCGTATGAAGACTCAAAAGTGTAAATTTATTGTCACTTTCAAAAAGAAGAATGAGAGGAGATTTAATCGAGGTTTTTAAAATGTTCAAAGGCTTTGACAACATCAGTATCGAAGATTACTTCTTATTAGACCAATCAAATACAAGAAGACATCACGATTTTAAAGTAATTGGTAAAATATTTTCTTCGAATGAAAGTAAGCACTTCTTTAACCGGATTAATGTGTGGAATTCGTTACCTTCTACTGTCGTTGAAAGTAACACAATAACATTTCGCTTGTTTGCGAAAACGTCGTCATAACTCAAAAAACTGAATTTTTGAGTTATCTATACAGACATATTCATCTTCAAACACGGATATTTTTGGTAACAGTGTCATATCTGTAGCTCAAAAATTGACCGCTAGGGAGTGCTAAATGTCCCAACGACATAACCTTACATGTTCCAACTTGTTCCAACAAATATTTTAGACTTAGTAAAGATTATGATTGTTTCAACTTCTATAAACTTTAGAGGCGTATTTGATGCTCCAAAAAATGTTCCACCTATGGTGTTTGAGGGCTTTTTATAATATTGAGAGCGTTTTGAAACTTTAAAATGCCTCCTGAAAAATTTGATATTTTGAGTTATGACGACGTTTTCGCAAACAAGCGATTTAAAAATCGCTTAGATAAATACTTGGACTCTAATCTGAGAGGAAGGGTGGGAGGGGTGTGGAGGGTATTTAGGGATGAAATGGGTGGGAGTGTTTTTATGCCTTTCCCTTTTTGGCTACCTCCCTTGGAAGGGGAAAAAAGCCTTGGTATATGTATGCAATAAAATATCTGACAACCCGGCATTTAATTGAAATTGGATTGGATAGTGGTAGCAGTAGAGTTAGTTCATCTTCTGCCCTGTTTTCTTAACTGTAGCTTAGTTTATGAAACACAAACAGCCTCATTAGAGCCAGTAGGCCTGCTTTTGTTTGTTCTTTGTGTTCCTTTGTGTGTTCCTCCTCGTCCTCTTCATCCTCATCGCCCTCTTCCTCCTCGTCCTCTTCCTCCCCTCTTCCTCCTCTTCTTCCTCGTTCTCCTCCCCCTTCCTCCTCTTCTTCCTCGTTCTCCTCCCCCTTCCTCCTCTTCTTCCTCGTTCTCCTCCCCCTTCCTCCTCTTCTTCCTCGTTCTCCTCCCCCTTCCTCCTCTTCCTCGTTCTCCTCCCCCTTCCTCCTCTTCTTCCTCGTTCTCCTCCCCCTTCCTCCTCTTCTTCCTCGTTCTCCTCTCCCTTCCTCCTTCGCCTCCCTTCCCTTCTTCCTTGTCCTCTTCCTCCTTCCTCCTCCCCTTCTTCCTCCTCCCCTTCTTCCTCCTCCCCTTCTTCCTCCTCCCCTTCTTCCTCGTCCTCCTCCTCCTTCCTTCACCCCTTCTTCCTCGTCCACGTCTTCCTTCGTCCTCGTCTTCTTTCTCGTCCTCCTACTTCTTCTCCTCTTCCTGCTCCTCTTCCTCATCATTTTCCTCCTCCCTCATCATTTTCCTCCTCCCTCATCATTTTCCTCCTCCCTCATCATTTTCCTCCTTCCTCTTCGTCCTCCCTCCTTCCTTTCTCCTCCCTCCATCCTCCCTCCTTCCTCCATCCTCCTGCTCCTTCCTCCTTCTTCTCCTCCTTCCTCCTCCCTCCCTCACCCTTCCTCCCATCTTCACTCCCTCACTCACTTCCCCACTCCCTTCCTCCCTCCCTCCTTCTTCCTTCCTCTCTCTTTCTTCCTCCCTCCCTCCTTCTCCCTCCCTCCTTCCTCTCTCCCTCCTTCTTCCTCTCTCCCTCCTTCTTTCTCCCTCCTTCCTCCTCTCTCCCTCCTTCCTCCTCCCACTCTCCTTCCTCCCTTTTCCCTCCTTCCTCCCCCTCCCTTCTTCCTCCCCCTCCCTTCTTACTCCCCCTCTTCCCTCCTCCCTCCTCCCATCTCCCTCCTCCCATCTTTCTTCTCACTTTTCTCTCCTCCCTTTTCCTCTCCTCCCTGCTCCCTCCTTCCTCCTCCTTCCTTCCTCCTCCCTCCCTCCCTCCTCCCTCCCTCCCTCCCTCCTCCCTCTTTCCTCTTTTCCTTCCTCCCTCCTCCCTTTTTCCTTTTTCCATCCTCCTTCCTTCTTCCTCTTCCTACATTCTCTTTCCTCTTCCTCCTTCCTCCACTACCTCCTTTCTTTCCTCTTCCTCCTTCCTCCACTACCTCCTCTCTTCTTCCTCTTTCATCTCTTCCTCCCCTTTCTCCTCTTCCTCTTCCCTTGGTCCTTCTTTCTCCTCTTCCACTTCCTCCTCTTCCTAGTTCGTCATCTTTCCTTTTCCTTCCTCCTCCTCCTCCTCCCTCCTTTTTTCATATTCCCTCCCCTCCTTCCTATTCTCTCCTTCCTCTTCTCTCCTTCCTCTTCCTCCTCCTTCCTCTTCCTTCCTTCTCCTCCCCCCTTCCTCCTCCTCCATGATTATCTCGGCGGTAAATCGAGTCCTGGACCCGTTCCTCCTCCTCCTCCTCCTCCTCCTCCTCCTCCTCCTCCTCCTCCTCCTCCTCCTCCTCCTCCTCCTCCTCCTCCTCTCACCGCCCATGTCGTCGTCATCGTTGGCGAAGGTGAGCCAGCAGATCGTTGGGCCTCAACGATACCAACCAGAATCAAGTCTGTGGAGTTGTGTCGTCGGGGAAGAGAGGGCGGACACCTTCAGCATGCTTATTGTTGTTACGATTATTATTATTATTATTATTATTATTATTATTATTTCTTTTTATTCTGGGTCAGCTGGGGGATGAGGGGGGGGGTTACCTGGACGGAATGGGCTCTTGATGGATGGAGGTCCCGCTTTATCTTGAGGTTGCCCTACTTACCCCTTCTCTCCTCATCTCTACCCGTCCCCCTCCCCTCTCCCCACCCTTACCCTCCCCTCCTCTCTCCCCTTCCCCCCTCCCCTCCACACTCCCCTTCCCCCCTCCCCTCCACACTCCCCTTCCCCCCTCCCCTCCACACTCCCCTTCCCTCCCCTTCCCCCTCCCCCTCCCCTCCACACTCCCCTCCCCTCCCCTCTTCCCTGTTCCCTCTCTCCTCCCCTCGCCTTCTCCTCCCCTTTTCGTCTTCCCTCCACGTCTTCCTCCCTCGCCTTCCCTTTTCCTCCCCCTCTCCCCTCTTCTTACTCTCTCCCTCCCCATTCCCCTCTCCCCTCTTCTCCTTACTTTCTCTCCCTCCTCTCTCTCTCCCTCTCTCTCCCTCTCCCCTTTTCCCCCTTCCCCCTCTCCCCCTCCATCTCTCCCTATCTATCTCTCCTCTTCCCCCACTTCCCCTTCCCCCTCTCCCCTTCTCTCCCCCTTCCCCTTCTCCCCCTTCCCTCTTCTTTCCCACTTCCTCTCTCCCCTTCCCCCTCTCTCTCCCCCCAATACCCCTACCCCCCTCTCCCTCCTTCCTCTTCTTCTCCTCCCCTCCCTCCCAATCTCCCATCCCTCTCACTCCACCCTCATCTCCCTCTCTCCTGTCCCATCCCCATTCTTCCCTCTTCCTCCACTCCCCCTTCCCTCCTCTCCCCTCTTACCCCACTCGCTCGTCCCCCTGTCCCCCTCCCCATTCCCCCTGCATCCCTGCCACCACCTCATAGGATTGTAATAGCCTGAGACGTACCAGATCAAACTATACAAAATGTGTCATCGTCGGGGTGGTGGGAAGGAGTAGGGGTTGGAGCGTGCCTGGACTGCACGAATGGAGGCGGGGGGAGGAGGGAGGGGCAGGGGGAGGGGGGCGAGAGGAACACGAAGACCGTGACCTCGCGAGGCCGATGTGGAACTCGTCGAAGAATCTGGTCTCCCTTTCGCTACGAAGTCGGGGATGGGGTGGGGTACTCCCCCCCCCCCCAACCTGAATAAAATTGTCTGACGCGGCAGCAGCTGGACTGGAGTTAGTCTTGAACTGCGGCATGCATGGGGTCCGTCGCCTCGGGTGAATAGAACGGCCACCACCTGACTTTAAGAATCATCATCGGGGGCAGCAGGCTGCTGCTGGTTCGGTCCTTTCGCCACGGCGAACGGGGTGGGGGGTGAAGGTTTCTCCTCAGCTGAATAAAACCGTCTGGTGGCAGCTGCTAGGATAAGCGGGTGAAGAAGTTCTTGAAATGGTGGAGGCAGTGCTTGGTTGCTTTAATCCGATGTCGCCAGGTGATTTTATTACATTGGGAAGAGGGCGTTCACGTGGTACGATTTTTTTTTTTCTTTTTTTTTTTTTTTACGAATAAAAGAGTTTGGTGGTAAAACGAAGAATTATTGCCACGACTTTACCAGACTGGAAAACCGCAGCCCCACAGTGACTGGCAACGGTCAACCTGTAGAGTGTAGGTGTCCCTGTGTTGTATCAGTTGGGCAACCTGTAGAGTGTAGGTGTCCCTGTGTTGTATCAGTTCGAGATAGTTATCTTGTAGGGGGATCACTCGCCGGTTGTCAACTCTTCTTACGTGAAAAGGTGGAGGAAATACGAAATTGATTGAAAAATATATAGAGTGATTGTTAACTCCAAGGGAAGTGGTGTTGGTTTTGAAAATGGACAGTAGGGAGATGATTCTCTTCGATGTCCCTCTTGCATGCACCACAAACTAGTACCCATTAGTACCCATAGTTTGGTGATAGGAAGCAGAAGAAAATATTTGAAGTTGACCATCGCCCGCTGATTCCTCCTCCTCGGAACACAGAAATTGCAATAATAAATCAACAAATATATATAGATTATAATAGAAAATAGAAATTATGATAAAATTAATTAGATGAAGT
>NC_134818.1:39874404-39914404 GCF_046742065.1 Oratosquilla oratoria
GAGAGGTTCCTCCCGAAAAAGAACTTGACACTGGTGGCAAAAGAAGAATCTGGCGCCGAAGGAAGAACTGGTCATGGAGAGCACAGATGTCCAGTTCCTGCTGAAGAAGGAGAACTTTGCGCTGCTGGTGACGGAGGAGGAACCACTGGGCCGTTCAGACGTCCGGTTCCTCCTGCAGAAAAGGAAGGCTGCTGGCGACGGAGGAGGAACCTGGCACTGCTGGGGCGTCTGGGGGAGGAGGAGGAGGAGGAGGAAAGGGAGGCGGCGCGTGCCTCGGCCGGCCTGGATCCGGAGGAAGACCCACCACAGAGCGCGCGCCGAGCCGAAACTGACTCCCAAAGCTTTCGCGCACAAGTGCTCTCGGTGCTCACTCTGCAACACCTAACCTACCTACCTACCTACCTACCTACCGACCTCGCCGCTTCGCCTCGCCGCACCTCTTCTCTCCTCGCCGTCACCGCTTGCTACCACCACTACCACCACCACTACCACCACCACTACTACTACTACCACTACCACCATCACCATCACTACTGCCAATACCACCAATACCACCACCACCACTATCATCACTACCATTACCACCACTACCAACACCACTACCAGAATTACCACCACTACCACAGTCATTACCACAATTACCACCGCCACTACCAACACTATCAACGCCACCACTACCACCACCACTACTACCACCACTACCACCATCACTACCACCATCACTACTGCCACTACCACCAATACCACCACCACTGCCATCACTACCATCACTACCATTACCACCATCACCACCACTGCCAACATCACTACCAGAATTACCACCACTACCACGGTTACCACCACAATTACCACCGCCACTACCAACACTATGAACGCCACCACAACCAACACCACTACCAACACTATCAACGCCACCACTACCATACCACCACCATTACCATCACCACCACTACCATCATCACCACCACCACTACCATCACCTCCGCTACCATCACCACCACCACTTCCACCATCACCACCGCCACTTCCACCATCACCACCACCACTACTGCCACTACCACCAGTACCACCAATAACCCCACCACCACTACCATTATCACCACCACCATTATCAACACCACTACCGCCATTACTACCACCACTACCAACACCGCCACCACTACCACCACTACCAACACCACCACTACCACAATTACCAAAACTACCACAGTTACCACCACTACCACAATTACCACCACTACCACAGTTACCACCACTACCAACACCACTACCACTGCCAACACCCACCACAGTTACCACCACTACCACATTTACTACCACCACAATTACCACCACTACCAACACCACCAACACTACTTTAATTACCACCACTACTACAGTTACCACCACTACCACCGCTACCACTACCTACCAACACTATCAGCGCCACCACTACCATCATTACCAACACCACTAACACCACCAACACTACCTTAATTACCACCACTGTCAACACCACCACTACCAACACCACAATCAACACCACTGTCAACACCACTACCATTACCACCACTGGCAACATCACCACTAATGTCAACACCAACGCCACTACCATCACTACTACCAACACCATTACCAACACCACCACTACCATCACTACGAACACCACTGTCAACACCACTACCAACACCACCACAATCAACACTAGTACCACAGTTACCATAATTATCACCGCTACCACCACCACTACCAACACTGAACGCCACCGCTACCACCACTACCAACACCAACACCATCACCACTATCAACACCACTACCAACACTATGAACGCCACCGCTACCACCACCACTACCAACACTATGAACGCCACCACTACCAACACCACTGTCAACACCGCCACTACCAACACCAGCCACTGTTAACACCACTACCAACACCACCACTGTCAACACTACCAACACCCCCACTACCATCACTACCACCACCACTGTCAACACCACTACCATCACCACTACTATCACCACTGTTAACACCACCACTACTAACACCACTGTCAATACCATTACGAACACCAGTACCATCACCCCTACCAACACCACTACCAACACCACCATTACCATGACCACTACCAACACCACTGTCAACACCACCACTACCAACACCACCAGAGTCAACACCACTACCAACACCACCACTACCAACACCACCACTACCAAAACCACTGTCAACACCACCACCACTACTACCAACACCGCCATTGTCAACACCACTACCAACTCTACCACTACCAACACCACCACTACCAACACCACGACCACCACCTCTACCACCACTACCACCAAAACTACCACCACTACCACCACCATCACTACCACTACCACTACAGTTACCATTACTAATACTTTTACCACCACAGTTACCATTACAATCACCATTACCACCACCACTACCACCACCATTACAGTTACCATTACTAATTCTTTGCCACTACAGTTACCATGACTAACACTGTTATCACCACCACCACCACCACCACCACCACCATTATCATCACAATTAACATTACTACCAGCATTATCACCACCACCTGTACCACCACCACGAACAACAAACTATGAAAAACAATGAACCACCACAAGCAAAAACAACCTAACAAGAACACCAACAAAATAACAATCCAGCAGCAACAACCCAGCAATAACAACAATTACGATAATAAGAACAACAATATCAAACGACGCTAAGAACAAAAGCAAGAACAACAGCGACATTAAGGACAGCAGCAAGAACAACAACACTGAGAACAACAAGAGCAGCAAGAACAAGATCAACAAGGCTTTGCCCATTTTGTACATTTCCCGTGATCTCGCGAACTATATGATGACAACCTTTCAAGTTCTTTGGTCTCTATCTCTTAATTTGATATATATTATCTACAAACGCACACATGCAAACTATACACGCACATACACATACAGAAGCGCGCGTGCACACACACACACACACACACAGAAGCGCGCGTGCACACACACACACACACACACACACACAAAACACACACATACACACACACACACATACACATTTTATTACATGTATATACCGTTTCCCCTGCAACCAGCAGTGATGGCTTATGGAATCGTAGAACTAAAAATGGCGCTGAGGAGAAGAACGTTGAGCAGAGGGGAGGAGAGGGGCGCAAGGTATGGTCAGGCAGGGCAAATTTCCTCATCCAACGCAATATATATATATATATATATATATATATATATATATATATATATATATATATATATATATATATATATATATAATATATATGTATATATATATATATATATATATGTATATATATGTATATATGTATATATATATTATATATATATGTATATATGTGTATATATATATATATATAATATATATATATGTATATACATATCTAAGTCTAAATAAAAATATTCTAAAAAACGCTGTGGAAGTCGGGGACAGGTGGTATTACGGTGACACTTTGTCCTAAAAATATTCTTGAAAAAGCGCTTGGGTAAGTCGGGGTCAGGTGGTATTCTTCTTTTTCTTCGCGTTCCTCTTCGCGTTCTTCTTCCTCGCGTTCTTCTTCGTATTCTTCGCGTTCTTCGCATTCTACTTCGTGTTCTTCTACGCGTTCTTCTTCGTGCTGGGAATCCCGTGTTGGGGTTCCGCCCCGAGGCCGAGGCCGAAGGGGAAAACGAGGGATTAGAGCGCGGAAAGTTGCGGCCGTAGGCCGCTGTTTGCGCAGCCAAGCCCCCGGCGAAGCCCGCGGCGTGTATATATATATATATATATATATATATATATATATATATATATATATAAGACTTATTGACCCACTTTCGTAGAATAAGATAAGTCGACAGAAATTCTGTGTATTTCGAACATAAATAGTGGTCGAAGTATAAAGAATTTCTGTCCATCTTATTCACCGACAGTGGGCCAATAAGTCTTATTTTACAAATGTGCTACTTCATTTATCTTCCAAATATATATATTAAACGATTTTTCTTTGTTTCTATAAAATTCTGTCATGTCTGTGTGAGTATATATATATATATATATATATATATATATATATATATATATATATATATATACACACACACAGACATGACAGAATTGAATAGACACCAAGAGAAATTGTTCAATTTATTAAACAAGCAATTGATACAATTAAAATGCTTATAAATGGTCACAATGTGAATAACTAATACTTGGTTGACATCCCCTTTTTTCAATGCAAGGGCCTTTCTAGGCATGCTAGTGATTAGTTCACGAATATCATCATGAGGGGTTTCTTGCCATGTTTCACGCAGTAATCCTAAGAGTTTGGGCTTTGAAGATGGCTTCCTGTCCTTTTGGGGAAGTTGTCGGTATAATATGCCACTGAGGTGTTCAATAGGGTTCATATCCGGGAACTAACATGGCCATGGAAGTTTCCTGATCCCATTTTGGCTCAACCAATTTTGTGTTGCTTGAGCAGTGTGACAAGGAACTCCGTCTTCCATAAATAGGAAGACATTTTTACTCATTCTACCACTGGAGAATATTGGAATGAGTCCCTCCTTTAATATAGAAACATATTTGCCTGAATTAATGTTTCCTTGACACTCCACAAGCTCTGATCGACCACACCAAATTCCACTCCACACCATTATTGAAATGCCCCCATGTTTCACTGTTGGTTGCAGTCTTTTGAAGTCAAACTCTTGACTACAGTCTCTCCTGACCCACATCCTTCCGATGTCAGAAAATAATGCAAATCGTGACTCATCAGAGAAAATGATAGTGCTCCAAATGGCCACAGGTCTCTCCACCATCTCAACAGCCCAATCCTTTCTGCGCTTGATATTAGCTGGACGCAGGAGTGGTTTCCTCCTTGCAGCTCTGCCATAGTAACCTAGCTTGTGGAGATACCTGACAGCTGTTCTGGGACTGACATCAGCTTGTGCTGCTATGTCAGAGGCCTTGCAATGTGGATCCTCTTCGACATTTCTTTTGACAAGACGCAAGGTTATTTCTGAGGGCCCGGGACGACCTGAATGAGGTTTTGTGCCCTTGTTACCCTCTCTGGTGAATTGTATGATCACTCTATTAATAGTAGAAAGGGGTATTGACAGATTTTCAGATTTTTTGCGTTGACCAAGTCCAACTTCATTTTGACCCACGATACGACCTCGCTGAAGTTCAGATAGGTCTACTGCTCCTTTGGTTTGTGGTTTGCTTGATTAATCTTGTATGTAATCTGAAACATAGGTAAATATAACATATTGGGTAAATTTGAATAACATTAAGCATTAAATAAGAGCAGATATAAATTTTTCTTGGTATCTATTCAATTCTGTCATGTCTCTGTGTGTGTATATATATATATATGTATATTATATATATATGTATATGTGTATATATATATATATATGTATATATATGTGTATATATATATATGTATATATATGTGTATATATATATATGTGTATATATGTGTATATATTATATATATATATATATATATATATATATATATATATATATACACACACATTTAAACAACCAAAATGCATTTTAATTCTAAGCCATCAACATCGGGAGACCCAATGGGGACCACAACCAGAAATTGAAATGTGGTACTGCCGAGGACTCGAACTCAGCGATCACATGACAAGTGCGCAATGCTCGAGTACATACACATACATGAAATTTTGCGTTCAACCCATCTCCACTATGATAGTACAATTGGAAGTATACAAACGCGGGAAAGTATTTGTACAACACTGAATGGGTCGCAGTGATTAGAGATACATTTTAACAACCACAATGCACTTTAATTCTAAGCCATAAACACTTGTCATGTGATAGCTGAGTTCAAGTCCTCGGCAGTACCACATTTCAATTTCTGGTTGTGGCCTCCATTGGGTCTCTCTCTCTCCCTCTCCCTCTCCTCCTTCTCCCTCTCCCTCTCCCCTCTCCCTCTCCTCCTTCTCCCTCTCCTCCTTCTCCCTCTCCTCCTTCTCCCTCCCTCTCCCTCTCCTTCTCCCTCCCTCTCCCTCTCCTTCTCCCTCCCTCTCCCTCTCCTTCTCCTCCTTCTCCCTCCCTCTCCTCCTTCTCCCTCTCCTCCCTCTCCCTCCCTCTCCTTCTCCCTCCCTCCCTCCCTCCCTCTCCCTCCCTCTCCTCCTTCTCCCTCCCTCTCCCTCTCCTCCCTCTCCCTCTCCTCCTTCTCCCTCCCTCTCCTTCTCCTCCTTCTCCCTCCCTCTCCCTCTCCTCCTTCTCCCTCCCTCTCTTTCTCCTCCTTCTCCCTCCCTCTCTTTCTCCTCCTCCCTCCCTCTCCATCTCCTCCTTCTCCCTCTCCTCCCTCTCCTCCTTCTCCCTCTCCTCCCTCTCCCTCTCCCTCTCCTCCTTCTCCCTCCCTCTCCCTCTCCTCCTTCTCCCTCTCTCTCCCTCTCCTCCTTCTCCCTCCCTCTCCCTCCCTCTCACCTCTCCTCCTTCTCCCTCCCTCTCCCTCTCTTCCCCCTCCCTCCCTCTCCCTCTCCTCCTTCTCCCTCCCTCTCCCTCTCCTCCTTCTCCCTCCCTCTCCCTCTCCTCCTTCTCCCTCCCTCTCCCTCTCCTCCTCCCTCCCTCTCCTCCTTCTCCCTCCCTCTCCTCCTTCTCCCTCTCCTCCTTCTTCCTCTCCTCCTTCTCCCTCCCCCTTTCCCTCTCTTCCTTCTCCCTCCCCCTCTCTCCTCTTCCTCCCCTCTCCTCCCTCTCCCCACTTCCTCCCTCTCTTCCTTCTCCCTCCCCCTCTCCCCTCTTCCTCCCCCTCTCCTCCCTCTCCCCACTTCCTCCCCCTCTCCCTCTCTTCCTTCTCCCTCCCCCTCTCCTCCCTCTCCCCTCTTCCTCCCCCTCTCCTTCCTCTCCCCTCTCCCCTCTTCCTCTCCCCCTGCCTCTCCCTCACCTTCCTCCATCTCTCCTCTCCCTCCTCCCTCTCCCCCTCCCCTCTCCCTAGATAGATAGAGTTTAATAATTACCTATCTCCCTTTCCTTGACTCTCTCCTCCCTCTCCCCGTCTCTCCCTCTCCTCCTCTCCCTCCTCCTTCTCCATCTTATCTCCCTCTACTCGCTCTCACTCCCCCCCTCTCCTCCCTTTCCCTGGTCCTCTCGTCCTTCTCGTCCCTTTCCCTGTTCCTCTCCTCCCTCTTCCTCCTCTCCCCTTTCTCCCTCTCCTCTCTCTCCCCCCTCTCCTCCCTTTCCTTGACCCTCTCCTCCCTCTCCCTCTCCTTCTCTCTCCCCTCTCCCTCTTCCTCTCCCTCTTCCTCTCCTCTCTCCCTCTTCTCCCTCTCCCTACCCTGTCTCCCCCCTCTCCCTACCCTGTCTCCCCCCTCTCCTCCCTCTCCCTACCCTCTCTCCCTCTTCCCCCCTTCTCCCCCTTCCCCCCTCCCTACCCTCTCACCCCCTCTCCCTTTTCTACCCCTTCCTCTGTTCCCTCTCCTTGTCCTCCCTCCCCTCTCTCTCCCTCTCCATGCCCTCCCTCTCCTCTCTCTCCATGTCCTCCCTCTCCTCTGTCTCCCTCTCCCCACTTCGCTCCTACTCCTCTCGCCACACCTCTTTCCACCCCTCTCCCTATTCCTCCTCCCCACTCCTCCCTCCTCCCCACTTTCCAACCCCGATTCCTCGCTCTCCTCCCCACCCTCCATCCTTCACACTCCTCCCTCCTCCCTCCTCCCCACGCCTCCCTCCTCCCCACGCCTCCCTCATCCCTCCTCCCCACGCCTCCCTCATCCCTCCTCCCCACGCCTCCCTCCTCCCTCCTCCCCACGCCTCCCTCCTCCACACTCCTATCCCTCCTCCCATCCTCCTCCCCCCTCCCCATTTTCTCCGTTCTCGTTTCGCCCTTCCCTTTCCTCCTCCAAGGGTAAGAAATCTGCCGTCTAAATATGTTCCCACCTTCAAAAAGGAGAATACGAGGAGATTTAATCAAATTTTTTAAAATGTTCAAAGGCTTTGACATCAATGTCGAAGATTACTTTTCATTAGACCAATCAAATACAAGATGACGTCACGATTTTAAAGTAATTGATAAAATATTTTCTTCGAATGAAAGCACTTTTTCTTTAACCGGGTTGTTAATGAGTGGAATTCGTTACCTTCCACCGTCATTGAAAGTAACACAATGTCAGCATTAAAAAATAGTTTAGATAAATATTTGGACTAATCCGCAAATAGAATATCCTTTGCAATAAAATATCTGACAGCCCGACATCTAATTAGATAGGATAGTGATAGCAGTAGTATTTAGTTCTTTCTCCTTGCTGTTTTGGCAGCTAAGAAACTGGCGTAGGGCCGCCGTGAAATCTCGTATGATATTGACAATGTTAGAAGGAGGGTTTTATTTGTTCGCCAGTTATGGAAGGAAAGCCAGCTGGTGTGTGTGTGTGTGTAAATGTGTGTGAGAAAGAGTGTTTGTGAGGGTGAAAGAGATACACGAAGCAGCCAAGGATAAATTTAGATATTTCGGAGCTTTTAAGTCCACCAAAAACAACGTAAACTGCTCCATGAAAAGATTTAGGGAGTGGGAGTGGATATTGCAACCGAACGTAGTTAAAGAAAATATGTGTGTGTACGTGTGTGTGGGAAATTTGTTACGAAAAAAAATAACTTAATGATCTATCTTTCCATGTAACCAAGGCTAGTGTGCTTGCGCGAGCTTCCAGGGTAGCTGTACCTCTGGATCACAAACTTTTTGCCAAAACTTTAAAACTCTGCCTTTGATAGGGATCTTTTTACATCTCAGCTGCTCCCCGCGGCCCCATTACCACATCCACAAATATATGTGAATGAAAAAATGAAACATAAAATATACATAAAATAAAAGATAAAAAAGTTATTGAAAACATAAATGCGCATCTCAAATTATATATGTGTATATAATTTCCGACACGACAACTTCAGAAGTTATTTCTATAATATGCGCTGTCACTAGCGATTCACTTCAGGAATATACATATATATATATGTATATATATAATTTATGTGTACATATAAATATGTGTGTTTGTACATTTCCCCATAGGTCGTCTCCACCCTTCACTATCATCTCTTCTCAGCAGGTTTCTTTGCAATTAAAGTCACCCATTATAACTATTCTCCCTCCATCTTCCATTATCTTATTTAGTGTTATCCTTGTGTCTTCTAACATATTTTTGTGTTCTCTTCCCACGAAGCCGTTTTAGGAGGCACATAATTTACCACAAAATTCCATCATAATCATCTATACTCTATTCTGTCCATATGTGACATTCCTCACATTTATATCCTTCTTAGTCAGGAACATAACTCCACCCCCTTTTTGACCTCTCTGTTTCTAATCCAATAATTATATGCACCATGTCCTACACTGTTAGGTGGTAGTGAACCTTTCAATTTTGTCTCTACAATTCCCATTATGTTCGGTTCTTTTTCCTTCAGGTAATCATTCAGTTCGTTCAAGCCTGTTATTAAGCCATCTATATATGTGTAAGACACTTAATTTTCTGCTAATTCCATCGTGTTTTCTGTGTCCCTTCTGTTTTTCTCAGTTATGAACCATTTCCTCACTTTCATAACCACTACTCTCCAGTAGAATTTCTCTTTTTCTGACTGTTCTTTTCTCTTTTTTTTTTTTTAGTTTCTTTTTTTTTCTCATTCTCTCTTTCCTCTGTATTCATCTCTCTTTTTATCCATACCTGTTTATACTGATGACTTTTTGCTAGTTTCCCTGTTTTTGCTAAGATATTCTCTGCTGTCGTTTGTGACCTGAATTTAACCTTATGTGGTGTGGTTTTATCTGTATTGTATTTCCCTAGTCTATATATTTCTTCAGTTTCTGTCCCTGTTTCTTGTCCCTCCTCTTGAACTACTTCTTATATCTTGTTTACTTTTTCCCTCTCCTCTTTTACTCTTGTAGTCCTTTTTGGATTATGCATCCCTAATATAATTATACATTTCTTTTTATCCGCTAAGTCTCTTACTATATTCTCCTTCTCCCTCATCACTTTAATAAATGTGTCCTTAGTTTGTTCTTTCATCTGTTGGTTTCCTATTTCTCTAAATTAAATTTTGTTGTTATCTTGGACTTTTCTCCTACCCTGTACTTCTTTTGCTATGGACTATTTATTCTCTTTATTATTATTCTTTAATTCCTCATTCTCATCCTTTACTTCTTTTATCTGTCTTTTTAATTCTTCTATTTCTTTATTTAGGTTTTGATTCTCCTTCTTTAGTTCCTCAAATTGATCAATTCCTCATTCTCATCCTTTACTTCTTTTAACTGTCTTTTTAATTCTTCTGTTTCTTTATTTAGGTTTTGGTTCTCCTTCTTTAGTTCTTCCGATTTATCAATTCTTTTGTGTAATCCGTGTAAGTGTACTGAACATAAGCTCCCACTGTTTGTTCATGCTCTCTAGTTTTTCCTCTAGACTTGCTAATCGGGGGGGGGGGGTTGTCATCTCCCTCATTAAATCCATAGAAATAATTATCTTCACCCTCCATTGCACTGCTCTTATCTATATTTCTAATTTTTACATATTTACTAATGTCTTCGACTTCACCTCTATCGTCTGCGCATCTGTTGTTGACATTCCTTCTGACTTCCGGGGCCCGTTCGTCCCCTTCCTTATTTCCTATTTTTCTCCACCTTCCCCCTACACCACGAGCTTCCCCCTTGCCTACTAATACAAGAAAGGTACTCCCTCGTCGTCACGAAATTTTAAGTTTTCCTGGAGTTCCAAACTTCGTTGTCACTTCGACTGTCGTGTGTTTGTGTATATGTGTATATATATATGTATATATATATAAATATATATATAAATATATATATATATATATATATACATATATATGTACACACACAGTGGTACCTCTATGTATCCCCTAATGTACGCGAAATTCGTTTTACGCGGTCAAATTATCGGGATTTATTTCTAGTTACGCGGAAAATTTCTATTTACGCAGGCACGTTGTGTCCATTGCTGCGCGGAAAGTCAAATCCCGCGCTGCCGTCTTGCTGACGTCACCATTCACGCGCTGTTTTGTGTCTCCTCCCGCCATCTTTGTTGTGTGCACGACTGGCCCTTCTTTCGGCACCTACCCCTTGGTATTGTAATGTTTGTGCCTTTAGAATATCTCCAAAACAGGTGAGAAGTCCTACTAAAGCTGGTGCTCGTAAGAAAAGCAACATCACGATCGAGAAAAAGAGGGAAGTGATTGCCAAAGCTGCTTAAGGTTTACGCGTGTGTAAACTGGTGAAAGAGTTTGGTATGCCTGAGTCAACAATAAGAACCATTCTTTTAAATAAAGATAAAGTTCTGTCAGCTAATGTGTCTAAGGGTATAAGGTATGTGAGTACATATAAGAATCAGCATTGTTGGGCAAGGTGGAAAGGTTATTGCTTGTGTGGATACAGGAGAATCAGCGTAAGAGTGATAGCTTGAGTGAGGAAATGATCTGTTCAAGGGCTCGCCAAGTGTATGCCGTCGTGCAGCGGCAACAGGCTGGTACCAGTGGCCAGCTTACACCACCTTCAGTGCCCTTTACAGCCAGTAGGGGGTGGTTTGAAAACTTTCGGCAACGTACGAGCATCCACAGAATGACACGGCATAGTGAAGCGACAAGTGCGGACACGGACGCAGCTGAGGCGCTCGTCAAGGAGTTTGAGGAGCTGGTGCGTCGTGAGAGTTACCTGCCACAGTAGGTATTTGATTGTGAGGAAACTGGGCTCTTTTGGAAGAGGATGCCTAACAGCACCTACATTACTGCTAAGGAGAAAGCTTTGCCGGGGCATAAGCTATGAAAGACAGGCTTACAGTGATGTTGTGTGTTAATGTGAACGGCGACTGCAAGATCACGCTGCTCGTAGTGTATCATTTGGAGATGCCACGAGCATTCAAGGGGGGCAACGTCCTGAAGAGCAGACTTCCAGTGATATGGCGTTCCAACCCAAAGGCGTGGGCAACGCGACAGCTGTGCCAGGAGTGGCACGGAGGGACATGCGGCCCTGAGATCAAGAATTTTCTGCAGGGGAATGGACTGCCACTGAAGTGCCTCCTGCTGCTGAATAACGCCCCAGCAT
Organism: Oratosquilla oratoria; assembly: GCF_046742065.1. NCBI lineage: Eukaryota > Metazoa > Arthropoda > Malacostraca > Stomatopoda > Squillidae > Oratosquilla > Oratosquilla oratoria. Next base: position 39,886,494 of record NC_134818.1, read on the forward strand.
ATCCCCTCGACATGCAGGCACATCTTCCCCAAGACCTGGATTTCATCACAGTTAAATTCCTGCCTCCTAACACCAATTCCATTCTGCAACCGATGGACCAACAGGTCATTTCTAATTTCAAGCTGTACACGTGTACTGTTTGAACACTGCTTCAACGCTACCACCGACACAGACGTAACCCTGCGAGAATTTTGGAAGTTCCACTTCAACATCTTGCACTGTGTCAAGATGATTAGCAAGAGCTGGGAGCAGGTTACCATCAGGACTCTACAGGCAGCGTGGAAGAAGCTTTGGCCATCATTTGACAGGGAGCGGGACTTCGAGGGCTTTGAGCCTGCTGGTCCATCGGTCATCTCGGACATCGTTGCACTAGGGAGGCACCTAGGCCTGGAGATGGAGGACGGGGATGTCGAGGAGTTAGTAGGGGAGCACGAGGATGAACTGACCACCAAGGAGCTGCATCAGGAGCAGGTCGCCGAACTGGCCCGGGAACAGCAAGAGGTTGAGGGAGATGACGATCGTGTTCAGGGCCCCACCACGGAGGAGGTGAAGGAGGCCTGTGTAATGTGGAGGAAGCTCTACGATTTCGTGGAGGTCACACACCCGGACCAGACACTAATGAGAGCCGTGTTGCAGGCCAGTTCAACGAACTGGTCATGCCTCATTACTGCCAAATCCTGCACACAAGGCACCAGCAAGCAACCATCACAGAGTTCTTCCAGTCATGTGCCAAACGACAGCGCCCTGATGAGGGTGCCGCTGCAGCTGAAGGAGCACCTCATCCTTCTGAGGGGGTCAGTAAGCCCCCACCACTCCACCACCTCCTCACTCCCATCCCCCTACGCCAGCTGCAAGCCTTACCATCGGTGTACAAAAGATTTCTTTTTTCATTATATTTTTTACCTTGTAAGTGGTATTTAACATTGATTTCTTGGCATTAATGTTGCAGGAACATCATAATCATACCTATTTATGTCCGTTTGGTGACAGGCTTCATCATATCCGAGGGAAAAGAGTAGATTTTTTCGAGGTCGGGAACGGATTAATTGAATTAACATTGATTTCAATGGGAAATATCGTTTTCATTTACGCGAATTTCTGTTTACGCGGATTTCTGTTTACGCGGAGGCGTACAGAACGGATTAATCGCGTAGAGGTACCACTGTGTGTATATATGTATATATATATGTGTGTATGTATATATGTGTATATATATGTGTATATATATAATATATATATGTATATGTGCGTGTGTATGTGTATATATATATATATATATATATAATATGTATATATATGTATATGTATATATATATGTATATGTATATATATATGTATAATATATATGGTGTTCTGGATAGATTTGACACTTTTTGGAAGGAAAATGGGAAAGGAAAATGTTATATCGTGGCCAAAGATTTATTTATTCTTCATATTCATAGTTTATCTCTTACAATATCTTTTGTCAAATACATCTTCAAAGAAGCCGGCCCAGAACCTCCACCACAGCCTACAGGCAGGACATGAACCTTCAGCACGTGGCCTTCACGGTGCCCGTCGAGAAACGTCCGAACAGCAGTTTGATCCTGGCAGTCATCTCGACCTTGGTGGGTCACGCGGTACGATTGGTGTCTTTTTCAACTGCTCCCCAGATATTAGTCTATGGGGTTGCAATCAGGCGAGTTGTTGGCCAGATGTTGGGATTGGTGAAGTCGTAGAAGTTCTCGACAACCACTTCTGGGATTTTCCCGGAGATGTGACATGTAGCTGAGTTCTGCTGCCACACGTATGTTCTTCCCACAGCCACCCTCTCCACCCAGGACTTGCCAGAAGTGGACAGCAAGTCAATATAGCCATCTGAGGTGAGTCTGAGTCCCTCTTCAAAGATGTAGGGCAGCATGACGTGGCCTTCGCTGGAAACACACCCAAAGACTATCAGAGTTGGAAGGAACTTTGTTTTCATGAAGCGTGGGACTTCGTGCGGAGTGTAGACTAGCCACCTGTTGTTCTGCGCATTGTGCAACTGGTCCTGGTAGAAGTTCTTGTCTCACAAGAACCAGAGCATCCCCGTCTCGACTGGGTGTTTGACCTTGTTGAAGAGTTTCTTGGCTTTCGTTAGGCTGTTGTCTCGGGCCTTGGTGGTGACTAGTTGGCCCTTGCGCCTCTTGTAAGGGGGTTAGCGAAGATCCTCGTTGAACACTTTCTTCATAGTCACCACTCCGACGCCCATCTCTCTTGCCAAGGTCTGCATTGCCTTGCCTGAACCTCGCCGAACTTTTTTTTTTCAGTTTCTCGACGAATTTCTTTGTGCAGACATAGAACGTCAGCTGTGATCCTTCCTGCTCGGCACTGCTTCCACATCGTCGTCGCAATTCTCCAGCTCACATCTCACGGCCTTCACGGTATTCAGTGTGCAGCTGCAACTAAGATTTCCGAATTTTTTAATCCGACGCGAATTATGATGAAACGTTAAATTTTGGTTTTTATTTCCAAAAATGGACTCGTTCGGAAACAATATATTTTCTCTCCCTGCTTCAGAGAAGAAAATACTCAGGAGAATAGAAAGTCTTAAGAAGATCACCAATGCAGAGTATGCAGTGATTTTAATAGAAAATGTACGATATGTATATATATATATATATATATATTTATATATAAATATATATATATGCACTTCACCCACGAAGCAATATGTGTACACGTAGAAATATAAACCTTTGTTTATATGTGTGTACGTATGTGTTTATACATGCTGTTTACATTCGTTTGTGTGTCGGTAAATATCCAACTGCTGCATTTTATCTTTATTTTCTATCGGTGACGTCACTGACCTCTCCCTCCCTATGTGACCCCATTGTCTCGTCAACCTCCCCTCCCCCTTCCCCGTGTAACCTCGTTTTATTCCCCCGTGACCTTGGGCAACCCCCCACGGCCTTCTCCCTTCTCCCTCACTTGCCACCACTTTCGCCATCTCCACCTTCTCCTCCATCTTTTCTCCACTTTTCTTTCTTCCACCCCCTCCCCTCTGTGTCTACCTCGTATCTTCTTTACCACTACATCCGAATTGACCAACTCTCACCCCCCCCCCTCATATCCCTTCTCCCTCCCTCGACCTCCCAGCAACTCCCTTCTTCATCCCTTCACCCCACTCCACCTCACCTCCACTCGCCTCCATCCACCGTTCCTTCGTTTACCTCCACTAGTTTTTCCTCCAGACCCACAGGGTTAGAGCCGGTCCCGCACACACGCACGCACACACACACACACACACACACACACACACACACACACACACACACACACACACACACTACTGCTGCTGCTGCTGCTGCTGCTGCTGCTGCTGCTGCTGCTGCTGCTGGCGGTGCTTGGTGAGAATGGGGTAGGTGGTGGTGGTAGGATTTGGTGGTGATGGTGATAGGGGGTTGTGGTTGGTGATGGTTGTAGTAGGGTTTCTGGTGATGGTCGATTGTGGTGGTGGTAGGGGTTGGTAGCAGTGAAATGGGTTGGTGCTGGTGGTAGGGGTTAGTGGTGGTGGTGGTAGGATTGGTGTGGGTGACAGGGGTGTTAGTGGTGGTGGTAGTAGTGGTGGTGATGGAACTTTCGCCCTACCTACCTCCTTCACCCCCCCGTCCCCCCGTCCCCGTCCCCGTCCCCCGTCCCCCGTCCCGCTCTCATTCCTCTTTACCCTCCCATTCCTACTTTCGCTCTTTGCTTCCCTTTTCCTTTTTTTTTTTTTCCTTATCCCTAGTCCCCTCCCTTTTCTCCCTTCCCGCCCCCTCACCCACAACCTACTCTCTCCATCTCCTTTCTCCTTCCACTCTCCTGCATCCTCTCTCCTCTCCTCCTCTCTCTCCTTCCTTCCCTCTCCCCTTCCTTCCCTCTCCCCTTCCTTCCCTCTTTCTCCATCCCTCCCTCCCTTTCATTTCCCCCTCTCCACTCTACCTTCCTACCCTCCCTTTCATTTCCCCCACTCCACTTTACCCTCCTACCCTCCCTTTCATTTCCTCCTCTTCATTTTACCTTCCTCATCTTTTTCTCCTTCCCTCTCTCCATCTTTCTTGGCTTCCTCCACCTTCCTTTCATTTCCCCCTCTTCATTCTATCTTCCTTCCCCTCCCTCCCTCCCTCTCTTTCATTCCCCCCTCTCTCCCTCCCGTTTTTTGTTCCGTCCTCCTTCTCCCCTTTCCGTTTCCCCCGTTCCCCTCTCTCTTCCCCTTCCCTCGTCTCCTCCCCTCTCCCTCCCTCTCCCTTCCTCTTTCCCCATCCAGTTTCCCTGTCTTCCTCACTTATTTCCAGTGGGAGGTCACTCGCTCTTCGATGTGTGTAGGCTCTATTGTATTATATTCGTTGTTATAATTTTATTATCATTACTTTTATAAATTAATATAGGGGAATCTTTAGAATTCCCGCACATGTCGAAAAGAGAAGTGTGTATTATCAACTAGGAGGAAGAAGAGGAGGAAAGAAAAGTGCTCAGTTCAGAATCTGAAGAATTAGATATTTTTTTTATCCATTGATGTAAAAGACGAAGATGAAAAACACGAGTAATTGGGGAATGAGAAAAGGTGACGAGGAGAAGGATGAGGATGAGGAGGGAAAGAGATTGCAAAAAGTAAAGGGAAAGAATAGGGAGGCGGAGAGCGTGGTTGATAGGTGGGGTAGAATGCTGTCTTTAGGAGGAAAGTGGAGGGAAGGGATGGTTCGAGTCCCGCTGAGTGTCAACGCGCGATGGTAGGTGAAGGTGTGTAGCGGTTTTAAATCCTCCGAGCTCCGACGGAGGTGTTCTTACTCATTCCTATACCTAGTATTCTCTTGTATCCATTGTGTCATTGTATGTTCTATAATCATATCAAGTAGTACATTTCCCCATAGGTTGTCTCTACCCTGCACTGTCATCTCTTCCCAGCAGATTTTTTTTTATAATTAAAGTCGCCCATTATAACTATTCTTCCTCCATCTTCCATTATCTTATTTAGTGTTATCCTTGTGTCTTCTAACATATTTTTGTGTTCTTTCTCCTCCCACAAAGCTGTTTTAGGAGGCACATAATTTACTACAAACTTCCTGCTCTTCCCATCCTTGTCCTCCACTTCCATCATAATCATCTTTATTCTTTCCATACGTGACAATCCTCACTTTTATATCCTTAGTCAGGAACATAACTACACCTCCTTGTTTTACCTCTCTGTTTCTAGTCCAATAATTATATGCACTGTGTCCTACGCTTTTGGGTGGTAGTGGGCCTTTCAATTTTGTCTCTACAATTCCCATTATGTCCGGTTCTTTTTCCTTCAGGCAATCATTCAGTTCGTTCAAGCCTGTTATTAAGCCATCTATGTTTGTATAAGACACTTAATTTTCTGCTACTTCCATCGTGTTTTCTATTTCCCTTCTGTTTTTCTCTGTTATGAACCATTTCCTCACTTTCATATTCATTACTCTCCAATAGAATTTCTCTTTTTCTGACTCTGTTCTTTTGTCGTTTTTTTCCCTTAGCTTCTAGTCTTTTTGTTTTCTCATTTCTCTTTTTATCCATACCTGTTTTTGCTAAGATATTCTCTGCTGTCGTTTGTGACCTGAATTTAACCTTATGTGGTGTGGTCTTATCTGTATTGTATTTCCCTAGTCTATTTCTTCTATTTGTTTCCCTGTTTATGGTTCTTCTTCTTGAACTACTTCTAATATCTTATTAATTTTTCCTTTTCCTCCTTTATTCTTGTAGTCGTATTTGGATTATACTTCTCTGCCTTCCCTAATATAATTATACATTTCTTTTTATCCGCTAAGTCTCTTACTATATTCTCCTTCTCCCTCATCACTTTAATAACTGTGTCCTTAATTTGTTCTCTCATCTGCTGCTTCATTATATCTCTAAATTAAATTTTTCTTCTCTTGTACTTTTTTCCAACCACTTACCTCTTTTGATATGGGCTCTTCATTCTCTTTATTATTCCTCTTTAATTCCTCATTCTCATCCTTTACTTTTCTTAACTGTCTTTTAATTCTTCTGTTTCGTTAGTTAGGTTTTGACTCACCTTCTTTAGTTCTTCCAGTTTATCAACTCTTTAGTAAACTAGTGTTCATTGGTTAAACCCAACCTTCCATGCTTCATTTTTTTTGTTTTTTTTTCTTTTTCTGTCACCTCCCTCATTAAATCCATAAAAGCAGTTATCTTCTCTTTCCATTGATCTGCTATTATCTATATTTCTGCTTTTGACACTTTTGCTTCCTTGTTCTTTCTCGTCTGTGTGTTCTGCACCCCTTTTATTTATACCCCTTCTAACATTTGGGGCCCGTTTGTCCCCTTCCACATTTCCTTCCATTTTCCTCAGTAATCCCTCTCACCTTTTTCTTCACCTTCCCACTACACAATGAGCTTTCTCCTTCCCTATTAATACAATAAAGGTACTCCCTCATTGTTGAGATCGATGAAACTTGAAGTTTTCCTGGAGTTCCAAACTTCGTTGTGACTTCGACCAACATGTGTATGTGTATTTACCTAGTTGTATTTTATGGGAAGGGGAGCTATACTTATGGTGTCCTGCCTTTGTATCTTGCAGTGTCTAGTTTCTCTTAAATTCATGAATGGTTTTTGCACACACTATTTTTTCGTCCAGTTTGTTCCAAGTGTCCACCACTCTATGTAGATAATTGTTTTTCAAATCTCTTCTATAACTATGTTTTTTGAGTTTCTTTCCATGTCCTCTGGTGTTTCTCTTGTCCCAATTTAACAAGTCCTCTCTATTGAGTATTTCTGTGTCCTTCATGATTCTATAGATGGTCAGTAGGTTGCCTCTCTCTCTTCTTTGCTCCAGAGTGGGCAACTCCAATCTAGCCAGTCTCTCCTCATGTGACAAGTTTGAAAGTGCAGGAGCCATTTTTGTGGCTGCTCTCTGGATTCTTTCAATTTTCTTTGTATTCTTTTTGGTACTGGGTGACCACAATGTCTCTGCATATTCTAGTCTAGGTCTTATCATTGTGACTAATATTTTTTTTTAATAATATCTTCATCCAAATATGTAAATGCCACTTTTATTGATCTTAGCAAGTTATAGGATTCTCCAACAATTTTGTTTATTTGTTTATCAGAGGACAAGTCGTTTGAGATAATTACTCACAGATCTTTTTCAGATCCCACTTTCTTTACCTCCTTAGTTCCAATTTTATATTGTCCTGATATTCTATTTTTACTTTTTCATTATGCTACACTTCTTAATATTGAAGTCTACATCCCATTACTGACTCCACTTTCAAACCTTATTCAAGTCTTCCCGTAGTGATTTGCAATCCGTTTCGGTTTTTACTTTCCTTAACAATTTAGTGTCGTCTGCAAAAAAGCTCATGTAACATTCCATGTCATCAACCATGTCATTCACATAAATAGCTAACATTATTGAAGCCAATACAGATCCTTGTGGAGCTCCACTAATCATCCCCTTCCAACCTGAATATTTTTCTCTGAGTACTATTCTCATCTTTCTACCATTCAGGAAGTCCTCCATCCATTTTAGCAGGATGCCTTGTATCCCTCCTATGTGTTCCAATTTTTTTAAAATAATTTTTAATGTGGTACCTTGTCGAAAGCTTTTTGTAAGTCCAAGAAAGCACAATCAGCCCATCCATCCCTTTCTTGCACTAAATCTATTAGTCTTGAGTAAAGACTTATTAAGTTTGTGGTACATGATCTTCCCTGTCTGAACCCAAATTGTGTTTTACCCATCTCTTCTTGATCATTTTCTCACAAATTTTGGCTATAGTGCTTGTTAATGAGACCAGTCTATAGTTAATTGCTTCTTCCTTGTTTCCTCCTTTATATATTGGTACACTGTTAGAATTTTTCCAGTCTTTTGGTATTTTTCCTTCTTTAAGTGAACAACTTATTATATTATATATTTTGTTCATTAATTCTTTGTATTCTTTTAGAATCCAATTTGCTATTCTGTCCAGGCCATGCGATTTCCTAACATCAAGGTTTGATAAATGTTCTATTATTTCTTATTGTGTTGTTATTCACTTATGGGGGGAGACTGCATTTCATTTCCTTTGTCCCAATATTGTGCCTTCTCTCTAGTGAAAACAGACTTGAAGTGATTATTCATGACTTTGGCCATTTCTAGATCTTCTGTGTATTCTGTATTTCCTTGGCATAGTTTCTCCATTTCCTGTTTATTTTTAAATTTACCATTCACATATAGAATAGTTTGGGTTGCTCCTTGCATTTTTCTATAATGTCTTTTTCATAGTTCCTTTTTCTCTCCACACTATATTTGCCATTTTCCAGGATTTTTATTTTTTCTCCATCTTTTCCAAGCTCTGTCTCTTCTATCTTTTGCCTCACTGCATCTTCTGTTGAATCAGCATTTAATGTACACTTTCTCTTCATTATAATTATCCATCAAGATAACCCAATTCTCTTTCACTTTTGTCTCTTCCATGTAAAAATTTTCCCAATTTGCATTCTGAAAGAATTTCTTAAATTTTCCAAAGTCTGTTTTGTTGTACATCAATCTTCGTTTCCTATGCTTTTCATTTCTCTCCATATATATTTCTTCCTTTAGTTCAGTCTCAATGGGTATATGGTCACTCTTTCGAAGTGGTGTCTTGTATTCAATTTTATCCACAATTTCAGGTTCCATTGTGTGTGTGCATTTACCTAGTTGTATTTTATGGGATGAGAGCTATGCTCGAAGTGACCCCCGTTTTCGTATCTCTCCTCATCCAGTTTATTCTTAAAATCTTGTATAATTTTGGCACTCGCTGTATCTTCGTTTAGTTTGTTCCAGACATCAATCACTCTATGTGGGAAGCTACTCTTTTTCAAATCTCTTCTGTAACTGTCCTTCTTTAGCTTCTTTTTGTGTCCTCTTAATTCTCTTCTGTCCCATTTTAATAAGTTGACTCTATCAAAAATTTTCATCCCTCATAATTCTGTAAATGGTCAACAAATCACCTTTCTCTTCTCTGTTTCAGTGTTGATAGATGCAATTTCTCCAATCTTTGTTCATATGTCAATTTGATAGTGTAGGTGCCATTTTTGTTGCTGCTCTGATTTTTTTTTTTTTTTTTTTTTAACAATTTCTTCATCCATGTAGTTGAAGGCCACTTTCATTGATCTTGATAAGTTAAAAGTCTCTCCAAATAATTTATTGACATGTTTATCAGGTGTCAAGTTACTTGAGATAATCACTCCCAGGTCCTTTTTTGAATAAACTTTTTTGACTTCCTTGTTACCAATTTTATATTGACCTGATATTCTGTTTTTTGCTTTTTCCAAATTCCATATCACTACATTTCTTAATGTTAAAGTTCATTTCACACCTCTGACTCCATTCCCATATTTTGTCCAGGTCTTCTTGTAGCGATCTGCAATCTTCTGTGCTTACTCATCAGCAAAGAAGTTCACATAACACTTCACTCCCTCATCCATATCATTTATATATATGGCAAACATTAAAGGAGCCAATACAGAGCCTTGTGGGATGCCACTTATCACATCTTCCCAGTTTGAATTTTTGTCTCTAAGTACCACTCTCATTTTTCTCCCACTTAAGAAATCCTTCATCCATTCCAGTAGTTTACCTTGTATTCCTCCTATTATTTCAATTTTTCTTATTAACCTTTTTTGTGGTACTTTGTCAAAACCCTTCTGCAAGTCCAAGAAGGCACAATCTACCCAGCCAACTCTTGTATTATCTCAATCTCAAGTAAAAGCATATTAAGTTTGTGGTACATGATCTTCCACTTCTAAAGCCAAATTGTTTAGGGTTTGATATTTTCTTTTCTTCCAAGTGTTTGAACCATTTGTTTCTGATAAATTTTTAGCATATTTTTGCTACTGTGTTTGTAAGGGAATCTGGTCTGCAGTTTGTAGGATCTTCTTTGTTTCCACCTTTATATATTGGTACTATGTTTCCATCTTTCCAATCTTGCAGTACCTTTCCTTCTTTGAGTGAAAAGTCTATTATCTTGTATAATTTGTCCATCAGTTCGTCTATACACTCTTTCAGTATCCAATTTGCAATTCCATCCGGTCCATGCAATTTCCTAACATCTAGGTTTTTTATTTGGTCTCTTATTTCTTTCTGTGTTACCTTTATTTCTTTCATTTTAGGGGATCTTTCTTGTTGTCCATCTTTCCAAATTTGTGAGCTCTCAATTGTAAAAACAGACCTGAAATGTCTGATCATAACTTCTGCCATTTCTGTGTTGTCCATATATTCTTTATCTCCACACAGTTTTACAATTTCATGTTTGTCCTTTAATTTATCATTTACGTATCTGTAAAATAGTTTAGGTTGATCCTTACATTTGTCTATAATATATTTTTCATAATTTCTTTTTTTCTTTCCTGCATATATTCACATATTCATTCCCAAGTTTTATATATGTTTGCCATTTGGATGTTGTTTTGTCTCTTTTCCAGGGTTTGTCTCTTCTGTCTTTAGCTTCACTGCATCTCTTTTTGCTTCTTCTTTGGTACATATTTATCAATTCCTTCCTTGTACTTTTCTTTGAATATGTTCCATTTGTCTTCCATCTTTGTTTCATCTTTGAAGAATTTATCCCAGTTTGTGTTTTGGAATTTTTTTCTTAGTTTTACAAAATCTGTTTTGTTGTACATTAATCTTCTTTCTCTATGTTTATCATTCCTTCCTTCATTGTTTTGATCTTTTATTTCAAATTGTATTAGTGTATGGTCACTTTTTCCAATTGGTGTTTTATACTCCATTTTGTTCATGATATCTAGTTCAAAAGTTAATATTAAGTCTAGTTTTAACAGTTCCTCATTGTTTCTATATCTAGTATTTTCCTTAACCCATTGTGTTTAAGGTGTATTTGATGGTCATATCCAGTAGGATGTTGCTCCAAAGTTTTTCTCCGCCTTTTACTATAATTTCTTCCCAGATTATATCCTTTACAAAATCACCCATAATTACTATGTTACCTTACCACCCTCTTTTAGTAACTCATTTAGTACATTCATTGTGTCTTCCAGTAATTTAGAAAGATCACTATCAGACCAAGCCTGTGTTTTTGGTGACACATAAGAACATAAGAATGAAGGAGACTGCAAGAGACCATAAGGCCTACACTAGGCAGCTCCATATCCATCACCACCTGTCATCCCCATCCATAAAGTTGTCTAATCGTTTCTTAAAACAACTGATAGTTTCAGCGCTTACTACATGGTTACTAAGTCTATTCCATTCATTGACCACCCTATTAGTAAATCAATTCTTGCCTATTTCCTTCTTAAATCTAAATTTGTCCAGTTTAAATCCATTACTGCAAGTCCTGCCCTGTTGTTTTAATATGATGACCTTGTTTGCATCACCCTTGTTAAAGCCTTTGATCCACTTGAACACCTCTATTAGATAACCCTGCACTCTGCATCTTTCCAGAGAGTGTAAGTTAAGGTGCCTAAGCCTCTCCTCGTAAGGCAAATTTCTGAGTCCATGTATCATTTTGGTCATTCTTCTCTGTACTGATTCTAGTGAATTGATGTCCATTCTGTAGGACGGAGACTATAACTGTACCGCATAGTCAAGGATGGGTCTATCGCTAGATAGAGTTTAATAATTACCTCTGCACTTCTATTTGTTACCATCCTAGCAATGAAACCTAATGCTCTGTTAGCTTTATTCCTGGCGCTAATGCACTGTTTCCTGGTTTTAAGGTCCGGACTCACTAGAACTCCCAAGTCTCTCTCGCACTCAGTTTTCTCTAAAAGTGTGTTATCTAAGCTGTATCTATTGTTGGGGTTGTGTAGCCCTACAGTTAACATGCTACACTTAGAGATATTGAATTTCATTTGCAATTTCACCGACCATGTGAACAATTTATTAAGATCATATTGCAGAATCTCTGCGTCATCTCCTGACCTAATTAGGCATCCTATTATAGTGTCATCCACAAACTTACTAACATCACTATTTATCCCATCGTCTAAGTTGTTTATATACATAATGAACAACAAGGGACCCAAAACCGAGCCCTGGGGGACCCCACTTGTAACATTGCCCCACCTAGATTTTACTACATTTATGGTGACCCACTGTTTTCTGTTACTAATCCAAACTGTAATCCATTCTAACACTTTTCCTCCCATGCCATGGGCTTTGATTTTATTTAGTAGTCTTTGGTGTGGCACCTTGTCGAACGCTTTGCTAAAGTCAAGGTAAATGATATCGTAATTATCATTGTTATCTGATGCCTTATATACTTTAGTGTAAAAGGATAGAAAATTAGTTGCACATGACTTACCCATGGAGAAACCATGATGTGTATCACGAATTAAATTACGTCGTTTGATGTGTTCTCTGAGTCTATTTACTAATACTGATTCAAGCATTTTTCCTATAACCGATGTCAAACTGATTGACCTGTAGTTGCATATAGACGATCTATCTCCCTTCTTAAAAACAGGAACAACGTTTGCCTGCCTTCAAGCAATAGGCACAAGACCAGTGTCTACCAATTTGTTAAATATTTCAGTTAACTGGTAGTAGATTTCAAATTTACATTCCTTAAGCATTCTCGGAAAAATTTGGTCGGGACCCGGGGATTTTGTAGCTTTTAAGTCTTTCAATCTGCTTGACTACTACTTCTTTACTAATGCTGGTATTAGACTACTTTCTTCAACCCCACTGAAAATCGGATCGCAGTCAGGTACTTTAACCTCTCTTTAGTATACACTGAGAGAAAATAATTGTTAAACTCCACACACATTTTTCCTCCGATTCTATCATGACATTTTCATCGTTTTAAATTGGTCTTATTCTTTCTTTATTTTTTGCTCTATAGAAATAAAAGAAACTCTTTGGGTTGGATCTTGCTTGACTGGCAACCTTAATTTCATAATTACGTTTCGCTGTACGTGTATTCTTTTTAACCAGCTTTGCCATTTCGTTATGTCTTGATCTAAGGTGTGTTTCCCCGTTGTTTATTTTTACGTGAAGTCCTCTTTTTATTCCGATCTCATGTTTCAATATGTCCGTCATCCATTTCGGAGTATTACTATTTTTCCATATTGACTTCAGGGGGATAAATGTATTTTGTGCATTAATGATTAAATCAGGTTATGTACCGAGACCTGACCGCACCAACAATGTCCGAAACGTCCGTAACGTTCGTATGACATTTCTTATTCAATTTCAAATAGATTTTTATATTGTCAAAATTTGCTCTCCTGAAGTCTGGTACTTGGACGTCATTCGTACTTTTCAATTCTTCCCAAATAATATTAAATCTTATTTCTTGGTGATCGCTAGAGCCTAGACTATCTCCCACTTTTACGTTACTCATTAGGTGCTCATTATTAGTTAGAAATAAGTCCAGAGTATTTTCTCCCCTCGTAGGATCGGTAATCACTTGTTTTAGGAAATTATCCTGCACCACATCTAGGAATTTCTTTGTTTCCTGTCAATGTTTCTATAGTTAAAATCTCCCATGATCACAACGTTTTTGTACTGGGACGCTCTGCAAATTTCATGAATCAGGGTATCAGTCTGCTCAATGCTGAGGGTAGGAGGTCTATACAAGACGCCAATAATAACTTTTATATTCTTGCCAATAATCTCTACCCAAATAGATTCCTTAATCGAATTGTTGATAATACAGTTTATTGTATTTTTAACAAAAAGTGCTACACCTCCCCCACTCCTGCCAACCCTATCCTTGTGAAAAAACTTATATCCTTCTATTTCGATTTCCGGAAGGAAATGTTTATCAGCCATGTTGATCCAGGATTCAGTAATAGCTATGATATAAAAATTATCTACGCATGCTTTACCTCGCAGTAAATCAATTTTGTTAATTATGCTTCTGCTATTTGTATAGTAAACTTTAAATTCATCTTCCCTCCACCTGCTTTGGTGATTCTTTTCACAGCCCCTCTCTAAGTTGTTTCTATTGCCTAAACTATATTACGATACTTCTACCCTCCCCCTAGCCCCTCGTAATCTACCCGAAAAAAAACCCTGTAGGATGCCTACTCGCTCAAGGGGCTCAGCAAGGAGGCGAAATCCTCTGGGCGACAAGTGGACCCCGTCCCTTGTATATAGATGATTCTTACCGTAAAAGTGGTCCCAGTTGTCGACAAATGCCCATCCATTGGCCTTACAATGTTTTGCCAGCCTGCAATTCATTGCAATACCCCTAGAATGCCATATGCCTCCAACTCTACGTCCCGGAAGGATTCCACATACAACAGGAACACCTCCCTTATTCCTACACTGTTACAAATTTTCTGCTTCTCATATTTTTGTTTACAATTTTAATCATAATTAATTCCACATTATCTTTGCCATCATTTATCTTTGTCACGTTTAAACCCTTTTCGGTCAGTATCATGACACCCCCTCCCTGCTTGTCTGTTCTATTTTTAGCCCAGTGGTTGTATAGACCTTGTCCCACCATACATGTTGATAGAGATACTTTCAGTTTTATTTCCACAATTCCCATAATGTCAGGTTTCTATATTTCTAGATAGTCGTTTAGTTGATTAATTCCAGAGATCATACCATCGATATATGTATATGCCACTTTTAGTGTCATTTTTTTTTTCTAATCTCCATTTTTTGATGTACCGGTTTTTTCAGTCTCAAGTCCAGTACTCTCTCTCTCTCTCTCAAAAAAAAAAAAAAAAAAAAAAAAAAAAATCCAACTCTTCTTTTCTCGTTTCTATCAGTGGCTTCAATTTCGCTCGGGAAAGCTCCAATATCGCTCTCGCAAATCCAATAGCGGCAGCGATCCCCCACAAAAAAAATCGCTCCCGCGGCAAGATTCAACGTTTTTCATGCATTATCCATCATTTGGCAATACCTGAATCCCATCACCATTGATGAAAGGATCAGAGTAAACACAACTTACCCGTGATCAATCATTGCATTATCAATCGATATCATAAACGCAACGCATCAATCAACTTTAATTTGTTGATGTACGTACGTATGTGTACGCGGTATAGCTGCTAGAGTTCAATGGCTTACCTAGCCTAGCTTCGTATCAGCTGCATGCGCGCGTATACTAGTACATGTTGACTAGACTCTACACAACTATCGTGCTACATAATGTCGCTAGTTTTGAATTGCATGGTACCTATATGTAGGGAAGTTCATTGGTTGCATGCAGCTAGCTGCCCAATCAACGTGCTGACTACATGTACAATGCACCATACCCAATACCACATCACCGCATGCATACGTACACTGTACATATGCAAACTCGCTCGAGGCCTAGGAGGGAAACTGGGAAATCCCACTTTTAACCTCGTTCGCGTATTTATGAGAAAACAAAATAGAATCAAATATTTGGTTAGTAATTGAAAGTAAATAAATTTAAGTATAAATATGAACATTTGATATATATTTAGTTCATAAATATGGATCTTTGGAGGGAGAATAGAAAATACAAAAATAAGAAATGGTTTGTTAGCTAGGTCTACGTTCGCACGTCACGTCCATGCCAAACTTTCGATGATCGTACATCATGGAGCGATTTCTAGTGAAGCGAGCGAAGATGAGTGAAGATGGTTTTCCCTCAGATTCAGTCTTTTCAGAATCGAGGGAGAGTGTTTTGACGGCAGGAACCGCTTCTGGACCAGCAAAGCCTAATTCAAACTCTACGGGCAAGGGCCAAGGAAAACGAAAACCAGTAAAGCATGAATCTACTATACGCTCGTGGAACCTAGATTGGCTTGAAGTGGATCGGGGCAGTGATGGTACTCTAACGGTGTATTGCAAGGCTTGTCGTGCATTTCCACCCCCCCAACCACTGCCAGTGGAAACAGAGGCGCTGTGTCTGCCGATCAGTTTCACCCATCCCCCTCCCCCCAAAATTAAAGGCTGATTTGTTTAAAGAAATATATATTTTTCATGCACATGAGTAATGAGTAAGCCTTCCAATAGTTTGAAGGAAATCGAACCTGCAAAAACATGGCTCTGGAAGTATCAAAAATGGCTCTGGTAATTAAAAAAATGGCTCTGGTGAAATTTAGAAAAAACTGAAAAATGGCTTTGGAAAAAAAAAGTATTTTTCCCTGACACACACACACACACACACACACCTCTCATGGCGCTGTGGTTAGAACTCTGGCCTGCCACTACGGAGGTCCGGGTTCGACTCTCGCCCGGGGCTGAAATAATATCAGTATCGCAGCGCTGAGGGGTGTTACTCCAACTCTCGTGGGCGGGGAGTTGGGGGTGTGTGTGTGTGCAAGGTCATAGCATTACCCATAGATCGGACCTACGAGCTCTGAGCTCTCTTCCAGGAGGGAAATAGCTGTCGATCACGAATCCAACACGTGATCCAAAGACCAAGTGAATACACACACACACACACACACACACACACAAACACGATCGGCAGAGAGACGGTGACGATTACAACTCCGGAAAAACAACAACTAAATTTTCGTAGATTTCAACGACGAGAGAGTACCTGTTTGTATTAATAGGGAAGGGGGAAGCTCGTAGTGTAGTGGGCAGGTGAAGAAAAAGGAGAAGGGGAGGGATTAATAAAGAAAATGGAAGAAAATTACGGAGACGAATGGGCTCCCCCGAATGTCAGAAGGAATGTAAACAAAACGGCTGCAGACGACGAGGGTGAAGTAAAAAAAATATCAGTAAAGGCATTAAAATTAGAAATATAGATAAGAACAACACAGTAGAAAGTGGAGACAATTATTTCCATGGATTTAATGAGGGAGGGAATGACAACCTCCCCCGATTAGCAAGTCTAAAGGAAAAACTAGAGAAAATGAACGAACGGTGGGAGGTTAGGTTCAGTCAGCTTACACGGATTACACAAAGAGTTGATAATTGGAAGAACTAAAGAAGGAGAACCAAAACCTAAATAAGGAAATAGAAGAATTAAAAAGACAGTTAAGAGAAGTAAAAGATGAGAATGAGGAATTAATAATAATAAAGAGAATAAAGGAATGGTTTACTAAAATGGGACAATGGAAATACAAGAGGACAAGAAAAGAAAAACAAAAAGGATAACTATAGAAGAGATCTGAAAAAATAGCTTCCCACACAGAGTGCTGGATACCTGGAATAATTTAGATAAAGAAACAGTGTGTGCAAACACTTAGAGATTTTAGGAAAAACCTTGATGCTGAAAGATACAAAGACGGGTCACCACGAGCATAGCTCCCTTCCCGTATAATACAACTAGGTAAACACACACACACACACACACACACACACATATATATATATATATATATATATGTAGGTTTATATATATATTATATATATATATATATATTTGTGTGTGTGTGTGTTATATACATATATTTACATACACACACACACACACACACACACACATATATATATATATATATATATGTATATATATAATATATATATAATGTATATATATATATATATATATATCTATATATATATATATATATATAGATTACATCAGATAATTTTTATGGCCGTCGCGTATAGGACTCAAACTTACCGCTTCGACGCCAAGAGGCTCCCGAAACAGTGCCTCCACCCGCTCAGCCAACGATGGTCTAAAACTCTCCGAACTCGGAACACTACTGGTTCCTGAGGTTAGGAAAGACTGCTGCCGCGACCCCATTTCCTTTTTTCACCAGAGAACCAACCACACTCGTAGCAGGGGGTAATGACCAAAGCTAATCACTTTCACGCTTTCGCCATTGTAACCATATGAAAAATTTGCTAGTGAGCAGCGACATCAATCAGATATTTTTTATGGCCGTCGCGTATAGGACTCGAACCTACTGCTCTGACGCCAAGAGGCTCCCGAGACAGTGCCTCCACCCTCTCAGCCACTGATGGTCTAAAACTCGGGAGCCTCTTGGCGTCAGAGTGGTAGGTTCTAGTTCCTATACGCGACGGCCATAAAATTATCTGATGTCGATGTTCACTAGCGAATTTCTCGTGTGTGTATATATATATATATATATATATATGTGTGTGTGTGTGTGTGTGTGTGTGTGTATTCGTAAGGAAGTGGAGTTCAGGAGTCATTGTATAGAAGAAAGTAAACGGTGGTCTCGTCGATATGTTTTTTACTACGTTTCGAAGCCTTTCCGGGGTTCGCCGTCAGGGATGTACAGAGATAGTAAAGAGAATCAACATAAAAGGGCGGCATGTGTGCCACCGTGGGAAAGGTCTTTCAAGCGGCTCTTACTCTCGAGACAGTACATTCATCATTAGGTAGGACAAAAGGTCACTAAATACCCACGTCATTAAATGACCAGAAATAAAACAACGCACAAAATTAAAATACACATCTAAGTTATTTGTCCTTCCAGTCACGCTGGAATATAAAAAAGTCAACCCAAAACCCCAGTTGAAACTAGTATGAATAAAAGAAAAATACATTGGTAACAGCAGTGTGTTGATTTCTTTGGTGTTACCAATGTATTTTCCTAATATGCTAGATTCAACAGGGATTTTCTGTTAACTTTTTCTAATCCATCCTGACGGGAAGGACAAGTAACTTAGATGTGTATTTTAATTTACTGCGTTGTCTTTTTTTTTCTGGTAATTTATTTTAATGACGTGGGTATTTTGTGAGCTGGTGTCCTACCTGATGATGAATGTACTGTCTGGAGAGTAACGGTCCCAAGATGGCACACATGCCTCTTTATAGTGATTTCCTTTGCTGTCTCCGGAGATCCCTGAAGATGAACCATGGAGAGGGTTCGAAGCGCAGGAAAAAACATATATCGACGAGTCCAGCGCGTGTGTGTGTGTGTGTGTGTGTGTGTATGTATATATATATATATATATATATATATATATATATATATATATATATATACTTCTTTTTTTAGGAATGTCCCCTTTTGGGGCTACAGGTAGCGGGACTCCTAATTCCATCCCCCGTCCCATTTTTTGTCGCCTTTTACAACTTAAGTGGAAAGACTTGGTGGTAGCATTTTCTTCCCCCACCACAGGGTAGGCGAAAACAGGAAATGAATATTCAGAGAAATGGAACAGGATAGTAACAAGGGGCAGTGGACAGGATGCAGGGATGACCCGTCATCCAGGATGTGCCAAGATAAGAGGGTGGGTGGAGGGGAGTGGAATATATAGGAAATGAAATGGGTGGGAGTGGTTTCTATGCCTTTTCCTTTTTGGCTACCCCCCGTGTAGGGGGTAAAAGCCTTGGTATATGTATGTATATATAATATATATATATATTATATATATATATTATATAATATTATATATATATATATATATATATATAATATGATAGTAATAAGTAGGAAAGGAAAGGGGATTTGAAAAAAGAAATGTGTATTGGCAAGGAAGATAAGAAAGCAAGATCAGGAAAGAAAATTTGTATAAAATAAGCAAGAGCGATGGAGGGAAGGGTGAGTTACAATTAGGACCTTTGCAAACACCTTTGGAAGCTTTCTCAAACCAAAAATAAGAAGCCTCGGCTCCACAGCAGCCGGCATCGGCCACTGAGCCCTCTCTGGGTTGAGACGATAACCTTTTGTCTGTTTGTGTGTGAGTTATTGTCACCAGAGACCAAGTGCCAACCCCTCGGGGCTGCACCTTCGGAAGGAGGTCAGGGGGATATGATACTCTTCGCCCCTCCGTACCGTAGATCCTCATTTAGACGGGAATCCTATTTAATCCTTTAAAATGCAAGGATTGGTTTAGCTTTTTGCAATATCAGGCGGGTGGTTCTCTTCGACTGAATGAGGGCGGTAGGCTAGAACCAAAGTGTACAGGTCAGTTGGCACCCCACCTATCCTTCTCGACTCCAGCTTTTCTCGGCCTCGCTTAAATGACTTCATAGGATGACACTCTGTTCCCTCCTGTACCTTCCCCTATTTCATTTCCCTTTCTCCTTCCCCCCCTCTCCCTTCTCTTTCTCCTTTTGCCGCACTCCTCCATATGTCTCAGCATCTTCCCATCTCCCCTCCTTAGCCTTCTGCTTCCCCTCCAATACCCCAAATTTCTCTTCCACCTCTCCTCCATTTCTCCCCATCACTCTTCCCCTCACCCTATTCTCCCTTCCCTCCCACCATCCCTCCTCTTCTTCTTCTTCTTCTTCTTCTTCTTCTTCTTCTTCTTCTTCTTCTTCTTCTTCTTCTTCTTCTTCTTCTTCTTCTTCTTCTTCTTCTTCTTCTTCTTCTTCTTCTTCTTCTTCTTCTTCTTCTTCTTCTTCTTCTTCTTCTTCTTCTTCTTCTTCTTCTTCTTCTTCTTCTTCTTCTTCTTCTTCTTCTTCCAACACCGCCCGTAGATTGAGTTGCTAGGAGGGAACCTCCCCCTCTCCTTATCACCTTGTCGATGACCGACCGGGTAATTTCAATGCTGACGTAAGAGGCCATCTCACCTTGGCTTTGCCTCGATGCCGCCCCCACCATCCCCTCCACTGCCTTCCTTCCCCCCTTTCCCCAGCTCCCAATCCTCATTGTCATTGCGCTCTGTCTAGATGATGGTGCTGGACCCCAGTGTGAAGAGTACCTCCGTCGATCGAGACCCCATTCAGAACGGTTATTCTTTATCTGAATGAAGTCGTCTGGCGGCTGGCAGTGCGTTGAAGGGGCCGTCGTCACTGCGTATGTGTGTGTGCACGCGCACCCGCTCTCGCATATATTTACCTAATTACATTTACCTCTTTGTAACATATCGGAAAGGAGCTATGCTCGTAGGGTCCCGTCTCTTTCTCCATCCATCACACCTAACTTTAAATTTTTTTATGGCTTTAGTGTGGGTTGCCTTCTTTTGGACCTAGAAGACTTCGACCAGAAGACGAAGAAGGAGATCGTAAGTCGTTGTGATCTTTCCTTTTGGTCTGAATGTTGAAACGTGTCGAAATTGAAGATTTTTTTTTTTTTTTTTTTTTTTTTTTTTTTTTTTTTCTTCTTCTTCCGAATTGACAAGTTCTTCCGTGAGTGCATCGTGGACATGGGCAGAAAAGCCGTTCCAGAGGAAGAGATCGGAGTGTGTGTGTGTGCAAGCCCTTGTACCAGTATTCAGATATCATCGTCTGCTTTGTGATAAAGTTTAATCCAAATTGGAAAGATACTTTTTTGGGGCCATCTGGGGGAATATAAAGAAATGTCCTTCCTTACCTGATGGTACTTTTCTTGTTATTCTTGCTGCCGTTAGTTGATTCTGTTTATCCTTGTGACAGCCACTTCCCCCCCCTCTTACCCCGACGGCACTGTTCATTTCATTCTGGTTGTCGCCAAGTGATTCTATTCGGCTCTGGGGATATCGCCTTCCTCTTAAGAGGAGAGATGAAGTTAAAGGTTTGTCAAGCATTTTTTTAATCTCCTACTCGTAATGGGGCATATGCCGCACTTGGGTGGTGCTTGCAAGCCTCGAGATGAGAGTTGGGTAACCACACACACAGGCTCAAGAGGTGCTGGGGACGTCTATGGTGCTCCTAGAGAGGTGTGTCGTTGCTCAGCCCAACGGAGTGTTGCCTGTCCGACTCAAAAGTGGGAGAGAAAGAGAGAGAGAATGTATGGGGCAAGGAATACAGAAAGAGTAGGGGAAGAACAGAGGTGGGGCGGGAGAAAGGGTGGAAGAGAAAAAGGAAGGAAAGAGAAAGTAAAGGAGGGATGGAGAATGGGAGAGAGTGGGGAGAAGAGGAGAAACATAAATTGGGATAGAGAAAGTGTAAGAGACGGAGGGAGAGAGTCCGTCCTGGGCTTCCTCTAGGTAGGAACAAATGTCTGGTGACGGATGATGTATTGGCGGCTGTGGCGGCGGCGGCGGCGGCGGCGGCGGCGTGGGGGCTCAGGGAACAGGTATTTTTGTCAAGAAGTTTTCCTGTAGGGGTTTGTTTTCTTTTGTTAACCGTAATGGAGGTTGTGACCTCAAATGACCTCAGACGATCCTTGTTCGATGTCTGCATTTGACCCTTTCCGAATATTCCGGAGGGGATGGCCCGTCAGATGAATACAATCACCCGACGAGAGTAAAGGATGGAGAAGATGTGGGTAGATAAGCGTTTCTTTACAGCTAGGGTGGGTGGGGGCGTGGCGTGCCGGGGTGAGGGTTCTCTACAGGTGAATGGAATCGCTTGACAGAATAAAAGTGTAAGATGCAAAACACGGTGAAAGTTTAAGTGCGAAAACACGTTCGCAAATACACACACACACCACACACACACACACACGTCGGTCGAAGTTTCATCGATCTCAACAACGAGGGAGTACATTTGTTGTATTATTAGGGAAGGGGAAAGCTCGTGGTGTAGTGGGAAGGTGAAGAAAAAGGAGAAAGGAAGGGATTACTGAGGAAAATGGAAGTAAATAAGGAAGGGGACAAATGGGCCCTGGATATTAGAAGGGGTGTAAACAAAAGGGGTGCAGAACACACAGACGAGGAAGAACAAGGAAGCAGAGGTGTCAAAAGCAGAAATATAGATATTAGCAGCTCAATGGAAAGAGAAGATAACTGCTTTTATGGATTTAATGAGGGAGGAGGTGACAACCTCCCCCGACTTGTAAATCTAGAGGAGAAACTAAAAAATATGAACGAAGCATGGGAGGTTAGGTTTAACCAATCAACACTAGTTACCCAAAGAGTTGATAAACTGGAAGAATTGAAGAAGGAGAATCAAAACCTAACTAAAGAAATAAACGAATTAAAAAGACAGTTAAGAGAAAGGATGAGAATGAGGAATTAAAGAGGAATAATAAAGAGAATAAAGAGTCAATAGCAAAAGAAGCACAGGTTTGGAGAAAAGTCCAAGAGAACAACAAAATTGTATTTAGAGGTATAGTGACACAACAGATGAAAGAAGAAACTAAGGACACAGTTATTAAAGTGATGAGAGAGAAGGAGAATATAGTAAGAGACTTAGCGGACAAAAATAAATGTATAATTATATTAGGGATGGTAGTGATGAGAGAGAAGGAGAATATAGTAAGAGACTTAGCGGACAAAAATAAATGTATAATTATATTAGGGATGGTAGAGAAGTATAATCCAAATAGGACCACAAGAGTAAAGGAGAAGGAAAAGGTAAACAAGATATTAGAAGTAGTTCAAGAGGATGGACAAGAAACTGGGAAAGAAATTTAAGAAATATATAGAATAGGGAAATACAATACAGATAAGACCAGATCAATTAAGATCAAATTCAGGTCACAAACGACAGCAGAGAATATCTTAGCAAAAACAGGGAAACTAGCAGACAGTGATCAATATAAACAGGTATGGATAAAAAGAGAGATGAATAAAGAGGAAAGAGAGGATGAGAAAACAAAAAGACTAGAAGCTAAGGGAAAAACGAGAACAGAACAGAGTCAGAAAAAGATCAATTCTATTGGAGAATAGTGGATATAAAAGTGAGGAAATGGTTCATAGCAGAGAAAAACGAAAAATAAACAGAAAACACGATGGAAGTAGCAGAAAATTAAAAGTGTCTTACACAAATATAGAAGGCTTAATAACAGGCCTGAACGAACTGAATGATTACCTGAAGGAAAAGGAACCGGACATGATGGGAATTGTAGAGACAAAATTGAAAGGTGCACTATCACCCAACAGTGTAAGACATGGTGCATATAATTATTGGATTAGAAACAGAGAGGTAAAACAAGGAATATCATATATGGAAAGGAATAGAGATGATTATGATGGAAGTGGAGGACAGGTATGGGAAGATCAGGAAGTTTGTAGTAAATTATGCCTCCTAAAACGGCTTCGTGGGAAGAGAAAGAACACAAAAGTATGATAGAAGACACAAGGATAACACTAAATAAGATAATGGAAGAATAGTTATAATGGGTGACTTTAATTGTGAAGAAATCTGCTGGGAAAAGATGACATTGAAGGGTGGAGACGACCTATGGGGAAATGTATTACTTGATATACAATGACGCAATGGATACAAGAGAATACTAGGTATAGAAATGAGAACCATCGAGACTGGACCTAATGATCACATCAGAACCCAAAATAGTGGACAAGATTGAATATAAGACGCCAATAATTAAAAATGACCCCATATTGGTTGAACTGGAACTAAATGAGGAAAAATACACGGAAAAAAAACAAACAATATGGAAAGGGAAGATTGATGTAGGGATTTTTTTTTTTTTTTTTTTTTTTTATAGAATAAGAGAATTCTTTCAAAAAGCAGATTGGGAAAGGATACACAAGGAGGAAACAACAGTTGAAGAGAAATGGAATATTTTGACAAAATTTTATAAAGGAGTGGAAAAGTATGTTCCAAGACAAAAACAAGAAAAAGGATATGTAAAATGTTGGTACAACAAAAGATGTAGGGAGTTAAAAGACAAAATGGATAAATCTTGGATAAAATGGAAAAAAATACAAAAGACCTGAAAAATGGAAAATATATACTAGTTATAGAAATGAATATGTACAAGTGTGCAGAGCAGAAAAGAGAAAATACGAAAAAGATGCCATAGAAAAGTGTAAAGATCAACCAAAACTATTTTACAGATTTGTAAACAAGCTGAAAAACAAACAAAAATTAGAGAAATTACAAGGAGTTCAATACACAGGTAATAGATGTGGCAGAAATTATGAACAAGCATTTTAGATCGGTGTTTACGAGCGAGAACATACAACCTAGAGATATCGAGTGGAAGGAGAAAGTCCTTACTATGAAGGAGATAAAAGTCACAAGGAATGAAATAATGAATCTCTGTCAGAAAATCGCATGGACCAGATGAAATAGCAAACTGTATTTTGAGAGAATGCAGGAATGAACTAACAGACAAAATACACAATCTAATAAGCAGTTCATTGAAAGAAGGAAAAGTACCAGAAGGTTGGAAAAGAGCAAATATAGTACCAATATGTAAAGGGGGAAACAAGGAAGACCCTACTAACTATAGACCGGTGTCTCTTACAAGTACGATAGCTAAAATTTGTGAAAGAATGATCAAAAGTAGATGGGTAAGGCATTTGGAAAAAACAATGTACCAAATCCAAGGCAATTTGGATTTAGGCAAGGACGATCATGCGTCACAAACTTAATGTGTTTCTATTCAAGGCTAATAGATGTAATACAAGAAAGAGATGGATGGGCTGATTATGCATTTCTAGACCTGAAAAAAGCTTTTGATAAGGTGCCACATAAGAAGTTGCTAAAGAAATTAGAAACTGCAGGAGAAATACAGGGCAAACTGCTGAAATGGATTGAAGACTTCTTGCATGAAAGAAAAATGAGAGTGGTGATAAGAGACAAACGCTCTAATTGGGATGAAGTGATAAGTGGAGTTCCACAAGGAACAGTTCTGGCCCCAATAATGTTTGCTATATATATTAATGATATGGGTAAAGGAATTGAAAGTTATATGAGCTTCTTTGCGGACGATGCAAAATTGTTGGAAAAAAGTGAACACTGAAGAAGATTGTGAATCGCTACAGAGTGATTTCAATAAAGTATAGGAATGGAGTAGGAAGTGGAAGATGGAATTCAATATTAAGAAGTGTACTATAATGGAATTTGAAAAAAAAGCAAAAAAAGAATAGTGGGATCATATAAATTGGGAGAGGAAGAAATTAAAAAAGTAGAAAATGTGAAGGATCTGGGAGTCATTATGAATAATATGTCCCCAGAAAAACATGTAAACAAAATTTTTGGAGTAACTTATAATTTGATAAGAACAATCAAAGTGGTATTTACATACCTGGATAAAGAAATGGTGAAGAAAATACTAGTCACTTTGATAAGACCAAGATTGGAGTATGCAGCGACGACGTGGTCACCAAGTACAAAAAATATATATAACAAAACTCGAAAGAATACAAAGAGTAATTACGAAATTGGCACCAACACTCTCAGAACTATTATATAGAGACTAGCAAAACTTGAGCTACAAACACTAGAGCAAAAAAGAGAGAGAGGAGACTTGATAACTATAGAATCATGAAATACATAGAAACTATTGATAGAGAGGATCTGATAAAATGGAATAGTAGAGATACAAGAGGACACGGAAAGAAAATCAAGAAAGACAGTTATAGAAGAGACCTAAAAAAGAACAGTTTTCCCCACAGGGAAATAGACGTTTGGAACAAGTTAGATGAGAATGTGGTGTGTGCAAAAACGGTACACGAAATTAAAAACAGTCTAGATAAAACGAGATATATAGACGGGACACCACGAGCATAGCTCCCCTTCCTATAAAATACAACTAGGTAAATACACACACACACACACACACACACACACACACACACTCACTCTCTCTTTCTCTGAGCCATCCATGCCCCTAATCACTCACTAATCAAATCACTGGCGTTAGTGAAGCAAAGGGATAAAGAGTCTGCTCTCGTACAGCAAACTCCCCTTGGTTGGGGGGTGGCCTCCACAAGCCTACATTCCCTGCAAGGCGCTCAGCACTTAGGATAACGCTTGTAAACCAGTAAACTTTGGTGGAAAACGATCCTGTGAGTTAGATGGTGGTAGTGGTGAGGGTGAAATCACGACATCCGAAGACACATTTATTTTATTGTTTATTTATTTTGTTTTGTTTATCATTTTTTCCTCTGGAAGGGAAGGGTGGGCACCTCGGTCTGAAAATGTGCCGAAATCAAATATATTTCTAAAGTAGATTTCCTTTGTCTTGTGATTGCGATGAGGAGGGATGGGTGGGGGAGATGGGACAAGCCCCCCCCCCTCCCCCACCAGTGTCGTTGGCATTATTTGTCCATGCATTCTGGCTGCCGCAAGGCTATTATATTCAGATGTGTGTGACACCTTTGTTACGGGGGGGGGGGTGCTATCATAGTCCCATTTTTTCCTGACATTACGCGTGTGTCTGATTATGAAATAAAATTCTGCATGACTCACCCTCTCATCCTCCACCTACTCATCCTCATCCACCTTCTCCAGCTCATCCTCATCCACCTTCTCCATCTTCTCTTCCTCTTTACTTCCATCTCTACTTCCTCTATCAATTCACAAAGGAACACAAAGGAAGAACAAACAACAGCAAGCCTACTTGCCCTAACGAGGCTGTTTGTGTTTACCAAGTTACATTTAAGAAAATAGGGCAACTAGGCGATAGAAGATGAACTAACACTACTGCTACCACTATCCTATCCAATTACAATTAAATGCCGGGCTGTCAGATCTTTTATTGCAAGGGGTAATGTTTTATTTGTGGATTAGTCCAAATATTTAAGTTATTTTTAAATGTTATTGTGTTACTTTGTTACTTTCAACGACAGTGGAAGGTAACGAATTCCACACATTAACAACCCGGTTAAAGAAGAAGTGCTTACCATCATTCGAAGAAAATCTTTTACCAATTACTTTAAAATCGTGACGTCTTCTTGTATTTGATTGGTCCAATAAGAAGTAATCTTCGATATTGATGTTGTCAAAGTCTTTGAACATTTAAAAAACCTCGATTAAATCTCCTCGCATTCTCCTTTTTGAAAGTAAGAATAAGTTTAGACTTTTAAGTCTTTCATACGGCAGACTTCTCAGCCTTGGTATCATTTTAGTCATTCTCCGTTGCACTTTTTCTAGTTTACTAATATTTTTCTGGTAGTATGGCGATCAAAATTGTACACAGTATTCGAGATGGGGACGGGCCAAGGAACTATAAAGGTTTAGCAATATTTTTCTGATTTATTTTCGAAGACTCTTCTGATAAAGCCAACCAATTTATTTGCTGTTTTAACAACTGAGCAATGTTGACTTGGCTTCAAGTCATTTGATATTAAAACTCCTAGACCTTTTTCTTTAGTTACTGAATCCAGTATTTCGCCATTCATTTGGTATTGGATGTGATCATTGTTACTTCCAATTTGCATGACTTTACATTTGTTAACGTTAAATTTCATTTGCCACTTGTTATCCCAGCTTGATAATCAGTCTAGATCGGATTACAGAGTTTCTTTCTCCTTTGTGGTTGTCACTTTACTGGTAATTTTTGTCATCAGCAAA
>NC_134818.1:39919404-39946904 GCF_046742065.1 Oratosquilla oratoria
CTCTGTTCCTCTCCTAATCTTCTCAATCAAGACCCTCCCATAAGCCTTCCCAACTACACTTAACAAGCTCATCCCTCTGAAACTATTACACTCTCACTTGTACCCCTTACCCTTGTAAAGAGGAACTATACAGGCACTCCTCCAGTCCTCCGGCACTCTATCCTCTCTTAAACAAACATTAAATAACCTCACCAGCCAGTCCACCATAACTGTACCTCCTTTCTTCAGACATTCTGCATGGCATCCATCCAACCCAGGTGCCTTGCATGCTCTCATCATCTTAACAGCAGCTTTCACTTCATCTTTCCCTGTTTCTCCTCCGTTTTCCTCACTCATCACGGTCATTTTCTTAGCGCTTCCCACTGCAACTACCTTTCCCTCCCTATCCTCCTTCACATTTAGCAACTCCCTAGAATACTCTGCCCACCTTCCTCTCACTGCCTTCTCTTCCATTATCATCTCTCCATCTGCATCTTTTACCTTTTCTTCTCTACTTTATACGTCTCCTCTTTCTCTTTTAATTTCTTTCCAAAACATCTTTTTATTACTTTCAAAATTTTCTGTCATACTCTTACCCCATTTAAAATTTGCTCTCCTCTTTACTTCCTTTATCTTCCCTTCTCTTTACTTTGTACCTCTCATATGATTCCCTCTTAATTTGTAGCCAGTCTACATACATGCGCGCACAAACACACACACACACACACACACACACACACACACACACACACACACACACACACACACATATATATACTATATATATATATATGTATTGTATATATATATATATATATATATATATATATATATATATATATATATATATACATAGTATGTGTGCGTGTATAGAAATACACAAAAGTACAATTTATATTCGTTCTTTTTTTCATCCTCATATGTACATCTAGTATTTAGTCATATTACCTTTATTTTTTAGCACCATTTCAAGCCTCTCAGGCATATATTTTTCCAGTTTCTCGAAATAAGAGGCGTCCATAGTAACCCTCAACTTTTCCAGGTCATCCCTCATATTCGCGATAGTGGTGGGCCGGCACTTCACTTGATCTTTTATCATGTTCCAGGCTTTTTATATCTAGTTAAGGTCGGGGGAATTACCAGGCCATTCCAGCAGAGGAATATTATTGTTTGCTAGGAATTTTTTCACATTTTTAGCCCTGTGGGATGGGGCACCATATTGCAAGGAAAAATTGCACTGATGAATATCCCACATAGGAAGCAAATGTTCCCTTAGCACCTCAATGTAGTTATTTGCCTTCATTGTAACGTTCTTGGGGACGAAATTGAGTCCACCCCTGCCCTTTGCACCACTAAAGCACCCTCAAATCATAACACTATCCGTATTTTTCACGGTCTTAATCGTGCACCGTGGGTCGTACCGGGACACATCACTTTGCTTCCTCACCACTTGAAGCCCATCCTGACAAGTGGAATGTGCTCTCGTCGTTCCACATTACTTTCTTCCACTGCTCTGATGTCAGGCCTTGTATTTCTTTGCAAAAGCAACCCTTTTCTTCATCATCCGTCCCGTGAGCAGGTTTTTTTTTTTTTTTTTTTTTTTTTTTTTTACGGCACGGCGACAGGGCATCTTAAGGTCCTTTTGGAGGCGATGTTGGATGATGCGGATGGCGACGTTTTTTAACAGCTCATGGTGGTTATTTTTTAATTCTGCTGCTGTTATGGACGGATTCTTTTTTACCTCACGCTTTAGGATGCAGTCCGTCTTAGGAATAGTCTTCCTCTTGCCCCCAGAGCCTTGTTTCCGTGGTGGTGTGTGGGTGGGAGCCTGGTTGCCTCCATTTTCAGCCTGTAAATGGACCGTCTGGTCACACTCAGTTCCTCCGCTACACGTTTCCCAGCTATTCCCTGCTCCAATAGTGTGAAAGCACAGGTCTTCGCCATATTGAGCTTACGCCCCATTGTGATCAGCTGGATCCGTTTAGTAGGGCTTCAAAGTGGTGAGGAAGGCCAGTGATGTGTCACGGTACACAATTAAAACGTGAAACATCCGGATAGTGTTATAATGTGGGGGTGCTTTAGCGGTGCAAAGGGCAGGGTGGACTCTATTTCTTCCCCAAGAACGTTACAATGAAGGCAAAAAACTACATTGAGGTGCTAAGGAAACATTTGCTTCCTATATGGGATATTCATGAGAGTGATTTTTTCATGCAAGATGGTGCCCCCATCCCACAGGGCCAAAAGTAAGAAAAAAATTCCTGGCAAACAATAATATTCCTCTGTTGGAGTGGCCTGGTAATTCCTCCTACTTTACCAGATATAAAAAGTCCTGGAATATGATAAAAGATGAAAAGGAGAAGTGTTGGCCCACCACTATCGCGAAGCTAAAGGAGGACCTGGAAAAGTTGTGGGTTACTATGGACGCCCCTTATTTCGAGAAACTAGACAAATATATGCCTGACAGACTTGAAATGGTGCTGAAAAACAAAGGGAATATGACTAAATACTAGATGTACACGTAAGCATGCAATAAAACGAATATAAGTTGTAATTTTATGTATTTTTCATAAAAAAACTGTAGGAACTTTTCCATTGCGGACACTATATGTGTATATATATATATATATATATATATATATATATATATGTGTGTGTGTGTGTTATGTATATATATATATATTGTATATGTATATATAATATATGTAATATGTATATATATATATATGTATATAATATATATATATATGTATATAATATATATATATATGTATATAATATATATATGCATATAATATATATATATATAATGTATATAATATATATATGTATATAATATATGATATATATATGTATATAATATATATAATATATATATGTATATATGTATATATATATATATATATATATATATATATATAAATATATATATATATATATATATATATATATACATGCATACAGGGTGTACGGGATAAATTTGACGCTTATTCGGAAAGGAAAGGAATTTTTTATATCTTGGCCAAAAATTGATATATTCCCAAAATTCAAAGTGCATGTCTTAGAGGATCTTTTGCCAAATACAGCTCACTCAAAGAAGCCGTCCTTAGCCTCCACCACGGCCTCCAGGCAGACCTGAACCTGCTGCACGCGGCCTTCAAGGTGTCCTTCGACAGACGCCTGAACACCAGTTTGATCCTGGCAATCAGCTCGTCCTTGATGTTGCAGGCGGTACGATTGGTGTCTTTTCCAACTGCGCCCCACACATAATAGTCCATGGGATTGCAATCAGGCGAGTAGGGGGGGGGGGGAGTCAGATGTTGGGACTGGTGAAGTCGTAGAAGTTCCCAGACAGCCACTTCTTGTTTTTTCCGGAGGTATGAAAATAAGCTGAGTCCTGCTGCCACACGTATGGTCTTCCCACAGCCATCCTCTCCACCCAGTGCTCGACAACATTGGACAGTAACTTATAGCCATCTGAAGTGAGTCTTTCTTCAAAGATGTGGGGCGGCATGACGTGGACATCGCTGAAAACACACCCAAAGACTATCAGAGTTGAGGGAACTTGGTCTTCATGAAGCGTGGGACTTCGTGCGGACTGTAGAATAGCCACCTGTTGTCCTGCACGTTGTGGAACTGGTCCTGGCAGAAGTTCTTCTGATCTGAAAAGAACCAGAGCATCCCCGTCTCGACTGGGTGTTTGACCTTGTTGAGGAGTTTCTTGGCTTTCGTAAGGCGGTTGTCTTGGGCATTGGTGGTTAGTAGTTGACCCTAGTGCCTCATGTATGAGGAGTAGCGAAGATCCTCGTTCAGCGCTTTCTTCATAGTCGCCACTCCAGCGCCCATCTCTCTCGCCAAGGTCCGTATTGCCTTGTCTGAATCTTGCCTCACTTTTTTCAGTTTCTCAACTAATTTCTTTGTGGAGACAGAGAACGCCTGATATGATCCTGCTCGGCACTGCTTGCACATCGTCGTCGCAATTCTCCAGCTCACATCTCACGGCCTTCACGGTATTCAAGTAGCACTGAGCTGCAATTAAGTTTTCCGAATTTTTAATCCAGCGTTAATCATGATGATTCAGATCACTCTCTTCCAATATTCCGGTGCTTTCCAGTCGTCCATGCTCTCTAGCTCTCACACCCACCATTAGTACATAGAGTCAGCTATCCGTTGCACTTTACCGCTATTAAATCCTTCAAATGGTTCTGAAATGATGGAAGATAAAAAAAAGTTATCAAATTTATCCCGAACAACCTGTATATGTATATAAATACACACACACACACACACACACACACACACACACATATATATATATATATATATATATATATATATTTGTGTATATATATATTATATATATATATTGTGTGTGTGTGTGTATGTATATGTGGTGGTGGGAGTAAAACGAAGATGATCTAGGAATTTATATACTCTAACGTTTCGACCAAATTGGTCTTCTTCAGAGAGTTATAGAAAGTTTTTACATAGGTTATATTTTTATTACTCAAGAAGAGTACTCGGTCAGGTTATAGCGTCTGGGCAGTGATCAGTTGTCCCATGTTCCACCCGTCTCTTCGCATTTAACACGTGGACACTTGCTACCTTTGACAAGCAAATAAATTCATCTATTCCGTTATTATTTTCACTGGTATGTATGTAGGCATCTTCGATATATTTTCTTGTCTTCTCCAAACACTTTTGAAGAACTTTAGCCTCCCTCCAATGGGGCAGGTGACCATGTTTGACCAAATGTTGGACAAGAGAGTTTGATGTCCTTTGTGCTCTAAGGTAATTTTTGTGTTAAGATAGGCGTTTATTTAGACCCCGACTTGACTTCGAAAAATGAAGCTGAACATCCTTAATTTTTTTTTTTTTTTTTTTTTTTTTTTTTTTTTTTTTATCAAATCCCCTGTAAAGGATGTTTAGCTTCATATTTCGGAGTCAAGTCGGGGTCTAGATAAAGGCCTATCTGAGCACAAAAATTACCGTAGAGTACACAGGACTTCAAACTCTCTTTTCCAGCACTTGGACAAGGATGGTCACCTGCCCCATTGGAGGGAAGCTAAAGTTCTTCAAAAGGGTTTGGAGAAGACAAGAAAAATATCGAAGCTGCATACATACATGCTAGTGAAAATAACAAGGGAAGAGATGGATTTATTTGCATATCAAAGGTAGCAAGTGTCCACGTATTAAACGCGACGAGATGGGTGGAACACGGGAGAACTGATCACCGCCCAGACGCTGTAACCTGACCGAGTACCCTTCATGAGTGATATAAATTGTAAACTATGTAAAAACTTTTATATAGATAACTCTCTGAAGAAGACCAATTTTGGTCGAAACGTTAGAGTAATTGATATATATAATATATATATATATATATATATATATATATATATATGCAGAAAAAACCACTGGGAAATAAGAAGCTTAGTCCGAACGTTTTCGTCTATTTAAGACATTATCAAGGAATACACAGTTACAAAGACAAAGGTGGATATATGTACATAAAATAAAAGACAAGCTAGGAACATGGGAAGTACACACAAGATGCTTCACAATCAGGTAGAGCCGATGTTTACATATACGGACGTTTGGTCCATGGCGTTACGTCACCCCCGCTTAGTAGCACTTGGAGAAGTTCTTACAATTTTATCAATAACAAAATCATCAAGTTTAAATAATCCTAAACTTAAATTGATATTATGGTCAAAGGTTTGTTTAATATGACTGGATTCGATGATGTTTCTTTCTAATAAGGATCTACAAGAAATTATTACATTCGAATTATCCCAGTCAATAGGATGATTGTGGTCTCTTACATGGACAAAAAGGCCACTGGAACTTTGCCCACTCCTTACACTATATTTGTGCTGATTTATCCTAGTTTTTTAAGTCTACCAGTTTGGACGATATATTATTTGTTACATTTAAGGCATGGTAAACACAACCCTCGTTTGCTTCAGGTGAATTTTTAATGAGCTTACTTTTTATAGTATTTTTGAAAAACCAAGTTGATGTTGAATTGTTTGAGAATATTAGGTAGACCAATTAATTTCTCACTGTAAGGAAGAACCAAAAGGTTCTTTTGTCAAATTCTTTTCTTACGTGTGAGGTGTTATGGAAAGTTTTGTAAGCCATTTTATGAGAAGTGTTTTACTAAGTGATTTGTATATTTTAATTCAGAAGCTATGCTATATATCTTCCACAGCTCATCATCCAAAAATTCCAGGCTACATATCCTGTAAGCTCTAAGGAACATAGAAACTAAAGACAGAAAGTTTTGTCTTCTGATGATGAGCCGAGTAAAAGTGGACAAATGATGCGACAATAGTAGGGTTTTCTATAAACGTCATATTTAAATTGGTAAACAATTTAAATATGACGTTTATAGTGGACATATGATGCGACATTAGTAGGTTTTCTATAAACGTCATATTTAAATTGTTTACCATTTTGAATATGACGTTTATAGAAAATATGACGTTTATAGAAAACCTACTAATGTCGCATCATATGTCCACTTTTACTCGGCTCATCATCAGAAGACAAAACTTTCTGTCTTTAGTTCTATGTTCCTTAGAGCTTACAGGATATGTAGCCTGGAATTTTTGGATGATGAGCTGAGGAAGATATATAGCATAGCTTCTGAATTAAAATATCCAAAGCACTTAGTAAACACTTCTCATAAAATGGCTTACAAAACTTTCCATAACACCTCACACGTAAGAAAAGTATTGGACAAAAAGAACCTTTTGGTTCTTCCTTACAGTGAGAAATTAATTGGTCTGCCTAATATTCTCAAACAATTCAACATCAACTTGGTTTTCAAAAATAATACTATAAAAAGTAAGCTCATTAAAAATTCACCTGAAGCAAACGAGGGTTGTGTTTACTCTATTCCATGCCTTAAATGTAACAAATTTTATATCGGCCAAACTGGTAAAGACTTAAAAACTAGGATAAATCAGCACAAATATAGTGTAAGGAGTGGGCAAAGTTCCAGTGGCCTTTTTGTCCATGTAAGAGACCACAATCATCCTATTGACTGGGATAATTCGAATGTAATAATTTCTTGTAGATCCTTATTAGAAAGAAACATCATCGAATCCAGTCATATTAAACAAACCTTTGACCATAATATCAATTTAAGTTAGGATTATTTAAACTTGATGATTTTGTTATTGACAAAATTGTAAGAACTTCTCCAAGTGCTACTAAGCGGGGGTGACGTAACGTCATGGACCAAACGTCCGTATATGTAAACATCGGCTCTACCTGATTGTGAAGCATCTTGTGTGTACTTCCCATGTTCCTAGTTTGTCTTTTACTTTATGTATATATATCCACCTTTGTCTCTGTAACTGTGTATTCCTTGATAATGTCTTAAATAGACGAAAACGTTCGGACTAAGCTTCTTATTTCCCAGTGGTTTTTTCTGCATATTATTTTCACGTGTGCCTTGTGAATAACTGCAAAGTATATATATATATATATATATATATGTATATATATATATGTATATATATAATGACAAATCACAGTAGTGAAACCGAAAAATTCTGACACCTACAAGAGGCAACTGAACTCTAATTCATTATGGAAGACAATGTTGACATAGCATTGCTCTTCCTCGACATCCTAGTGAAACAAACTGAATATTCTTTTAACACAGGAGTGTACACTAAACCCATAAACTTTGGGCACAGCATTAAGGGTTCTAGTGAGTGCACTCAGAGATATAATGACTCAACCATCGGTGCCTGTATCCAAAGATCACTCACCCACTGTAGCACATGGAAACAAGTGCACAATAAAATCGAGTGCCTCCCCCAAATATTCATCAATAATAGCTTCAGTGAGAAAGCTATTAACTACACAAGAAAATAATGGACGGTTGGTAAATCGATAATAACAATAATAAATTAACATCTGTTATAAATCTGCAGTTTCATCAGCCCATAAAGATGAACGTATAATGAAATTGATTACAAATATTAATATTAACCAGTCAACACAGAAAATACTTAACTTGGTGATTTATTATAAGACGAGGAAGAAACAGCCACTTCCTACTTAAAAAACAGCCCCCACCAAGACGACAATGAGGTTATCCCGTCGCCTTTCATACCACCTGGCATCAGGAGCCCTTAAAAACCACTTAAGAGAAGTCCATGGCATAACACTAACAAGGCATCCTAGAAGAACACATTGAGATTCTGGAAATATGTACAAATGATAGGCGCCTCCCAATCAGCATTATACATTAATGAGTTGAGCCCAAGTCTAGATATACAAGCAGATGACCTTAGGGCCCTCCCAAGCATGAGACAAACCACCACAAACCAAAGGATGAGACATAACCTCACATATCCATGTGCGAGACAAAACGCCACAAGCCCAAGTATACATTTCGTCACACGAAATCGAAGGCTTCCCGTAGCACCCGATATTTCATCACTGGCTGAATTACCAGGTAACCTCTCCCAGGTGGCCGGTAACTTCCTACAGTAAATAGCAAGTATGAAACTTAAGTATATAAAGTAATATAATTACATAATTTACCCTAAAGCTACTGAAGAAAGGTCTTGAACCCGAAATCGCGATATAGCAAACATGACCGCCTACAATGAAGTCATAAACCTCCTTTCAAAGGAACATAAGTCCATAGTAAGGCATATGGAAAATACCTTTAAGAAAATAATAAATGCACAAATAGCCATCACTTTCAATGAAGTATATATAAGAGAAAATTTTCTGCCCATGTATATATGTGTGTGTGTGTGTATATATATATATATATATATATATATATATATATATATATATATACAGTATATACATACATACGATGACGGTGCATGTGTTCGCATCCGCGTGAGGAAAGATAAAAAGGGAAGAGAGGGAGAGTCAAAGAGAGAAGGAGAAAATGTCCGAGAGAGAGTGGGAAATGGGCAAGAAGCTGACCATTTCAACCAGAAGAACCGCAATCATTCTGGGAAAGAGGAAAGGGGAAGATTCCTCCAATTTGCTGCAATGCGGTGGCTCTGCTTCACCCCCTCATTCTTTCCCACGACCCCATAAACTAGCAGCTCCCCAATTTCCCAATCGTGATACCTAACCTAACCATTAAACTTAACCCAACCCAGTCTAACCCAACCTTACCCGACCAAACTCTTTATCTAACTGGACCTATTCCTTTACCTAATGTGACCTATCCTATCTTATCCTATAACTTTACTTAACACCCTAACTTAATCTAACCTCACGTAACTTAGCCTAACCTTAATTTATTTCACCTAGCCTACCCTAACCTAACCTAAGCACACCACTGTATACAACCAACCCGTGATGCCTGGGAATGCCCGACTTCGGTATGAAGAGCCGAAACTTCAACAAGTCACTGAAGTTCCTCTCCCGATCTCGGTCTGGGTCTAACTCCACGACGGGATCCTTGGTATGCACGCCAAGTCCTCCTCGTGGCTGTAGTACCAACCCCGGTACCATCGGTTTTCGATAAAAATTTCCTGGTTATCCCACAGACTTGCCCACTCAGCTCTTTGGCCGCCTACCATCTACTGATCCACGCAACATTCTTTTATGATTGGGAGATTCGAATCCATGCCAAGAGGATTGGTAATATATATATATATATATATATATATATATATATATATATATATGTATATATATATATATATATATATATATATATATATATAATATAATCTCTCGTGGTCTCTCCGAGTCCGTCTCCTCGTTGGGATGGTCCCCCGCCCCCGAAGAATAGAGGCGCCGGTTTTTTTTTTTTTTTTTTTTTTTTTTTTTTTTTTTTTTTTTTAATAGTAATAAACGTGCCAACTTCGGAGTATCCTGGCCTCTTGTCATTATGTAAAACTTCCTCTCTGCTCCCCCCCCCACCTCTCTCTCTTAGACTTTCTACTCTCTCTCCACTCTCTCTTAGACTTTCTAGTCTCTCATTATGGATCATCTCTC
Source organism: Oratosquilla oratoria (assembly GCF_046742065.1). Lineage (NCBI taxonomy): Eukaryota > Metazoa > Arthropoda > Malacostraca > Stomatopoda > Squillidae > Oratosquilla > Oratosquilla oratoria. The sequence goes on from NC_134818.1 coordinate 39,929,380, forward strand.
AAAGACCTAATCTGTGTATACGTCTAGAAAGCCTTCCAAAATGCGATTATTTACATAAAAAAGTTATGAAAAACCTTGTTAATTATCAGTCATTTAGTTGATGAAATGTACACAATGTTTCCAAATAAATGGAATAAAGGAAAAAAAATAAAAAAATAAAACAATATAGAAAAGGTCGTCTTACTAATGTCTCTATCTTCTTTCTCGGCTTCCCTCTATTTGTCGCCCCCTCTACTTCCTTTTCTTTGGTTTTCTTCCCTCTGCCCTTTCTTTATTTGTGTCTTCTTCCAATCTTCCAATTTTATTTCCTTTACTGCATACATCTCCAACCACTGTTGCTACAACTACGGCAGACACAATACTATTAGTTAATTATGTCCATGGAAACACCCCAACACAACACAGACAACACTCCAAAGTTTCTTTTTGGAGGGATCTAGTGGGAAAGGGACACAACGAGCGTTGCCGGTTGTCGTGGGATCTCGGGTTTCCAGCCAGACCAACTCGAGGGAATGAGGCAAGATGTGTTCACCCACCCACCCCTACCGTCGTTAATAACAAGAAAAATAGCCTTCCAATATTGTTAAAACGAGACACATGTGTTGATCTAACCTGTAAACAAGCAAGTACAAATGTGCGATCTTTTGCTTAAAAAAAAAAAAAAAATGCAATGGTGGTGGTGGCGGCTAGACTTCCACACATTCCGACGTGCCTGTCGTCGTGGTATTCCGTGTTTTATTCGTGTTGTAATCTTTCCTGAAAGCTCTTTATCGTGTGATAAGACCTCTAGGACCATTACGTTGATATATACGGCGTGAGACACACACACAAACACACAAAAAAAAAAAAAATGCTGCGGGATCAGAGGGTCCCAGGAGTCCTGGATGTGCCTGTAGCTTGGGTACAGAGTTAACGTCCTTCCCCTCGAGGTCGCTCTCGAGGTACCAGATATGTTCTGTTGGGTTTAATCGGGACTGACCCACATATTTTGCGGTGTGAGCAGGGGCACCGTCCTCCTGGAACACCTTGGGCACTCAGCGGTCGAAAGCCTCGGGCAGGTAGTCACACAGTAGCTCCAAATATTGTTCTGATTAACTTTCTCGAATGGTACTGCTGTCGAACACTGTATAAGTATATATATATACATGTACACACACACACACACACACACACACACACACATATATATATATATATATATATATATATATATGTGTGTGTGTGTGTGTGTGTGTGTGTGTATGTGAAGATCTGGAGCCTGGGATCCATGTTGAAGGGGAGAAGCGTAAACACCAAAGATCACAAACCTGTGTGTTTATAAGGTTGAGTTTACAGTGTGTATGGACATTATTCGGTTCATTTCCTTTTTCGTGTGTGTATTTCATTTGATTTTTCACTTCGGATTTATGAATGTAAATAAAAAACTGTAGCAATTGTCTGCGCAAGGTTGTGATCAATTGTCTGACGTGGATGAACATAAAACGTATGCCTATGTGTGAACGTGGGCAGGTTTTGTTTCTGTTATCGCGTGTGTATTTTTTGTATTTCTTTTTCTATTTTTGTATTTTTGTACTTATTTTTTGTATTTATTTTATCTTATTTCCTTGTGAATTTAAGAATGTATGTGAAGGCTATTGTGAACAGTTGTCTGTGCACGATTGTTACTAGTTATTTGGTACTCGCTGCCGTGATTTGTATCTTTTTAGTTGTACAAGTGTGTAATTTATTTATTCTATTGAATTGATTCTTTCTGAATTTTAAGAATGTATGTGAGATCCATTGTGTACAATTGTCTGTGTAAGGTTGTGACCATTTGGTTCTCGTAGCCACTGGAGGAAGAGGGGGAGCACGGGAGGCTTCGGCAGTGCACTCTACCTCTCCCATTTCCAAAATCGGCCAATATGATAATCTCTTTGATCTCTGTACCTCATCACATCTCTGAATACGGTCATAGGACTACGTGGGACATTAAACCTCCCTTTTTGAGTCCGGTGTTTACACTTCTCCCCTTCAATATATATATATATATATATATATATATATATATATATATATATATATATATATATGAGACATTGAGTGGTGGGAGTAAAACGAAGACGATCTAGGAATTGATTTACTCTAACGTTTCGACCAAGTTGATCGAAACGTTAGAGGAAATCAATTCCTAGATCGTCTTTGTATTACTCCCACCACCCAATCTTTCATTTGTCCTATCTTCTCCAAATATGTATATATATATATATATATATAGATATATATATATATATAGATATATATATATATGTGTGTGTGTGTGTGTGTATATCATACAATCTCCATGACCGTCGCGCAGAGGATTCGAACCACTGCCAATAGACCCAAGAGAGTCCACAGCACCCTCCTTTGACCAATCTCGGTAATCAGATAGATTACGAGTTCGTACACTTTTAGATCGTCTGTGGTCGAGTGGTCAAAGGCGGGTGCTATGGACTCTCTTGGGTCTATTGGCAGTGGTTCGAATCCTCTGCGCGACGGTCATGGAGATTGTATGATTGATGTCGCTGTCCACTAGCGAATTATTCACATGTATGTATATGTAAGAGCCCGTGATTTGAAGCATCTAATGATTAGGCAATAGATCGTTTGGGGTAGTGACCGATGATGACCTCTTAGCCGGGGACCCGGACAGCAATGAGGTGGGTCACTTTGACTCCTTAGGCCAATGGGGCGTCGCCGTATTGATAGGGCTAAGTATACGGTTGCGTCATTGTCTAGGACGAGTGAGCCTCTCTCTCGAGGCCGTGCTACATGCAGGTAGGATTGGGTAATCACGCTCATGCGCACAAGCGCGCGCGTGCTTACACGTACGCGCATGCGCGTATAGGAACAGTGAAACGAGTAATTCGATATGATAGGGAAGGTCCAATTTTGTATTACAAAAAGAGGCAAGACTTCCGAAGGATGTTAAAAGAAAAAGGTAAAAGAAAAAAATATATAACTCCTCAGATTGTTTCCTGTGATGATGATGATGATGACGATGATGATGACGATGATGCGCTTACTGGGATTGGGAATTAGGGATTAGGGATTGGGCTTCGTGCGATTGGAATGGGACGACGTGGCCGTCCGTGATGGGTTGTCGTACGTTGTCGGGCCAGGCTGGATAAGAGGGTTTTTCGACGGCCATAATAATCAGCGCTTCTATCCTTTGGGGAGACCATGTCGGGCTCAGGAAGAGTCGTCGAGGCAGAACCAGAAGTTTTGTTCTGGCTTTCGTCAGTTGAATTTATTCAGTTTAGTTAGCCTGATTGGACAAATTGGGGTCCCGGATGTTACCGTATTGAATTGATTAAAGAATCGGATAGGTGTGCGTGTGCGTATTTACATAATTGTATTATACAGAAAATAACCAACGCTCGCGTGTGTGTGTGTGTGTGTGTGTGTGTGTGTTTGTGATGTATTATATTCTGGCGTCACTTGCTTGACTCGTGATCAGCATTTAATACCCTTCCGGGTGAGATATCGTATATAGAGCGAACTATGAGCGATGTTGTGATCTACTGAAAAAAGCTCAAAGTTAGACTAAATAGAATCGTTTTGTAGGGAGCGTTTGCCCCCTCTAACTCTTCGTATGGGGCGCTGTCCTCTTGTAGGGGCATTGGGCCCCCTCTTTGGAAGGAACCTTGACCACCTTCTGATCAAGTTTAGGGGGCACTGGCCCCTTTTACTCATTTCGCAAAGTGTGCTGGCCCCCTGATGCTCTTAGTAGGGGCCGTTGACCTCCCTCCGCGCACTTTTAGTGAGCGCACATCCCCTTCGAGAACTTTTAGGGGGCGCCGATCTCCTTCCAATTTTTTTAGGGGGCGTTCATCCCCTTGTGCCCACTTTTGAGGGGAGGCGCTGACTCTTGCGGCCTGCTTGCTTGTAGAGGGGTTCCTTGATGTATAGCCCCTGTTGGGGAGCCTGCCAGGGACCAGTGCTTGCGTAAGGGCGGCGACGGCAGTCGATGTCCTCAAGAAGACTTCAAACACGTTTATGGCCTGGACCAGGAAACCATCCATGTGGTGCTTTCAGGTGTGCATGGTCAAGGCCATTGACCCCAGCTGTCCTTGGAGACGTGTAGGGGTGGGGCGGCGGCGGCAGGGAAGGGTTTGAGGCGAGGATGAATAGAATCGCCCGGCGTCAGGGTAGCCCCCTGACAAGGAGAAGAGCTGTTATTCCTGTAACCAGCGCTCGTGCCGTTTGAAGGTTAGGTTACAGCCTGACTGATCCGTAGGGTGAAGGAAATGTACGGAAGGTAGCAGAATGGAGGGATAGTAGTTTTAAAGAAATTATACTCCCGTATATTTAAGAGAATACAGCGTAACTCTGGTCCATAGGGGGGAGGGAGAGATTTATGGAATGTACCAGAGCAGGGATATTAGATATTTTAAAATATTAGTCTTCAGTTATAAGAGAATACAGCGTGACTCTGGTCCGTAGAGGTGTCCCTAAAGTCCTGAGGTTCTCATTAAACCGTCTAGAATCGTCTGGCCTTGGCTGAAATAAAGTCCTTGGAGGATGATAGGGTGGCGCGCAGGCAAAGGTGATGTTCCAGAGTGATTAGTACTCAAGAACAGGTGAAGGTGGGGATCGCTTACTTACTATACAGGAGGAACCGGACCCTCTCGCTGGTTAGGATGCAGGATGGCACAGTCCGCCAAGTGTCTGCCTCATTCATTAGCGGTCGATAAAAAAAAAAAAAAAAAACGCTCGATTTCATCCATCGTTGACGCGTGACAAACAGCTTGGACTGACGTGACTTCAACTCGTCAACTCCCGGAGGTGGAGGAGGAGGAGGAGGAGGGGGGGGAAGGAGACGCCTCGTGGATGGCGAAGAAGAAAATGGCTGCAGCAGCAGCAGGTTGTTTTGGTGCCCTGCACGACGGAGGAGAAGGGTGGGGGCAGTAGGGGGGTCAGGGAATATTAAACCCTTGGGTGTCGACAGGGGGCCACCGGAGGAAATGAATGAAATGGTCACTTGGCGGCGGCGGCGGCAGTAGAAAGAGGAAGAAAATGGCCAACGGCTTGGTATCCCCCCCCCCCTACACACCCACACACACGGGTGCCACGCTTGCCGACGGGGATGAAGCCCATGGCCACCTGGCGGGATCTCCAATAAAAGGAAGAGAATGGCGGCGGCACCGGGAGTCCATGGGCGTCAAGGAAAACGTCTGGTCATAACTAAAAATGTCGATTTTTTAGTTTCTGTTATGTATTGCTCTATGTAATAGTTTATTTGCGTCCTGGAGCCATTGCGGAGTAGTGGTTAGCGTTAGAGCTCCTAAGGTTGAAGTGCCCGAGTTCGGTTCCCCGTGTAGGAGGAGGAGGAGGAGAAGGAGAAGGAGGTACAGGCTTTCCGGTGAACGTGCTCGAATACGGTGCTTTTATCATCCAACCGTATTCAGAGCATGTCAGTGTCAGCACCTGCTGGTCAGCTGACTGTCCCGGGCGGGCAACCTGACGACATGTTGGAGACTGACTCCATCCACAGTAAAGGACCATCCATGGCAAAAAAAAGGTACTCGAGCTGTATCGTTCCCACGGGGCTAGAGCAGCGGTTCTGCGGGAGAGTATCAAGTATAACTTGATTTCTATGGATGTTTGGGCTTGAGCAGAAGATGATAAGTGTGTGGTGCAATTAGAGATGGGCTATATGAGGAGTGGAGGAGGAGAAGGAGAATGCGGCGGCGGCGGCGGGAAAGTCATCAAAAGTACCGCATAGAACGAAAGTGTGGCGAATGTGACGAGATTCTTTATTTCCTTTTCATTTGGTCCTCCTCCTCGTAGTCTTCTCATTTACTTTTCGTTCCCTCTTCATTTCCTTTTCATTTCGTCCTCCTCCTCATTTTCTTCTCCTTTACTCTTCGTTACCTCTTCGTTTCATTTTGTTTTCCTTTCCCGATCCTTAGCCGTTCCTCTTCCTCCTATTTTTCTCCTCTCCCTGTCATCCTCTTCAAGCCCTCCTCCTCCCCCTTCTTCCTCCTTCTCCTTTCTTCCTTCTCCCTTCTTCCTCCTGTCGTGGTCCACACTTCTTCGCTACCTTCCTAAATTCTTTGATCTCTTTTCTTCCTCCACACTTCTTCCCTACCGCCTTTCTCCTCCCTTCCACCTCTTCCTTTCCTCCCGCCTTCCCCCTCTCCCCCATTCTCCCCCTCTCCCCCATTCTCCCCGCCCGAGTGGGCGGATGTCGATCCACGCCGATTACCTGGGTCCCTTCCCTAGCTCAGGTCAGGGCGGAGGAGGAGGAGGAGGGAGTAGGGGTGGGAGACAAGGAGGGAGGGAGGGTAGAGGTAGACGAGGGAGGGAGGGTGGAGAAAGGCTTTAAAGGTAAAGGTGGAGAGAGAGAGAGAGAGAGAATAAATATTTTTGTTGGAAATGTCTAGAGTTTCTATCCTTGGGGACTTAGTGTTGTACCAAAGAAAGTCGAGTCGCGAAGGAGGAGGTGGTGGTGTTGGTGGTGGTCAAGAAGATTAGGTTGAAGGAGGGAGAGTAGCAGGAAGGAGGAATTAGTACAATTTGAAAATGAGCGCCCACAGCATTCTCTCATAATTGGAGATTAGTCTCCAATCATGATAGAATGTTGAGTGACCGGTCTGTAGGGGTGTCAATAAAATATTGTCAGCGTAAAACATACATTCAGTACGCCATACAAAGAAAGAAAGGGAGGGTATACAAAGAAAGGAAAGGAAAGAGGAGTTAGCAGAGAAACGGAGAGAAAGAAAGTTGAGGAAAAGAAAAGGAGAGAGAGACTGAGGGCGAGAGGGGAAATCCGAGAAACAGAGAGATAGTATAGAAACAGAAAGAGAGAGTCTGTTGCCCCCGCCACGGTGGCGCCAGGCTCGATCGGCGCCAACAGGGACCGGGAAGAGGAGGAGTAGGAGTAGGAGCGGTCTGACGGGAGCCTCATCCATCTCAATTCGCTTCGTCAACTCCATTAAGGTCAGCTCTATATCGTCAGTATCTTTGTTTTCCTGAGATGATGACAATCGCCCGAGGACGACAACCAGGACAAAAGGAAGAATGCCCCCCCCCCTCCCCCGGCACGAAAGGTCTTTCTTTGTCGTCGAGGTCAATGAATATGCTCCGCCACCGACGGGAGATGAATAAAACCTCCAGGCGGCGGCAGGTGTAATTAGAGGAAGATGGGACCCCCAATGCTTTCTTCGAATCCTATCAATGCCTACGCCTTTATATGGAGGTGTAGCCCTGGTGGGCTGGCATTCGGTTCCCGGACCAGGTCAAGACTCGCTCTTAATCAGCTTCGGTTATCTTTCCTCTTTTTTTTCACCTAAGGAGAGCTGGCAACCGGAGACTGCTCTCTGCCGCCACAAGCCGGAGGCACAGAAAATCACACAATAATACAACAACAACAACATAGCCAATAGACCATTGTTATTTTCGTTAGGGATCTATGGGAGGCCCTGAGAGGACCGTTGCCGACCATCATGGGGGTACGGTCACTAAAACTCGAGGCAACAACAGTGGGTTATTATTGACTTAACCCCTGGACCGCCCCACGGCTGAGTCAAGTCGTCAAAGGCTTTTGGCGCGACAGGAGAGAGAGGGAGAGAGGGAGTCAAAATAAACAAGATCAAGTAAAATGGAATAGAAAAAAAAATACAAGATGAGACCAGAATATATATATATATATATATATATATATATATATATATATATATATATATATATATATATATATATATATATAATATATGTATATGATACATGTACATATATATATATATATATATATATATATATATATATATATATATATATATATATATATATACATATATATATAATACATATACATATATATATAATATATACATATATATATATATATATATATATATATATATATATGTATATATATATATATATATATATATATATATATATATATATATATATATGAAAAAATGAAATGGTAAAGTAAAATGAGAGGGACCAGGAAAAAAAATCAATTAAAATCAATAATACTTGCACGTGTTGTGTTCGTCCCTGACCACGACAAGAGTGGTCTTTCCTTCTTCAGCGTCGCCGCCACGAGGGATTTGATCGACACGCTGGTGACCTGTTCTAATCCTTTTGCTGGGGTGGCAAGTGTTGACCTCCCCTCCTCTTGAATGAAATCGCCAGGCCGAAGAAAAAGAAAAGGGGAGGGGGCGGCTGGCAAGACAAAAAGCCACGTCGTCGCAGGGTTTACGACTTTGATCACTTGAGGGATTGTCCTCCTCCTCCTCCTCCCTCTCCTCTCTCTCCTCCTCCTCTACCTCCTCTTTGCTCTCCTTCCTCCCTTTTTGCCTCCTCTTCCTCATCTTCCATTTTTCTCCACCTCATCCTCCACTTCATCTTCCGCCTCATTCTCCACCACATCCTCGTAGGCTTTTGACCTATGGTGACTTTCAGCCACCCTTCCTCCTCCTCCTCTTTCTCCCCTTCCTCCTCCTCCTCCTCCTCCTCCTCCTCCTCCTCCTCCTCCTCCTCCCCTTCCTCCTCCTCTTTCTCCCCTTCCTCCTTCCTCCTCCTCTTTCCTTTCCTCTATTATTGATCTCCCCTTTTCGTCCTCTTCATATCCTTTCGACTCTTTCCCTTCCTTCCCTGACAAGGACGTAACGTAAAACACACACACACACGGCTCGACGGTGCAGTGGTAGTGTTCACATCCGCTACTCCAGCGGTCCGAGTTCGAATCCCGCGTCGGGCTGAAATAATTTCAGTATCGCTGGGCTGCGAGTCGTTCCTCCAACTCTCGTGGGCTGGGAGTTGTGTGTGTGTGGTGTGTGTGTGTGTGTGTGTGTGTGTGTTTGTTCGCGAGGTCACAACATTACCCATAGATCGGTCTTATATGAGCTCTGAGCTCACATCTGGGAAGGTGATAACTATTGATCATGAGTCCAACATGTGATCCAAGACCCTGATGGCGAATCACACAAATACAAGAACGCGTGTGCACCCGCACGCATCAGCGTTCATGTTAACGTGTCGGGGTTATATAACCCTGACGCAGATGGTCATGCACGCCTACTTGTAGGCCCGGTCCTGCACGTGAACGGTCAACTGGTCCCCGGTCAACTGGTCCCCAAATCTGCACCCCTAGGACAACTGGTCCCCAAAAAATAGGACATCTCGTCCCCAATTTTTTTTCAACAATTTTTATATTTAAACAATAGTTTTGAGATATTTAACAAGAATCAAAATACCATACCATATTATGTACAACACTATTAGATAATAAACAGGTAATACACTGGTATTATATACTACCCAAAATAGTAAGAATCAAAATACCATAATATATTATGTACAACATTTTATTAAATCATCTTATGTTTAGTAACATAAAAAAAGTTAAAAATCACCAAAGCTAAAAAAAAAAAAAAAAAAAAAAAAAAAAAAACATATACGAACAGTTTTTAGAAAATTTATTTTGAGGACGAGTTGACCACCCAGCTTGTCATTCGGGAACCAGTTGTCCTAGGGGAGCAGTTTTTGGGGACCAGTTGACCGGGGACCAGTGGTGCTACAATCGTCCTGCATAGGGCGGCCAAGTCGTCCATAGCATTTGCATGAGTGTATAATTCCTCTCCCGTTTTCTTTTTGTTGCGGTGCCAGCCAGGCTGCCCGCAAGGAAAGAAGCGCTTATGAAATGTTAGCGACGCTAATGATACTTGTCGCATCGCCAGACTTTTGGGACAGATTGAATATTTCGTTTTGTGTGGCTTGTCGAAGCACAGCAGGAGGCGGAGGCGTGCCTGGAGATGTTTTGTCGTGACCTTCAGCCGGGCAAGGTCGGGTCATGAAGAAAGACCTCAGTGTTGGTACCCACTCTTCCTCCTCCTTCTCCCTTTTCCTCCCTCCTTCTTCCTCCCTCTTCCTTTTTCCTCCCTCCTTCCTCCCTCCTCATCCTCCTTCCTTCCTACTCCACCTCCTCCTCTTCTTTCTCCTCCTCCTTCCCTCCTTACTTCTTTCTCCTCCCTTCTCCTCCTTATCCTTGGTACTCTTTCGATCTCCTCCTCCCGCTCTCTTCTCCCACCTACTCTTCCCTTCTTTTTCTCCTGTCTTCCTCCTCTTCTTTCTTCACCTTACTTTTCCTCCCTTTCTCTCTCCCTCGTCCTACCACCACGTCTTCCACGATGAATGACTGAAATCGCTCAACGGCAGCAGCCAGAACACGACTGAAAGGGAAAGCGCTTCTTTGCCCCCCCCCCGCTACGGAAGGCGAACGGGGTGGGGGTGGGGGTTGCCGCCACCAAGAGGAGGAGGAGGAGTGCAATTGCACCCTGGCGGCGGCGTCGTCAACCAGAATCAATCTTAAAGTGTCCCGCCCGAAGGAAGGGGTTACCAAAGTCTTTAGGAGAGAAGGAAAGGATGAGAAGCTTATGCCTAGAGATGCTGAGCGCCGGCCGTGGCAGTACCTCCTGTCCCCTTTGTACTCGGATAGCTTGAGCAAGTGGCAGTCACTGATTGGGAGTGCGTGGCAAAGCCCGCCAAAATGACACAGTGACACACAGTATTTGGTCAGTTAAGAAGAGAATATTAAACAAGACGCCACTGGCGGATTTCCTGCAGAAAATCGTTAATTAACATTCTTATTACGCTCCCATGTTCCTGCGGCGTTCTCTCTCCCTTCCATCATCATTGCCATCAACTTCATCCACAGGTCTAGAATTTTTTTTTTTTTTTTGTCAGTTACTATTGTAAGTAGGTTTTAAGAAAACCACCTATTCTGATGTATTATGCTCCGTCAATAGAGTTTTATTTTATGGATTTTGTCGATTAAAGGCCAGTTCAAGTCGGACAATGACGGCGACACTCTCGTCTTAATTTATCCAATCTCTCTTTCTCTCTCTCTCTCTCTCTCACACACACACACACACACACACACGGTCTCTCTTCTCGTAAAATACAACTAGGTAAACACACACACACACACACACACACGGTCTCTCTTCTCGTAAAATACAACTAGGTAAACACACACACACACACACACACGGTCTCTCTTCTCGTAAAATACAACTAGGTAAACACACACACACACACACACACACACACACACACACACTGTCTCTCTTCTCGTAAAATACAACTAGGTAAACACACACACACACACACACACACACACACACACACACACACACACACACGGTCTCTCTTCTCGTAAAATACTAGGTAAACACACACACACACACACACACACACACACACACACACACACACACACGGTCTCTCTTCTCGTAAAATACAACTAAGTAAACACACACACACACACACACACACGCGGTCTCTCTTCCCGTAAAATACAACTAGTTAAACACACACACACACACACACACACACACACACACACACACACACGACTCGGTGGCGCGGTTGATAGAGTACTGGACTGTCAGCACGGAGGTGCGTCAGCACCTGGTTCGAATCCTGCCCAGGGCCGAAATTATTTCGGTATCGCTGCGCTTCGGGTCGTTACTCCGACTCTCGTGGGGGGGGGGAGTTGTGTGTGTGTGTGTGCAAGTTCATAGCATTACCCATAGATCGGTAATACGAGCTCTGAGCTCTCTTCCGGAGGGAAATAGCTGTCGATCACGAGTCCAACACGTGATCCAAAGACCAAGGTGAATACACACACACACCACTCACCCTCCAACTTCCCCCCTCCCCTCTTAATCTTCACATATGTAAACATATTATCCTGATTTCTTCATTGACTGAACTGCTTCGAGGTTGCAGATCTGGAATGGGGGAGGAAGGGAGTTGGGGTTGGTCGCGTCTTAGCCTTCCAAGGACGCGCACGCACACGCGAGACCTGCCGACCACAACTGCCACTTAACGTCTCTCACTGTTAACGGTAATTGACGCAGCGCGCATGCGCGGTAGCAGGCGCAGGCGTCATCGCGGCACCGAAGACGTGTTGTGCGTTTGGGACGTCCTTTGGAGTTGGCTGGTTCGTTACTTTCGAGCGTCGTTGGGGGTGTTACTTTAAAGGCGTCTTGGGGGTGGATGGGTGGCGGCGGGGGGTACTTTTTGAACCTTATGGGGTTGCGGGGTACTTCGTTGCCCGATGGGAGCCAGCCTTGATTGCAACTAAGCTGGCATGAGCTGCATGATCAACGTGTCTTGTGAACCTTTGGTCCTGTCTGTCTGTTCGAATTAATCCTGGTCCCTCGCTATCTCTCCTTCCCTGTCCCTCTCGTGCGAACCTGCTGACCTCTTTGATTTTCAGCTTTGTCAATATAGTTTCAGTCACCTCTTCTGTCCTTGTCTTTGTCTTGCATTCCTGTCAGTCTCTTTGCTGAGATCTTGTCCACCCACTTGAAGGTAAGCACCTTTGCCACATTTCATGTACTTGTTGCTCCTCATTGTTCCTTTACCACCTCTCCCTCCTCCTCCTCCTCCTCTTCCTCCTCCTCCTCCTCCTCCTCCTCCCCCATCCAGTTCCTGGAGGAGGAAGTGAGATGACGAGTGGAGGTAGGAGGAGGGAGAGGATTGAAAACAAGGACGAGGTGGAGGACAAGAATTACGAGGATGACGTGGGCAAGTGTTACGATGATGTACTGATACAATTAGTGTTGCCTCACTCTTTTATCATCATCACCATCATCTCCACCACCTCATCGTCATCATCATCATCATCATCATCGCCTTCATCAGCAGCAGCATCACTATCATCTTTACCACCATCATCACTATCATCATCATCATCAACTTCATCAGCAGCAGCAGCATAACCATCATTATAACCATCATCATTATCATCATCATCATCATCATCATCATCATCATCATCATCATCGACTTCATCACCACCACCACCATCATCATTATCATCATAACAATCATCATTATCACCGTCATTATAACAATCATCATTATCACCATCATCATTATCATCATCATCATTATCATCATCATCATCGACTTCATCACCACCACCACCATCATCATAATCATCATCATTATCATCATCATCGTCATTGTCATTTTAATTATCACAATCACTACTACTACTACTACTACTACTACTACTACTACTACTACTCCTATTCCGTTCCTTCTGGATGGGAGACAGCTGCAGCAGACTCTCCCCTTTGAATGACTTGGCCTGTCCGACTCGCTCAGAATAAGATCAGTACGTCGCCATGACAGAGCTGGGTGCAGACCTTCTGACAGACAAAGGAGGACTAAACCGTTGGACATTTTCACGACAGATAGGTTTGGTGGCGGCGAACAACAGCATCGACGACGACGACATTATTACCACCATCACGGCTACCAGCCCTACCACCATTCCCAAACACCACCCGCTACCACCACCTCCTAGCACCACCCCCACTACTATCACAGTCAGACTGTATACACCTGGTTGGGGAATAGGGGGATATCATGGTCGGAATGAGAAGAATGGGGAGGAAGAGGTGGGGGATAGGCGGAGGAGGTTAGGATACAATAACGGGAACATGATCAAAGGAGGGAAGGGGAGGACGAAGCCTCCCTACTCCCGGGGGTTGGGGGGGGGGGAGAGATTAACGGTGTGCTCCGCTGAAGGTGCTAATGCAGCATCATTGGTTGTTTTCTGTGGGTATTGAGGCGATGAAGTAGATTTTTTCTTGGTTGCTTTTTGGATCGGGGATATTGTAGCCTCTGTGCTGGGTGGCTCTTTTACCTGTATTCTGGTAGTGACCGGGCTAATTTATTCATCGTGGTGAGAGAGAGAGAGAGAGACCGGTGGGAGGGGGGAAGGGAGCACGTATTTACTTTATCATCCAATAACATAGCAGAGTGATGCTAAGTGTGATGTGGGAGGAGTGGGGTGGGTGTGGGGGGTGGGTTTGATACAATGTACAGTACGTGGCTGTGATGTCATGCGGTACCGAGAGCCGGGGTCGGGGCCCGGGACTGCCGTAGGGGGCCGCTGGAATGCAGGTATGCAGCTGGAGTGGTGGAGGGAAATAGGTGGGAATTTCTCTTTTATTGTGGTGGAGGGGGAGAGGTGCCTTTCCCCCCCCCCACACACACACTGTTGAATAAAATCGTTTCGCGACAGACTAAAAATACTAAAATACTATTTTGTTTTAGTTTGTTATAAGATTAGATCGATGCTAGCTACTCCCGTAAGTGGCCATAGGGTGACACTCACTCCTCCTCCTCCTCCTCCTCCCCCTCCTCCTCTTCACCCCCTTCTCCCCCACCCATTCCCCCACCTCCTACCCCTCCCACTCCCCCTCCTTCCCCCTTCTCCTCATCCCATTCCCCCACCTCCCCCTCCCACTCCCCTTCTCCCCCTCCCACTCCCCTTCTCCCCCTCCACCTCCTTTTCCTCTTCCACCCCTTCACCTCCTCCTCCCCTCCTGCCCTCTTCCCCCTCCTCTTCCCTATCCTTCCTCTTCCATTCCTACCTCTCCCCCACTTCCTCCTCCTCCACTTCCTGCTCCTCTCGCCATTGTCGTGTGACGAGAACCAAAACGTAAAGAGAGGGTCAGACTGTGGCGCGTAGGTTTCGACCTCGTTTCGCATAACGCTGACCTGGGTTTGAGCCCTTTGCACCCCAAGCACATAGGGCAAAGGTGGCGGTTTCGGATGCAGCTGCTCAGCGCCCCATGCATGGCGTTAAGCTGCAAGTAGCAATAAAAGGAGTCTATAAAGCGAGAGTTGAGTGCGTTGCGGGCGCGCGCGCCCGGGAGTAGCCTACAGGGAAACTGCCCCCTCCCCCCCTAGCTATGTGTAAATGTAAGTGTAAGGGGCGAGAGAACTTTTTTCTTGGATGTTTGTGGTCGCAAGATAGAGGATCTGGTCCACCTTGGAGCGAGCGGCCTCGGCAAGTGGAGGGCGACCTAGGAGGTTCGATTCCACCAGGTCGAGTGGTGCCTCAGGTCACTCTCCAGTGAGAAATGAGGTGGTGGTGGTGGTGGTGATTGATGGTGGTGTCGTGGTGATGAAGATGATGGTGTTGGTGATGGCGTTAGTGATGGTGACATTGTGAGTGTTTAGAAAAATGAAGTGTATTGACTTAGCGATTGTGACCATTCCCTTCCCAAAACCATTTGATGGAGGTCATAGCTGTAAGCCGTGGTTGTTTGTAGGTAGGTAGGTAGGTAGGTCGTAGGTAGGTCGTCGGACGGTCTCTGTTGTAGATCGTGGTCGTAAGTCGTAGTTGTCCATAACCCCTTACCTTAGCCAGGCAGGGTCTTGACTTACATGAATGAAATCGTCTGTCTTGAAACAAAAATCCCCTCGATGTTGTGGAGACATCTTTGTTGCAAGTCTTCCTTTCAACCATGACCCCCCCTCCCGCCCCCTCTCTCTCTCTCTTAACTGGCTCAGTCTGGGTGTCGCCGCCACATTATTTTATTAAGCTGTGAGGTTGAGTGGGTTTGGTCCATCTTCCCCCCCCCCCACCGGCAGGGGGGAGGAGGGGGTGGGGGACGAGCGGATGATGCCGTTAGCATGGTTGTTGCACCAAACACGTTTTCTCCCCTCCTCCTCCTCCTCCTCCTCCTCCTCCTCCTTCTCCTTGTCCTCCCTTCTTTCCTCCTCCTCCTCCTCCTCCTCCTCTTCCTTCTCCTTGTTCTCCTCCCTTCTTTCCTCCTCCTCCTCTTCGTCCATCTTGTTCTCCTCCCTCCTTTCCTTGTTTTCTTCCTCCTCCTCCTCTTCTTCCATCTCGTTCTCCACCTCCTCCTTTTTCTCCTCGTTCTCCTCCTCTTTCATCGTCTTCTCCATCTCCTCCTTTTCTTTTTCCTTCTCGTTTTTCTCTCTTCACCTCATGCACCTCCTCCTCCTCCTCCTCCTCTTCCTCCTCCTCCTCTTCCTCCTCCTCTTCCTCCTTTCTCCTTTTTGCTCCTGTCTCCTCCTCCTTTTTCCCATTATCCCCTCCCATTTGTCTTCCTCCGTTTTCCACCTTCTTCTTTTTCTCCCCCTCTTCCTCTTCTCTCTTTTTTTTTTTTTTTTTTCCCTTTCTGCATCCTTTTCCTTCTCCCCTTCTTCATCTTTTCCATCTCCCTCTTCTTCCTCCTCCTCCTCCTCCTCCTCCTCCTCCTCCTCCTCCTCCCTTTCTGCATCCTTTTCCTTCTCCTCTTCTTCATCTTTCTCCATCTCCCTCTTCTTCTTCCTCCTCCTCCCTCCTCCTCCTCCCTCCTCCTCCTCCTCCTCCTCCTCCTTCTCCTCCCTCTTCTTCCTTCTTCCTCGTTTTTCTTCTATTCGCACTCGCCCCCCGTCTTCGCACCTCCATAGGCGGGGCAGCGGAAAGAGCGACCTCGCGTTCTTGCGGTCTCCCTCCCTCCCTCCCTCCCTCCCTCATACGTACGTATGTACATGTCTCACTTCGCCCTGTCCCCGTCCCCCCGTCTCCGTCCCCCCTTTGCTCTTGTTGTTGTTGTTGTTGTGGCGCATATCTCGATTTGTCTGTTTTACGGAGTAGGCTGGGAGGGAGGGAGGGAGGGAGGGAGGGCGTTGCCGGCTCAGGCCTCTCTCCATTATGAAAATTGTTTTTTGTTCCTGTTGTGGTTGTTGTCATTGCTGCTTGTTGTTGTGGATGCCGCCACGTGAAATAATTGCTTGCTGGGCACTAAGGGCTAATAAGAGGAAAGGGAAAGGAGGGAAGAGGATGGCGGGGGGAGAGGGAGGTGGTGGTAAGTGAACACCCACACGATGGAAGTAAAGGGGGGGGGTGCGCCCATCTTGCCCTCTTCTCCTCCCAACTTCCCCTCCCCTAAATAGTTGACATTCCTCACATTCCTGCCCCTCACCTTCCCATTCCATTTCCCCTTCCCTTCCCTTCCCTTCCCTTCTTAACTTCTGGAACCTTGCATCTTACGCCCCGCCCCCTTCCCCTCCTTTTCCCCTCCCCCTTGAACCACTCTTCCTCACACTTCCCATCTCTTCTGTATCCTCGTCCTCACCTCCCCTCCCCTCCCTCCCCTCACTTTCCCCTCTCTTGTTCTACGTTTCGACAACTTTGTTTTTATTGATAATTTTATAAATGCACTTACTCTCGTACCCTCTGCTCCCCCTTTCCATCTCTTCTCCCTTGGTGCCTGCCTGCCTGCCTGCCCTCATTTCCACCCCTGTCTTCCCACATTCTTTTCGCCCCTTTCCTCTCTATTGTTCTCCTCCCTCCTACTTACCTCATCTCTCCTCTTCCCTCCTCTCCCCTCCCTCCCCTTCCTCCCCTCCTTACCTCTTCTCTCCACTTCCCCTCCTCTCCCCTCCCTTCCCTCCTCTCCCTTCCCTCCCTCCCTCATGTTTTCTCTCCTTTCTTCTCACACATTTCCCTACCTCGGATCTCTCTCCGCCTCCCCCCCATCCTCCCCTCCCTCCCGTCTTCCCCCCCCCCCACACACACACACCGACACACACTTCTACCCTTCACTGGTCTGTCGCCAATAGGCGGCTGAGGTGTCCTCTTCCTCCTCCTCCTTAGCCCGGCGCCTCCTTCACGGTGGTTTCCTTCGCATATTTTATTCTGGCTATTCTTAGGCTGTTTTATTCAG
>NC_134818.1:39951904-39954404 GCF_046742065.1 Oratosquilla oratoria
AATGTGGCAGGAAAGGGAGGAGTGGGGGTGGAGGTAGAATGTAGATTGAGAGAAGCAAGTAAATGCCTTGGTGGATTAAAAGGTGTAATGAGAAATAGACATCTGGGAATGGATGCTAAGAGGAGGTTATATAAAAGAGCGATTGTGCCAGCAGCACTGTACGGAGCAGAAACATGGAACGTAAGAGAGGAAGAGAGAGTTTGAATGTGTTTTGAGATGAAATGTCTGAGAAGTATGATAGGGGTTCCTAGGCTAGATAGAGTGAGAAATGAGGAGGTAAGTAGGAGAACAGGGGTTGATGAAAGAGTATTAGGATGGTGTGAACACATGGAAAGAATGAGTGAAGAAAGATTAGTAAAAGAGGTATGGAAGGCAGAGGTGGAAGGAGTGAATATGAGGGCGCGTCCTAGGATGAGATGGATGGATGGGGTGAAAGGGGCATTACAAAAAAGAGGAATGTCTGTTGAGGAAGGACGGGAGAGGACAGAAGATAGGGGTGAATGGAGAAGGGTTGTGTATAGATGATGCTGTGATGCATAAGGGGGAGGGGGATTGGGGGTGTGGAAGTATGTATGAGGAAAAATTTGACGCAGCCCGAAGAGATTTCTCCCCGTCTTCTCCTTTTCTGCATGAGGGGACGGAGAAGGGGGGGGGGTCGCAACTTTTCTTATATATTTGTATGCTCGAGTTACATACGCATACATGAAATTTTGCGTTAAACCCATCTCCACTATGATAGTACAATTGGAAGTATACAAACGATATAAGAAAAGTTGCGCTCAACTTATATCTCTCTTGATAGCGTAGTTGGTAAGTTACTGCGGCACTTGTCATGTGATTGCTGGGTTCGAGTCCTTGGCAGTACCGCTTTTCAAGTTCTGCATGTCGGCCTCCATTAGGTCTCCCGGTGTTGATGGCCAAGAATTAAAGTGCATTGTAGTTGTTAAAATGTATCTCTAATCACTGGGACCCATTCAGTGTTGTACATATATATATATATATATATACAGGGTGGTGCAAAAGTCTGGACCCATAGCCATTTTTGACATAATTTTGATCATTTAAGTATCATATCTAATTTTATTTACTATCTTTCAGATTGTACCCACGGCAGGAAAGCTAACAATTCCAGAAAGAGTAGAACTTGTGCTTCTGTATTCGAAGGACAGCGCCAGCTCGCGTTCAGTCCCAGATATTTTTAATGCTAAATACCCGAATAGGCAACCAGTTACACAAAGAACTGTCAGCGTACACTTCGCATACAGAAGCACAAGTTCTACTTTTTCTGGAATTGTTAGCTTTCCTGCCATGGGTACAATCTGAAAGATAATAAATATAATTAGATATGATACTTAAATGATCAAAATTATGTCAAAAATTGCTATGGGTCCAGACTTTTGCACCACCTTGTATATATATATATATGTATATTTATATATATATATATATATATATATATATATATATATATATATAATATATAAATATAAATTATATGTATGTATGTATATGTTTCATGTATGGATATCCTTATTCGTTCGTCTTGATTATTAAGACATTGTTGGCCTCAAGATGGACAATGTCGATTACTATTATTTTGCTTCGGAATCGTACAGGGGTTTGGCATTCAGTTGATTAAAACTGGGTCGAGACAAAGTGTCCTTTCACTTATTTAATCTCCCACCCCCACCCCGTCTTCCACTCTCTACTTGCGTGCTCCATGTTGGCTTGCCCGCTCCCTCCGGGTGCAATTTTCTCATCTTCGTCTTCGTCCTCTTGGTCTTCCTCGTTGTCTTCTTCTTATTATAATATTCTTGGAAATAATCATCACTTGATTTGATCTTCTTTGCCTTCTTTTACGATCCTCATTGCTCTTCTTTCTCCTTTTTATCTTCTTTCTCTTCCTCCTTTTTGTCATCTTCCTCATCCTATTCCTCTTCGTCTTTCTCATCCTCTTGCTTCTCTTTCATCTCCTCATATCACTTGTCTTCTTCCTGCTGTTGTTCTTCCTCTTTTTCCTACTATTTTTCTTCCTCTTTCTTCCTCCTCTTTTTCCTAATGTTTTTCTTTCTCTTTCTTACTCTTCTTTTTCCTATTTTTCTTCCTCTTTCTCCTCTTCTTCCTCTTCTGTTTTTATCCTCTTCTCTTCCACATACTATTTCTCCTCGCCCTACTCCTACTACCCCTATTCTTCCTATTATTTTTTCCTCTACTTCCTTCTCTTCCTCCTTCCATATTTCTCCTCCTCCACCTCCTCCTTTTACCCTTCTCCTCCTACGCTATCTCCTCCTCTATCTCTCCCCCCCCCCCTTGGAAGGGAGGTCCGCGTCCGTGGCACTTCGGGAATGCGCGCACGCCCGATAGCGACCCGAGGGTGCCCTGGCGTGGGATCGTCCTCCGGACTGAATTTGGAAGATAAGGACCGGCCGTGACCGGTTCTCGCATTAGCCGAGGCCACGTGCTTGATGGGTGATGAACCCGGACCCCGGGATTCCGAGCT
>NC_134818.1:39959404-39964404 GCF_046742065.1 Oratosquilla oratoria
AGGGAGGACACGTTTACGTGGCCAAGACTAAGGGGGAGGGGAAGGGGCCTAATATTTAGTCAAAATAATCTTTAATAGTAAAATGTAAGCACTCCCATGCGCGCGTGCACACACACACACACACACACACACACACACACACACACACACACACACACACACACTCTCACTCTTGAAGAAATATTTAAATATCATTTTATGGACGACGAAGTTTCCTGCTAATCTACAGTCTGAGTGAGTACTCGGCTGTCTCCTCCCTCTCCTCCCTCTCCTCCCTATCCTCCCTTCTCCCTCCAACGCTTCCCTTCTCCCTCCTCCTCGTCCTCCTCCTTTCTCGTCCTCCCTCTTCCTCCTTCTCCTCCTCCTCCCCTTCTCCTCCTCCTCCTCCTCCTCCTCCTCCTCCCTTCTCCTCCTCCTCCCATCTCCTCGTCCTCCCATCACCACCTCCCTTCTCATCCTTCTTCTCCTTCTCCTCCTCTTCCTCCTTCTCCTCTTCTTCCTCCTCCTCTTCGTCCTCCTCCTGACTTCTCCTCCCTTCTCCTCGTCCTCCCATTACCACCACCTTCTTCCTTCTCCTCCTCCTCCCATCACCATCACTTCTCTTCTCCTCCTCCTCGTCCCCCGCCTCCTCCTCCTCTCTTGTCCTCCTCCGTTCTCATCTTCCTCTTATCACCTCCTCCTCCCCTCTCCTCTTCCCCTCTCCTTCTCTTCCCTTTTCCTTATCCTTCCTTCTCTTCCTCCTCCTCCCTTCTCATTTTTTCTCCTGTTTTTTTTTTCCTCCCTCCATTTGGTCCTCCTCCTCCTCCTCCTCCTCCTCCTCCTTCTTCTTCCTTCTCATCCCCTTTCTTCTTTTTCTAACTCCTTTTCTCCTTCCTTCCTTCTCTTTTTTGTCTTCCTCCTTCTCTCCTCTCCTCTCCTTTCCTCTCCTCCTCCTCTCTTCCTCTCCCTTCTTCCTCCTCTTCCTTGTTTTCTTCCTCCTCGGCCTTCAGGTACACCTTATCAGGCCAAGAAGGACCACCTTCTAAGGCGGGCGACATACTTTCGGCCATCCGCCGCCACCACCACCACCACCACCACCACCACCACCACCACCAGACTCCACCGCCACCCGTCCACACCACCACCCGTCACCATCCGCCACCACCACCATCATTATTACCACCTGTTCTCCCTCCTTTGTAGTTTATCTTTATTTCCTCTGTAGTACGTTCTCCTTGTCATTTCTTTGCCGCAACGTGCCTTGCCCCCCCCTCTCTCCTCCTCCTCCTCCTCCTCCTCCTCCTGCTGTCTCTCCCTCTCTCCTCCCCTTTACTATTTCTCCCCTTCATCTTTACCTTTGTCATTTCATTTCTCTTTCCCTTTCCCTCTCCTCTCTATTTCCTGTTCTCTCTCATCACTCGCTATCTCCTCTCTCGTTCTCTTTCTGTGTCATCTTATTTTTCTTCTCTCTTTTCCTTTCCCTCTTCTCTCTATTGCCTGGTCTCTCTCTCCTCCCTCCTTCTCTTTCTCTTTGCTTGTCTCTCCTCTCCTCCCTTTCTCCCCCCCCTCTCTCTCGCTCTCTCTCTCTCTCTCTCTCTCTCTCTCTCTCTCTCTCTCTCTCTCTCCTCCCTACCCCTCTCACTCTCCTCCGTTTCCCTCTCTCTCTCCTCCGTTTCCCTCTCTCTCCCCTCAGTTTCCCGTTCTCTCCTCTCTTTCTCATTCTCTCTCCTCTATTTCCTATTTCTCCTCTCCTTTCTATTCTCTCTCTCCTCTCTCCCTCTCCCTCTCTCTCCTCTCCTTTCTCTCCCTCTCCTCTCTCTCCCCCTCTCCCTCTACCTCTCTTTCTCTTCTCCTATCTTTCTCTCTTTCCTTTTGTCTCTCCTCGCTTTCCCTTTTACTCTCCTCGCTTCTTCTGTTCTCTTCCCTTCCCTTTTCCTATTCTCTCTTTCCCTTTCCCTTTCTCCTCTTCCCCTTTCTTTCCTCTCATATCTCTCCACTCTTTCCTCTCCTCTCTCTCCTCTCCTCTCCTCTCTCTCCTCCCTCTCCTCTCCCTCCTCTCCTTTCTCTCCTCTCTTCTCTTTCTCCCTTCTCCCCCTCTCTTCTCCTCTCTCTTCTCTCTCTGTCTCCCCTCTTTCCATTTCTGTCTGCCTCTCTTTTCTCTTCTCTCTCCTCTCTCTCTTCTATCTCTTTCTCTTCTCTCTCTGTCGCTCTCTCCTCACTCCTGTGTCTCTCTTCTCCCTCTTCTCTCTCTCACACTTTCCTCTCTCTCTCTCTCCATTGTCTCTCCTCCTCTCTTTTCTTCCCTGTCTTTCTCCTCTCTCTCGTCTCTCTCTTCCCTTTTTCTCTCCTGTCTCACTTTCCTCTCTCTTCTCTCTCCTCTCTTTCGTCTCTCTTCTTTCTGTCTCTTCTCTCTCTTTCGTCTCTCTCTTCTTTCTCTCTCTCTCTTCTCTCTCTATCTCTCTTCTCTTTCTTTCGTCTCTCTCTTCTCTTTATCTCTCTTTTCTCTCTTCTCTTCTCTCATCCCTCTATTCTCTCTTTTCTCCTCTCTCCTATCTCTCTCTCTCCTATATTTTTTCTATCTCTTTCTCTCTCCTCTCTCCTTTCTCTCTTCTCGTCTCTCTCTTCTCTCCCTCTCCCTCCCCTCCCCTCTCTCTCCCTTCTCCTTACTCTCTCCCTCCCCCCCCCCTCTCTCTCTCTCTCTCTCTCTCTCTCTCTCTCTCTCCCTTCTCCCCACACTCTCCCTCCCCTCTCCCCCCTTTCTCTCTCTCTCCCTCCCCTCTCCCCCTTTCTCTCTCTCTCCCTCCCCTCGCTCCCCTTCTCCCCACACTCATCTCTCCCCTCTCCCCCTTTCTCTCTCTCTCTCACACACACACACACACACTCCTCTCTCTTCTCTCCTTTCTCCTCTCTCTCTTCTTTTTTCCTTCTTATTCTAACTATCCTCTCTCTCTCTCTCTCTCTCTCTCTCTCTCTCTATACTATCTCTCTTTCTCTCCCCTTTCTCTCTCTCCTCGTCTCTACCCCTCCCCTCTCTCCCCCCATCCCCTATCTCTCTCTCAGTCTGTCTGTCTGTCTGTCGGTCTCGTTCTTTCTGTCTCTCACTCATTCCCTTTCCCTTCCTCTCACCCCTTATTCATCCGCACCCCCTTCCCCTTCCCCTTCCTCTTAACCCCGCCTCTTTCTCTCCTCTCCTTTCCTCTGCGCATTTCCCCTATAATCTCTTTGTATTCCGACGCTCTGTAGGCGAGTTAGTGCTCGCCGGTGTGTGTGTGTGGGGGGGGAGCGGGGGGGTTGTACACGAGAGGGATTTCCAATCCCGACCCGACCCGACCCGACCCGACTTTGGATCGTGATCGTAGTGGTTGAATTGGCTGACGTTAGACGAGCGCCAAGGGCCGCCATTCACCTTTGGCACCTCTTGGCACTTGACCTTGTTTGGCCTCCGACACAGAAGGCTAATTCGTTTGCGCACTTTAAATTGTTAGTACTATGCAATAAACAAACAAATAGATAATAAAGTAAATAAATGGAATAATAATTATGAAATTAAATTGTTGTGATATGTGTACAGTGACCTTGTATGAAGTATTTCTTTACCATTTCTTGGACTTATTAACGTCTTTGAACGGGTTTCTGACTGACAGATAGACACACAGATATAGCTTTCACTAAACGGTTATGTTAATCTGAGTTACGGCCCTCCGAAGTGGACAGGCTTAAAGCAACTCGGTTAATTCCCCTAAGCCCGAGGGTGGAGGAGGGGAGGACAGGACGAGTGAAAGGGTTTAGGCAAATAGCCTCCGCGCGCACACACACACACACACACACACACACACACACACACACACACACACACACACACACACATTTGGTAGAGTTACCGGCCGCCATTACGACGGTCCGGGTTCGAATACCTCCAAGGGCTGAAATAATTTCAGTATCGCTGCCCTGCGAGTCGTTACTCCAACTCTCGTGGGCGGGAAGTTGAGTGTGTGTGTGCGTGTTAGGTCACAGCATTACCCATATATGCGCTCTAAAATCTCTTCCGGGAGGAAACTAACTCTACTAACTCGATCACGAGTCCAACACGTGATCCAAGACCATGGTGAATCACATACGCACACACACACACACACACACACACACACACACACACACACACACACACATACATGCATATATGCATACATACATTTATACATACATTCATACATATAAATTCATACACATACATAAAATCATACATATATACATATGCGTACATGCATACATACAGACATACATACAAACACGAACATACAGACATACATACAAACACGAACATACACATACATATATACATACATACACATACATTTTACATTCATATACATTCACACACACACACACACACACACACACACACATATATATATATATATATATATACACAGACATACATCTATACATACATTCATACATATACATTCATACATACAGACACACACACATATACATATATGCATACATGCATACATACAGACATATAAATACATACAAACACAAACAAGCATGCATATACATACAGGAGTTTAAGTCGAATATTAGAGATAAAGAGGGAAATAAGCACAAATAAGAAATGGTGGGAGAATGAAATTATGGACTTAAGGAACGAAATCGTTGAACTAATGGATTGCTTAGCGCAAGCAAACATTGAAATTTCCAACCTGAGGAAAACTAACTTAGATCTAAGAAACAAGATTAAGGAAATGAAAAATTATATAAGAGAGCTGAAGAGTGAAAATGAAAAGAAGAAAATTAATGATACTACCAATAGCAACAACTTTAAAAAAGAGGTAAACAACAAATACAAGAAATGACTGAAAAAATCGAAGAGAACTTAGGTGAGGAAAGTATCCAAAAGATTAAGAAATGGAAGGAAAACATTGAAAATAAAGAAATTGCCTTTAAAGAAATAGTCCAACAACAAATGCAGGAGAATGCAAAAGACACAATTATCCAAGTAATTAATGAAAAGGCAA
>NC_134818.1:39971904-39986904 GCF_046742065.1 Oratosquilla oratoria
AATCCCCCAGCAAGGCTCGGAGGGTTGCCAGAACCATATTATACATATGTATAGTTGCGTGCAAGTGCGGACCCGACACGCAGCTAGGCCCTTTGTCCTAGTAGAGAGCTTGACCCGAGATGACGAGAATATAATTATTGTCAAACAGGCGCAGTCGGAAAGGTCGGTTAGCTTGGTAACAAAAAAATGGAAGTCCCTAGGAGGACTATAGCCTTCGTCGAAACCACATCTTGTAGCATATGTGTATGTGCACTCTAGTCATCGAAGGAAGACAGCTGCGTTGAATACAGAGATGATAACACACACACACACACACACACACACACACACACACACATATATATATGTGTGTGTGTGTATGTTTATATGTGTATGTATACATATATATATATATATATATATATATATATATTATATGCGTGTGTGTATATATGTTTATATATTTATGTATATATTTACATAAGTGTATATATATATATATATACTGTATATGTATATATATATATATATATATATATATATATATATATATATATTGAGACAGTTTGCCAGATTGAGAAAGGGAAAGCCACGAGTCTGGATCTGATTTTTGAGTTGTATTATTCTATTAATTTATTAGCTTTATCATTATTCTTAATTATATTTTATTTTATCTTGTTTGAATTATTTTTTATTCAATTTTCGACAAATTTTTTGACAGATTCCACAAAACACCATTTAACATCACACTAGACATAACAGAACTTTTTGTTAATAAAATTGTTATATATCTGAATCAGATGTGATTCATTATGTATTGTATTCGGTTACGTAATTCATGATATGTACAAACCAACCACGGATCTCACCGCCAGGTAGGGACGTGGACCTAGTCCCCTATATATACCGCCGGCTACATCCCCCAGTTAAATTCCTCTGAAAAACTAAGAGCGAAACCGGTCAGGAATAAAACTCAAGAATCAGATCCAAACCCGTGGCTATCCCTTTCCACCTTTCTCATATATATATATATATATATATATATATATATATATATATATATATATATATGCGTGTGTGTGTGTGTGTTAGTGTGTGTATGTAAGGTAAAAACGGAAATCACACGATTGGGAGCTGAGACTTTATTCCTGACCGGTTTTGCCTTATGAGCCTACTTCAGAGATAACAATGTACAGAATGTGAATGCGTTGGTAGTTATAGGAAATTTGCTGTGGTTGAAGGATGCGAGGGTCAGAATCTCCTTGTTGATTGGCCCGTTGGTTACGTCAGGTCTAGTGTGGGTCGAGCTGAGGGAGCTGCCTGCTTCTGTGGTCAATTGTACCAAGGCGTATTTGGCCGCATGTTTTGTAATTTTGATATCACGTGTTCTGTTATTGATGCAATCTTTGGTGATTATGTATATAGCTTCTAATGTTTTTCTTTGTGGTCTGCTTAGATTTTCATGTAAAATGCTTGCTTCGCTCCACTCAGGTAAATGCTGCTTTTCTCCGATGTGGTTTATCAAAGCGTTTGTTTTGCGGTCATGATGACGGACATCAATCTTTGTGTTCGTATAGAAGTTTGCTTAATCCCCTGTAGGTTTCACCAAACGTATATATATATATATATATATATATATATGTTGTGTGTGTATATATATGTGTGTGAACGTATGTGTGTGTATATGTATGTATATGTGTATATAATTATATATATGTATTATGCGTGTGTATGTATAAACATTTATATATAATATATATATATATATGTGTGTGTGTATACAGGGGCTGGACAAAATAATATGAACAACGTGCAAACTAGTACATCTTGATATATGTTGGCAACACTGCTTCAGGGTAAATAATGAGCCGCGCATGTATTACGCAGTTTACGTAGCAGGTCTCGTAGGTTATTTTTCAGTCTTTTACACGCTTCGGTCTGCGACGGTTGCAACAAGCGACCGGTGTCATGTCTGTCATCTCTCGGACTTTGAAAGAGGTCAAATAATTGGTGCCCGATTAGCGGGAGCGTCGGTGACGAAAACAGCTGAACTGTCGAACGTTTCACGAGTGACAGTATCCACGGTAATGACAGCATACACAAAACATGGGAAAACAGCATCGGCGAAGAGGAATAGCGGTCGAAACCCAAAGGTATCCGACAGAGACCGACGAACATTAAAAAGGATTGTGGCCAGACAACATAAAACAACCGCGGCAAAAGTGACCGCAGAACTCACCACAGACCTGAGGAATCCTGTGTCGATGAAAGAGTACGGTGGGAGCTCCACAAAGCTAACATTCATGGTAGGGCTGAAATTGCGAAACCCCTTATAACGGATGCCAACGCTAAGCTGCGAAAGAAGTGGTGCCACGAACATAAAACCTGTTCACTTGATGATTGAAAGAATGTGGTATGGTCTGATAGATCAACGTTCACGTTATTCCCTACAAACGGCAGGGTTTATGTATGGAGAAACCCAAAAGAGGCCTACGATCCGGACTGCCTGCTTCCTATAGTCAAGCATGGGGGCGGTTCCGTTCTGATTTGGGCGGCTATATCTATAGCTGGTCCTCTCATTCACATCACAGGCCGAATGATTGCGACTGAATATCTCAACATCCTCAATGATGAGGTTCTTACTATGATGAGCGTCATGCTACCAGGCACAGCCATATTCCAAGACGATGATGCGCCCATACACACAGCCAAAAAGGTTCAGTCTTGATTCGTAGAGCATCAGAATATCATCAAACATCTTCCCTGGCCTGCACAATCGCCAGACCTCAACATAATTGAACCGTTATGGGGAGTTTTAGAGCAGAGAGTGAGGAGCATCGTTTCAGCAATTGACGAATGTTTTGGTACAATAATGGTACAACATTCCGTTGGAAACTATTAGGACACTATACGAATCCATACCGCGAAGGATTGCAGCTGTTCTACAGGCAAAAGGTGGCCCAACACCGTAGTAAATATTGTGTATTTGGCAGGTGTTCATATTATTTTGTTCACCCCCTGTATATATATATATATATATATATATATATATAATGTGTGTGCGTGTGTGTACAACACTGAATGGGTCCCAGTGAATAGTGATACATTTTTATCAACCACAATGCACTTTAATTCTAAGCCATCAACATCGGGAGACCCGATGGAGGCTAACATGCAGATACTGAAACGCAGTACTGCCAAGGACTCGAAGCCGGCTAGCGCGTGACAAGTGCTGTAGGGTCTTAACCGATTGCTCCATCGAGAGAATATATATATATATATATATATATATATATATATGTGTGTGTGTGTGTGTGTGTGTGTATATATATATATGTATGTATGTATTGGTGTATTTAGGTAGCAGGTTCTCATGTAGACAATTTTGACTGAAGCTCACAGCAGCTTCTGCGTTCACGATTTTTTTGTTTTGTAGTTTTACGTCTCTGACGATGGAACGGTTAGCAATGGGTAGCTCCCATAAAAGTTGTCCAAGTCATAGAAAGTTCTTGTAGACTAAGAACACTTTCTTTTAACAAGCTTTCGACCTACATAGGTCATCTTCATGTTCTGATACAGGCAAAGGAGGGAACAGTTTATATACGGAACTAAAGTACAGAACGGGAGAAAAGGAAGAACGTGATTGGTCGAGACTGGCCAATAGAGATCTAAGCATTGACCCGAGATCCCGTTTACGAACCTGAATGAGCCGTATGTCGTTCTTCATCTCGAACAATCCTATAAATGTGGTGAAAGTTTCTGAGACTAGGAATTATGTACATATCGGTGATTTGGGAGTTGAGAGAAGGGTTTTTGATGTAAAGGGCTTCCAATATACGGAGTCGGGAGTTGTCTCTTTCGGTTTGCAGGATGTGAAGACCGCTGTCTACCGGCGCAAATCTTCGGCGATGACCTTTGACCGTGTTCGCCTCGCGTCGACTCTAGTTTGTGTAGAGTCTGTCCTGTGGCCCCTCTGATATATGGGGGGGGGGGAGGCTGGCTACGCTCGCCGTCCCTGAGTGCTTGGCTGAGAAGGTCTCTTGTCTCTTTATATGAAAGAAATCATTGGACGCCTATCAAGGGGGAATTCTCCTGGCGTCTGTCCCAGGGTATATCACAGTAGGAAATGAACCGGGAGACCGAGGTAGATGTGATACCACCGCTCAGGGGGGCCCGAAGGGTTTCGTGGTCCTCACAATATAACGTACCCGCAATGGAATGAAATCACCTTTGCCCCATGTGTTCGGATAGCTAGGTTAACGTTAGGAATCGTGCGTAGACCCGTACAGCTACGAGAATAATAATGAATATAATGGCAGTAAACATGATAATGATACCAATAGTTATAGAAATATTGTTCAGACTAACGCCGAATAATTTTATTCCGCAAGAAACCGGGGCTCGATTGAAAATCCCTGTTTTTATGTAAATAAATTAATAAATAGGTAGGTAAATAAATGAACAAGTAAGGAAATAAAATCGGTAGAGAACACTATTAGAGGGAGGTGCTGACAATGTGGTCTGACCACCTTGACTCGCCTTCGCTTTGCTTCTCTTCGTTTTGCCCGTAACTTGTGATATCCTGTCCTCCCTTGCCCTGCCTTGCCTTGCCCTGCCTTGCCCACCCGTGCCTCTCCCTCCCCTGCCTCGGCTTGTTTCGCCTCGCTTTGCCCTGCTTCGGCCCGCTCGCTCATCTTCGTATCTCCTCGTTGCCCGGCTGTGCCAGCGACCTTGCGATGCTGGAGAGCTGCAGCTGCCCGAGGGAGGAGGGGGGTCTCCTCCTGGCGTAGACACAGCTGCCAAGAGTTCAACGAACCTCCCCCTTCCTCCTTCTCCTCCTCCTCCTCCTCCTCCTCCTCCTCCTCCTCCTCCTTCTCCTCCTCCTCTTCCTTCTCATCCTTTTATATCTTTCTCTCGTTTTCGTACTACAATGTCCTCCCTCTGGATGTTCTCTTCGCCCTCCTTCTCTTACTTAAGCTCTTCCTCCTTTCCTTTCCTCCTCCTCCTCCTGTTTGTCTCTTTTGTTCTCCCCCCTCTTCCTCAGTCTCTTACTTTGGTTCTTTTATTTTATTCTTCTCATCTTCTTTCTCTTCCTCACTTCCTATTTCTCTCTCTTCATCTCACCTCACTTATTTCTCTCACTCTTTCTCCTCACCTTTCTCTCTGTGTTCTTCTCGTTCTCCTCCTCCGCCTCGTCCTCGTCCTCTTTTCTCTCTGGCTCTCTTTCTTTTTCATTCTTCTCTCCCTCCTTTGCTTCCTCTTCCGCTGTCTTCTCCTCTCACTCCTCTTCCCCCTCCCTCCCTCCTCTGCCTTTCCCACCTCTTCGTTTCCCTCATGTTACTTCGCTTCCTCCTCTTCCTTCCCCCTCCTTTTCTCCCTCCTCTCTTTCCCTCCCTCCTCTTCCTTTCTCTACTCTTCGTTTGTCTCTTCTTCCTCCGCTTCCTCTTCCCCTTCCTTCTCTTCCTTCCCCCTCCTTTTCTCCCTCCTTTCCTTCTCCCGTTTCTTCCACTTCTCTCCTCCTTTTCTCTCCCTCTTCTCCCTCCCCCTCTCCCTCCTCCTTTCCCTCCTCCTTTTCTCCCTCCTCTTCCTTCTCCTCCCGCCCCTCCCTCCTAGCAGGCAACTAGGAACGAACAGATTTATAAACTGAATTAGAAAATCAGCATCTGCATCAGTGTGTATGTGTGTTATTCGAGAGCTGACACCTTGACTGTAGTGAGAAGGCTTGAGTATCTTAATGATTAAGAAGAGTTGTGTCCATGTCGAACAGGTCTTGTGCGAAAAATGAGACAAGATCAGCTCGCATGCACTCGCAGTCGCAGGACCCACTGGCAAGCTCCTGGTAAAGAACGGGGAAGTTCCTCGTAAATGTATTGCGGGGGGAGGGGTTACTGACATAAGGATGGCGTCAACTACTTGGCACCTTATACAGGGTTTCACCGAGTATGTTGAACAAGTGTCTAAAACGAAATTCAAGGAAGTGAAAATATACAGACAGGGCAGGTGAAGCATGCGTTCAAAAACTTGGAATAGGTGAGAGGCGAAATGCAGAGAACTTCAACACGTTCACAAAAGCGTATAGCTCGTAAATGGATATGGTGAAGTACTCATGGAACAACGAAGAACGAAATAGACTTAATATGAAAGGTAATAGCGACAGCTTGTTACCGTTATAAATCTATGTAGTGAACATAGAATGTCCCAGCTAAATTTAACTTCAGTGCTGAGAGAAATAAACTTGTTTTCAAGAAGAAAATTAGCCTTGCCAAGGGAAAAGAGAACAAAAAGTAATCCAAATTGGAAAATGAAAATTGTTCGAAGATCTAAAAGTAGGGAGGACACAATATTATGAATTGTAATTTGTTGAATGTCATTAGGGAATCGGTGGAGAAACTATGAAAGTGCGGAAAAGATTAGAGGAGGTGGACACTCCAAAGTAACAAGTGGAAAGGAGGAGGAGGAGGAGGAGGACTGCAAATTAAAACCAAGAAAAACACTAAATGAGGGCTCAACTGGACAATTTTGTGGTCAGTCAATATAATATATATATTATATATATATATATATATATATATATGTGTGTGTGTGTGTGTGTGTGTGTGTGTGTGTGTGTGTGTGTGTGTCCACATATTACCAAGAACTTTACTCAAGAACAGGCAGGCTGTAAAAGCACATTGTTGCCTCTATAAAACGGGAAAATATAGGACTGAATGAGGAGCATACGCCAGGAGACACGTAGCTGCTGCCGAAGCCGTCACCTTTGACCTGCAACAGTGTTTCTTTCGTTCCAACGTATTACTTTCCGTGAGGGGGCAGACTTCACCATTCCCAGCCAATACAGGGACAGTTGCAGCTGCTGTGGCTGCATCAGGCCTCAGCTACTGGGCCCTTAACCACTGTGTCTGTCGACAGGTGAGGAGATGTGGGGAGTCTGTCCTCCTCCCTCTTCCTATTCTTCCAATTCCTCCTCCTTCTCCTTCCTTTTCTTCCCCCTCCCTTTTCCCCCTCCTCCTCCTCCTTCTTTCTTCGCCTCTTTCCTCCCTCTCCCCCCTTATTCCCTTCCGCCTCTCTCCTCCTCCTTCTCCCCCTTCTCCTCCCCCCTTCCTTCTCCCCCCTTTCTCCTCCCCTCCTTATCTTCCGCCTCTCTCCTCCTCCTCGTCTTCCCCCCTTCCTTCTCCCCCTTCCTACTCCTCCCCTCCTTATCTTCCGCCTGTCTCCTCCCCTTCCTCCTCCTCCTTCTCCTTATCTTCCACTTCTCTCCTCCCCCCTTATCTTCCTCCTCTCTCCTCCTCCTTTCCCTCTTCCTTCTCCTCTTCCTCCTCTCTCCTCGTTCTTTTCCCCTTTCTTCTTCTCCCCCTCCTCTTCCCTCTTTCTCTTCCGCCTCCTTCCTCCTCCTCCGCCTCCCTCCTTCTACCTCATTCTCTTCCGCCTCCCTCCTCCATCTCTTCTTACTCCTCCTCCCCCTCTTCTGCCCCCTCCCCCTCGACCAACTCCTTCTCCTTCCCCCTCCTCCCCCCTTCCATTTCTCCTCCCCTTCCATTTCCTCCTCATCCTCCCCTTCCTCCTCCTCCTCCCTCCTCTTCCGTCTCCCTCCTCATCCTCCTCCTCTTCCTCGCCCTCCTCCCCCTTCCTCTTCCTCCTCCTCTTCCTCCTCCTCCTCCTCCTCCTCCGGGGAGGGCCAATGACCTTGCATTGGTGGTGTTGGTCCGTGCGCGACCTGACGTAACACTGCTGCTGCTGCTGCTCCCTGTGTGTCGTTGCTGCTTGCACAACAAGAGCAAGAGCAGGACCTCGGGACAACAGTCTCTTCGGCCGGTGGGTGGGTTGGGGAGGGGGGTGATTAGGATGGGAGGGAGGAGGGAGTTAGTGGATTTTGTTTTTTTATGTTCAATATCGAATATATACGTTTTTTATTGACATGTTGCATCCCTGTTGTATTACGGTGATCTAATACAAATATCACATTAGATGAACACAAGTTTTGCTTCTATATTATTTGGTGTTTGAAAGAATATATAATTTTTTACAGAAACCGACTGGATGGTTGATTATGATGATACATATAATAATTATCACTGGTTTCACTGGAAACCCTCAGCCCTACGGTATCAGGCAACGGCCCCTGGGTTCTCCCCTAGATCTCTCTGGGAAGAAACGTTGGGTTTGTTACCGCTCTATTGGGCCTTTCTATTGCTCGATGAAGGAAGAAATGATCGCTTTGTCAGCCCTTTGGACGTCGGGAAAAAAATCATAGAAATCCAGAGCCTGGGGACCAAGTAACGGCCACCGGGATTACACATCCAGATGGAAGTGAGGAAGTTTGATGCGGTTTCAGGACGAGCAGTGGGGGAGGTGACAACCTCCGACGTCGCGTTTGCAGGACCACCACAAGCAAATACCCCTCGTTGGCCCCACCGGGTAGGTGTGTAGGTGTGTTCTCAACGACAGAGCAGCAAAGAACAAACTTGTTTTTATTGTGGCCCTCGGGAGGGGGGGAGGAGTAGGAGGAGAAGAAAAACAAGAAGAAGAAGAAGAAGAAGACGAAGGGAGGAGGAGGAAGGAAAAGGGAGGAGGAGGAGGAGGGAAGAGTAGTTAGTTTTCCAGGTTCAAGGGCGTAGTGCAGCTTCATCCCTTCCTTCTTCCATTTCTTTGTTTAGGTTCAAGGTCGATTTAGGTATCTATCTGCTTATATGTTTTGTACCTGCCATCTGCATTGTATGTGTGCGCGCGCGTATATGTGTGTGTGTATGTATGTGTGTGCGCGCGCGTATGTGTGTGTGTGTGTGTTCATGTGTGTATGTGTGTATATGCATATGTGTGTGTGTATGTGTTCGTTTTCTAGTAAGTTCCACCATATAGTTTCATACTTAACAAGCATTAAACCATGCATATACGCGCGCGCGCACACACACGCACGCACACACACACACACTCACGCACACACATACATACACGCGCGCACACACACGTACACAACACACGCACAGACACACACACACACACACACACGCACGCACGCACGCACGCATACACATACACGCGCGTGCACGCACACACACACGCATACATACACGCATACACATACACGCATACCCGCACACACACATACATACACACACAGACGCACATACATGCGCGCACACACACGCACATACATGCGCGCACACACGCATACACGCACACACATACGCACACATACACACGCATGCACACATATACACACACGCACATGCGCGCGCACACACACGCACAAACATACGCACACACATACACGCATACAAACACGCACACACACACGCATATACATACACACGCGCGCGCACACATACAGTACACGCATGCACACACGCATACACACACAGACGCACATACATGCGTCCACATGCACGCGTGCCCGCACACACACGCACATACATGCGCGCGCACACACGCATACACGCACACACATACGTACACATACACACGCACGCACGCACACACATACATCAGCGCACACACACACACACACACACACACACACACACACACACACACACAAACACGTACGCATACACGTACAAACACACATTTACACGCGCACACACGTACGCTCATGCACATACACACGCACACACACGTGCACACACCCACACGCACACACCCACACGCACACACCCACACGCATACATACTTGCATACCCTCATACACACAGACACAGACATATACACACACCCACACGCATACATACTTGCATACCCTCATACACACATACACAGACATATTCACTCACACACACGCACACACACACACACACACACACACACACACACGTACACACACACACGCATACATACTTGCATACACACAGACACAGACATATACAGTACACTCACACATACTCACACACATACACACACACACTTAATGGCGCAGTGGTAGAGTTTACGGCCGCCACTACGGCGGTCCGGATTCGAATCCCGCCCAGGGCTGAAATGATTTCAGTATCGCTGCGTTGCAAGTCGTTACTCCAACTCGCGTGGGCAGGGAGTTCGGTGTGTGTGTGCGTGTAATGCCATAGCATTACCCATAGATCGGTCATACATGAGCTCTGAGCTTTCTTCCGGAAGGGAAATAGCTGTCGATCACGAGTCCAACACGTGATCCAAGACTATGGTGAATCACACATACGCTCACACACACCCATACGCACGCATCATAAGAGAGAGAGGGAGAGAGAGAGAGAGAGAGAGACCCCAAACTTACAGATCAGTGACCATAAAGACCATGATAGCAAATAGGCCTAGGGCGCCCTAGGCCTACACGTGAGAGTTGTCAAAGACCCGTGTACATGATATTTGAAAGGAATGAGGATCTTATCGAATAACCAATTTGGATTCGGAAAAGGAAGACCATGTTGGGACTGAAACTTGTTGAGTTTGAGTCGAGTTGAATTGGCTCCATACTTGGTTTTGACAAAATGTGCGTAGAAAATATTAAGTACGATGGAACTGCCATCATTAGAAAAGAAGAAGACAGAAATGATAATTATGTTCGGAAAAAATGAAAGGCAGGGTATACATCATCTTCGACGAAAAAGACATCTTGTTGTGAACATAAGAACATAACAATGAAGCAGACTGCAAGAGACCATAAGGCCTACACTAGGCAGTTCCATTTCCATTACCACCTGTCATCCCCATCCATAAAGTTTTCTAACAGTTTCTTAAAACAACCGATATTTTCAGCGCTCACAACATGGTCACTAAGTGTGCTCCATTAGTTTTTTCTTCATTTCTTGATACGTCATCTGCTTCTGACTGATCTCGACTACCACCACACAGTAATGGATTTCAATTGGACAAATTTAGGCTTAAGAAGGAAATAGGTAAGAACTGGTTTACTAATAGGGTGGGCAACGAATGGAGCACACTTAGTGACCATGTTGTGAGCGCTGAAAATATCGGTTGTTTTAAGAAACTGTTAGAAAACTTTATGGATGGGGATGACAGGTGGTAATGGAAATGGAACTGCCTAGTGTAGGCCTTATGGTCTCTTGCAGTCTGCTTCATTGTTATGTTCTTATGTTCACAACAAGATGTCTTTTTCGTCTACGATGATGTATACCTTGCCTTTCATTTTTTCCGAACATAATTATCATTTCTGTCTTCTTCTTTTCTAATGATGGCAGTTCCATCGTATTTAATATTTTCTACGCACATTTTGTCAAAACCAAGTATGGAGCCAATTCAACTCGACTCAAACTCAACAAGTAGATAAAAGGTCAGAAAATGACGTGGGATCTTCTTATCAGTCATATAAACCACATAGCCTGAAGGCTGTCTGACCTTGTCGCTCACCTGATGTCGTGTAGTAGACTTAATTAATTTTTGTCTGTCAGGCGCCAGAGAGAGAGAGATCACCACATATACTCTAAACCAGTGATTCCCAAACTTTTCTGGCTTGAGGCACCCTTGCCAAGCCTTTCAAAAGTCCCCGGCACCCTTATTAGAAAATATAAATTCTAGTTTGTCTGTATTTTGTTGATTCAACATCAGTGTAAAAAAATTTTGTCCTTGGATAATATGAAAATAATCATCTTTACACTAATGCTGCTTTAATTAACAAAAATGGATGGCAGAGAGTCGGTAATACGAAAATTACTTTTGCCCTCAATTTTGGCGGCACCCTCACTTGATCTCACGGCACTCTTTGGTGCCGCGGCACACCGGTTGGGAACCACTGCTCTAAACAGTCAGCAAACTCATTCACCCTTGTGAGATGTTATATATATATATATATATATATATATATATATATATATATATATATATATATATATATTCCTTAAGACACATTGAATTTTGGTATTGTTCTCTAAAATGGATCTGGTGATTGTGGCCATAAGTGGCACCTCCAGGGGGCCCAGAGCACCTCATTCAACAGCGGAGGCCCTAAGCGGAACCTCCAGGAGACCCACATCACCTCGGTCACCAGGTCCATTTTATAGAACAATGCCAAATCTATAGAAAGTGAGACTGACAAGCGCCGCTTCGCCTCCTTGAAACCCCCCACATCAAGTACAGCCAGTGGTCATCATTCAGTACCCTCTCCCAGTGTTCACATGTACCCTCTCCCAATGTTCACAAGTACCATCTCCCAGTTTTAGGTCACAGTAACGGTCACCTCCTATGTGATCTTTCCCAGTATTTATATGTACCCTCTCTTGGTGTTTATTTTCTACCTTTTAATCTTACTTTCTCGGTATCTGTTACAATTGAAAATGGTAACTGTGCTTAGCGAAACGGCTTGTTACTTGCTCCATCCATTACATGGCTTTTACAGCCAATTTAGCTTTTCTTTGCCTTTCCCTGCTAGAAATATCTTGAGAAGACTTGAAAATCTTAGAAAACTCATCAGAGCCCAATTTGCTGTAGCATATAATTCAGTATGCCTTAAGGAAAATATGTTGCCGCGCTACTCCAAGATATGGTTGGACAGAGTGTAGACACTGGATTCGTTAGAAGTTTAATATGAAATAAGTGACGGTGATGTCTTGTTTCTAATCATCTAATCCAGGAATCGAGAAGGGAGCCACGATCGTGAGACCTCGTGATTAGTAGGAGTCCCGTCTGCTCTGCCTGCTGGCGTCACCCGGACGTGATGAAGTATAGGGATTGTGGGAGGAGGAGCAGGAGTTGGCAAGAGGATATCCGGAGTCCCGGGCGGGTGGGCGGCTGAGTACCACCCGGGGGGGGGGGGGGATACCGCTTACATAATGATGATGTTGATGACTTGGTGCAAAATCCTGAGACGGAATCATTCCTGAAAAGAATCCATTCAAGGATATTAGTGATCCTTATGTGCACAGTACATATTTTGTGTGCATGTATGTGTGTGTGTGTGTGTTTACCTTGTAATATATAAGAGTAGAGCTACATTCGATGGTTTCGGTCTGTTTCCTTTGTGTGTGTTTGAGTGTGTGTGTTTACCTTATTGTAATACATAGGAATAGAGCTACATTCAAGGAGTACCGTCTCTCTCCTTTGTGTGTGTGTGTGTTTATGTATGTGCGTGTGCGTGCGTGCGTGTGTGCGTTATTGGCACTCCCACTCTCAGCACGGTTTTAGTTCCTGTTTTCTCCTTGAATCAAGATTTACATATTGGAAAGCCTGGTCGACCTCGTTAGTCTTTGGTGGATCTCCGTTTGTCATATAGAGTGTAAGTCGCTGAATGATAACAACATTATGCTTATGAGCGTGAAGGCTGCGTCATACCCCAAAGGTTAGTCCGATGGTTCAGCAGTGGGCTTTAGACGATGAACGCATTCACTCTCATCGTAAGAAAATAAGAATGAAAGAGACTGCAAAACACCATAAGGACTACACTGAAACACCATAAGGACTACACTAGGCAGTAACATGTTCCTTACCACCTACCATTCGTATCCATAAATGTATTTAATCTTCTTTTAAAACAATAATTTTTTCTTCTAGCATCTTTCCCGTGAAAGAAACGTTCAATTGTTGTCTTTATTAGGTTAGGTTAGTAGGAGAAGGATGGTGCCAGTCCCCTGTTTACATCTCTCCTTGTATTAGGAAATATTGGTTGAAAAACCTGGAAGTTGAGAGAGAGAGAGGGGGGAGGGGGGCATGAGGGAGAATCAACCCTAAGCTCTCAGGGTAGAGCTTAGGGTGTTGAGCTCAGAAAATGTGTAGCGGGGAGATGTTCCTCTGTGACGTCCGTCCGTGGGTTCACGTCTTACAGATGCTTGTTTTTGGTACCGTATACATATACGTGTAATTCACTACGGTCTTAGATTACGTGTTGGAATTAATCAACAGCTATTACCCTCCCGGATGAGAGCTCAGAGCTCAAGTATGGACCGATCTATGGGTAATGCTGTAACATAAATCACACACACACACACACATAACCAGAAAAACAACTTCTTACAGATCATCCCGCCTAGCAACAAAATAAATTTATATTATAAGTCTCAGATGTCAACCTCGTACAAGACCGAGGAACGTATTATTAAGGACATAATTAAAAGAAATGGCAAACCTATTAACGAGAGTGATAGGTTAAATCTGGTCATTTTCTACAAAAAACAAGAGGATTAGTAACCTGATCATGAAAAATAACACCACTCTTGAACGCCCTCTCCTTCAACGTAGTCATGTCGTATACAAATTTGTTTGCCAAGATGAGGACTGTGGGCCTCATGCGTCGTATATTGGTATGACTACTACTAAATTATCGAGAAGGCTTACTCTGCATTTATCTGCAGGCGCCATCAAAAATCATTACAGTAACCACCACCAACTACGACTCACAAAAGAAGACCTCGTAAAGGGTACTTCCATTATTACATACATATACCAAGGCTTTTTCCCCCTTACAAGGGAGGTAGCCAAAAAAGGAAAAGGCATAAAATCATTTCCACCCATTCCATCCCTGAATACACTCCACACCCCTCCACCCTCCCACTTATCTTAGCACCTCCTGGATGACGGGTCATCCCTGCACCTTGTCCACTGCCCTGGGTCAGAAGCAGTGTCGCAAGACACAGCACATTCACAGTAAGGCCGCTTCATTAAATCGGCGACCCCCCCTCTCCGTCCCCCCATTGCTAACTACCAGACCCTCTTATGCCTTTACTTTTTCGTTTAGGAATGTCCCCTGTGGGGCTACAAGGAGAAGGATGCCTAGTCCCAATCCCCGTCCCTTTCTTCTCGCCTCTTACGATCCAAGTGGGAATACTTGGTGGCAGTATTCTTTTCCCCCACCACAGAAAAAGACCACAAAAGACTTGAGATTATCGAAGCGTTGCATATCAAACACAGCAACCCCGACATGAATAAGCAGCTTCAGGATCTCCAAATTCTCCCTTCTTCTAAAGCCATGATCGCACATTTCCATGTTGATGATGTCTATTCTTCCACCTCACAGCGCGGTGAACAATTGACCACCCCATGGCGTGGGTGATCATTTGTCATTGCTGAGGGTTTTTGTCCTTTTGTCGACATCTCCTATGTTCGTAC
>NC_134818.1:39989404-40014404 GCF_046742065.1 Oratosquilla oratoria
TTCAGGAAACCTGAATCAGCCTCTATAATTTTGAGAATGTCAGTGCAACATTCCACGCGAAACTGCCTCCGATGGTCGGAGAGGATTTTTGGCATGAACTTGGCACAGACTTTGTGGAGCTTCAGATCTTCGGTCAGAACTGTCTCTGCTGTGTCAATACTAATACCAACAGCTTCAGATATCATCCTCACAGATATTCGACGGTCTTGCATCACTAACCTTTGTATTTCCTCAATGTTTTCCTCCTTGCGTGTACTTTTCGGATCCTTCAGATCTGGGTTCATCCGCAACCTGTTCATTTCCTTCAGAAAATCTGTTAGACCACCGATAGAAACTTGCTTGGCTCATCTGTTCATCCCCATAGGCCTCCTTTAACATTCCATAAGCTTCTTGTTTGGTTTTCTTAAGTTTAGTACAAAATTTGATGGCGTAACGTTGCTCCATGCATCCCTGCATCTTAACAAGTGTTCACAGATCGGCAAACCGAATCAGACTGGTTCCACCGCGTTCACTGCTGCACTTAGACTTATAAATATAGAAAGTTACCACATGTCATTTTATAGAATATGTGTGTGTATACTTCATCATGAAGTAGTATTTTGATAAAATCATATTTAATGTCTGTCCTGACAATTTCCCATTACTTATTGAATGGAGGAGTCTATATATATATATATATATATATATATATATATTACTCGTTAAAAGTATCCGACCCCTACCCCTTGCGGCCACATATTTCTGCTGAAAATGGGAATGCATTTTCTGAGGTGGAATTATGAGGGTAGAATGTATCTGGCAACACCGTCTTGTCATACTGAGCCAACAAAGTGGAACGTGAGGGAGAACCCAGCTAGTCGCTCCCACACTGCCGTGGGAAGAACATTTACAGGTAACCCCTCTCTTCGAGGCCTTGCTTTTTTCACGCAATTTTTCTTTATTTCCTTAGGGTCTGTATCATTACCATGGCACCTACAAAGGAATGAACTAAAGTGGCAATTGCCCAAGTCATTGGATTAAAGAAGGCAGCCCATGGAACTAAAGAAAGCAGTGAAATGTTGAAGGTGGCTAAGTCCAAAGTCAAGAGATACATGGTGCAATTTCGGGAGGGAGTAGGGATGGAGATACCATCCCAGTAACTTGGTATAGATGATCCTTAGAAGGCTTCTCCTTCAGAGATTTTGTTTTTGTTAGTGGATTTGACTCTGAAGTACGTTTTATGATATTCAAAACCACTGGAGAAATGTTCTTAGGACGCCCTATCCTAGGTTTCTGGGATGATATCTCCAACCCTCTTCCCTCCCGAAATCGCACCATGTATCTCGTGGCTACCTTCAACATTTCACTGCTTTCTTTAGTTCCATGGTCTGCCTCCTTTAATACAATGACTTGGGCAGTTATATATTTAATTAATTCCTTTGTAGGGGCCATGGTAACGATACAGACCCAATGGAAATTAAGAAAACCAGTGTGAAAAAAGGCAGGATCCCAAAGATAGGGGTTACCTATCAATGCTCTTCCCACGGCAGTGTGGGAGCAACTGGCTGAGTTCTCTCTCACGTTCCACTCTGTTGGGCCAGGGTGACAACAGAGAGTTGCCAGATACATTCTATCCACATAATTTCACCCCAGAAAATTCCTTCCTATTTTCGCCATGAATAAGCGGCCGCAGGGAGTAGGGCTCCCAAACTTTTGACGAGCACTGTGTATATATGTGTGTGTATATATACATATTTATATATGTGTATATATAATATATGTATATATATATATGATGTAAGCGGAATAGGAAACACAGGAGTCTTAGTCTTGAGTTTATTCCTGACTAGTTTCGCAGGTATGCTTTTTCAAAGGAATATGTGTACAAACGGGCTGTGGGCATTATATACATGGGGTGGACCTCACCACCTCTCCGAGTTACCATAGTTGGTGGCGAATGTGAACATCACATTGTGGCTCACGTAACAATGAAGACATTTTTACAATTAAATATGATAACACTAATACCAAAGAAATTATTAATAGAAAATGTAACAATAGTAATGATAACGATGAAGATAAATATATAAATAATAATATTTACAATAATAACAAAAATGATAGTATCAATACAGGAAATAATAACAATAAAATAAAAGTAATAATAAAAACAAAAATAAAAAAATAAAAAAATGAT
The DNA here is from genome assembly GCF_046742065.1 of Oratosquilla oratoria. Classification (NCBI taxonomy): domain Eukaryota; kingdom Metazoa; phylum Arthropoda; class Malacostraca; order Stomatopoda; family Squillidae; genus Oratosquilla; species Oratosquilla oratoria. Next base: position 39,991,581 of record NC_134818.1, read on the forward strand.
AATACTAATAACCAAGAAATAATTAATAGTAATTATGACAATAATAGTGAAAACAATGATAATAAAAACGAAAAATCAATTAAATATTTAAATAGTAACAATAATAATAACAATAATAATAATAAAGATAATGAAAGTAATAATAATAATGATGGTAATAATAAAAATAAAAATAAAAATGTAATGATAAAATTATAAATATATATAATGATAGAGATAATAAATAAATAATAGTTACAATAACAATGATAATAATAGTGTTGAAAATAATAACAAATAGCATTAAAAGAATAAATCATTATGAAAAGGTGGGGCAAGGTAGCATGGAGGAACTTCAGAGTGAAAGGAAGAAAGCTGGAGAGGGTAGGCCGAAGTGGGAAAAAGGTATCTACTTAGGATCGGGGGGTCTGGGAAGCCATTCTTGGAGGGCAAGTGTCGCGGTAGATTTTGTCCATTTCGAGTCGCCAGTTCTCTTGTTTGTGTTTTTGTGGTTGGCAATGTAAAGTGATTCAATTATTTTCCGTTGTTTCTTGTGTAGTCCTTTAGCTAGAGTGGTGGAACCCTCCCAGTTAGGCAAATGTCCCTCTGTGTCAATGTGGTTAACTAGAGCGTTGGTTTCTCGGTGGTGTCTAATGTCCGCTTTGTGTTCCTTGAGTCTGTTGTTAAGTCCTCTGTATGTCTCTCCGTAGTATGCACAGTCACATCCTTTGCAGGGAATTTTGTAAACGATGCTATTGTCACGGTTCGTCTTGGTTCTGTTGGTGGTCAAGTGTCCTATTTTCTTCCCTGTGTCATTTACTATGATGAGTCCTGTCTGTCTCAACGTTTTGGAAAGCATGTGAGAGAGGCCAGAGTTAGGAACCACAAGGTATCGTAAATTTGTCCTCTCTTCACATCCTTTCCTCTGTCTGATTTTAATGGCTTTCCGTAGTGACGTCCCTAACATGCCCTCTGGGTACCTTAGGTTCCTGAACGCAGCGGTTACGTATTCAATTTCCTCTTGTAAATACTCTTCGCTGCATATTCTAAGAGCCCTAAGGTAAAACCCAATGATAACCCCTGATTTGGTCTTCTCGTCGTGTGCGCTAAAATAGTGGATGAAGTCGTCTTTGTTTGTCGGTTTACGGTATACTTTGAACCTAGCGCTGCTGTCCGATCTGATGACGACAGCGTCTAGGAAAGGTAGGGAACCGTTGGTCTCTTCCTCTACTGTGAATTTAATTCTTTTGTCCACGTTGTTCAGTTGTTCCAGTATGTTTCTTGTGTCGTTTGTTTTGTGTGAAATGAAGAGGATGTCGTCAACATAACGGTACCACTTGGTTATTAGTATTATCATTTTTTTTTATTATTATTATTATTATTATTACTTTTATTTTATTGTTATTATTTCCTGTATTGATACTATCATTTTTGTTATTATTGTAAATATTATTATTTATATATTTATCTTCATCGTTATCATTACTATTGTTACATTTTCTATTAATAATTTCCTTGGTATTAGTGTTATCATATTTAATTGTAAAAATGTCTTCATTGTTACGTGAGCCACAATGTGATGTTCACATTCGCCACCAACTATGGTAACTCGGTGAGGTGGTGAGCTCCACCTCATGTATATAATGCCCACAGCCCGTTTGTACACATATTCCTTTGAAAAAGCATACCTGCGAAACTAGTCAGGAATAAACTCAAGACTAAGACTCCTGTGTTTCCTATTCCGCTTACATCAACCTGTCAGAATGTCTCAACATATATATATATATATATATATATATATATATATATATATATAATGGTTTCTGCAGCCCTCCCTCCCGAAATAGCGCCATGTATCTCTTGACTTTGGACTTGGCCACCTTCAACATTTCACTAATTTTAGTTCTATGGCCTGCCATCTTTAATCCAATGATTTAGGCAATTATTTTCTTAGTTACTTTGTAGGGGCCATGGTAATAATACAAGCCCTAAGGAATAGGAGAAAACCAGTGTAAAAAAAGGGAAGGTCTCACGGCAGTATCGGAGACTGGCCGGGTTCTCCCTCATGTTCCACTGTTGCTAGAGCGTGACAGCAGGGAGTAGCAAGATACATTTTACCTGCATGATTTCACCTCAGAAAATGTCTTCGTACTTTCTTCATAGATATGCGGCCGCAAGGGGTAAGGGCCGCATACTTTTGACGAGTACTGTGTAAGTATATTATATATATAATATATATATGTATTAGTGATGTGCCAGAACCAAAATTTTTACCGATACCGATACCGATACCGATATTTTTTTTTAGCATTTTACCGATACCGATACAGGAATTTAATGGGTTACCGATACCGATACCGATATTTTGCGCATTGCTCACAATGCCTTGTACTTTATTGTGCACTTTTTCATAAAGCTCTGGGATAGTTGTGTTAGAGATGTATTTCCTGCTTGGGATCTTATAGTTTGGTTTTAAGTGATTAAGGAGCCTAGCAAATCCCAGATCTTCTACAATAGATATAGGTTGACAATCTATTGTGATCATTTCAGCAATATATTTGTGTACCTCTTTTGCTGGAGCACTGTTGATGTCCCAAATCTTTTTGTACTGAAGAGTAGCTTCAAGAGTTGGCTGTTGAGATACCTGTTTTGCACTTGAACAGCCTGTTTGACTTTGACTAGAAGTTGAAGTTGAAATTTTTAGCGTTTTGGTAGGTGGAACATTTAAAAATGAGGCAAGTGTTGGGTTTGATTCAGCTGCTTTTTTCTGCTCCAATTCGGCATTTCCAAACTCATCAGGATGTTTATGTTGAAGATGCTTTCTAATATTTGTTGTTGTTTGGGTTTGCCTGTTTATTCCTCCTCTGCTTAATATTGTATTACAGAAATTACAGGATACTTTTGAAGAATCATCTTTGCATACTGTCACTAGATTCCATATAACACTTTGCTTTGACTTAGGCATTATTGCTAATTCTGGCAATTCTAATTGTAATTTAATAAATTTATCACAATATTGACTATCTGAAAAATGCAAGTTCAAATATTAAATATAAATAAATAATTACAATAAATAAATATTAAGAATGAGATCGAAAAGGGTAATAGGATAATAGCCATCAGCTAGCTCTCTTCTCTTCTTACATAAGACGCAAATGATTCCACAACCACATGGCGTGAAAGACACCCTTTACTTTATATATTTATATAATTATTTATTTGTTTCATGAATGAAAGTAATTTAACTTAAATTTTCTCTCAAGGTATCGGTATCGGTATTTATTTTTCAATACCGATACCGATATACCGATACCTTCTATTTTACCGATACCGATAGCTTGAAAATAAACCGATATTTACCGATACCGATACCGATACCGAAGCTTCGGTACATCACTAATATGTATGTATTGTATGTAATATATATATATATATATATATGTGTGTGTGTGTATGTGAAGATCTGGAGTCTGGGATCCATGTTGAAGGGGAGAAACATAAACACCAGACTCAAAGTGCGAGGTTTAATGCCCGACGTTTCGGTCCTAGTCCTAGGACCGTCTTCAGGGGTGTGGACTAGCTAGGTAAGACCACCCGCTCGCGCGGGATCGGTTTTTGTGGGAGGGGAAGAATGTTTGTAAGAAAATGAAAAGATAATAGTGTATAAAAGAGGGCTATTGGCAATGCGCTTTTACGTGAGCTATTAGGGGCAGTTGATGGTCGTGGCTCGGGAGAAATGGGCAGGGAACTTGGACGGCGGCGCCGACGTCTGGGATTAGAATCACCAAAAGTTGAGAAAATGGTAGGGGGCGTAGTAGTAGAGAAAGGTGGAAAAACGGAAAATGAGATGTAGTATAAGAGAAAGTTAGAAAGGAAGCTAATTTTAGTCGAAGAAAAAGTACGTGTAGATGTTTGTGCGTGGGGCGTGGCTATGTTCGTGAGGGCTCCAGGACAGTTTCCCCCGGAGGACAATTTCCTCCCGTAGTCAATTGCCCCCTGGGACAATTTCCCCCGTTCACAATAGAAAAAATACAAATACAAAGTTTATTTTATACAAAACTTTACTTATAAAGTCAAAGAGTAAAATACATTTAGTTGCAAAGAATAAAAATAAGCTTAATTTTTTTAAACTTAGATTATACGCAATTCCTCTTACGTAATCGTTCACTAAACTGACTATTCCCTGGGAGCAATCTTTTTACATTTTCCGTGATCCTTCATTTGCAATGCCGGCTGTACTCTGATACGAAACTCTTGAAGTGACTGCTCTTTCTGGAGTTTTGAAATTAAAATCCAAATATTGGGATGGCAGCAACCAGTACTGGCAAAAAAAAACTATGCCATCCCTCGACTGAATTGTTTGTTCTTGGAAGAATCTTCCTTCAGTCTGTCGTATATGCCCTATAGAGTCATGTCGAACATTGGTTCTCGTCGCCCTCTCCTTCTAAGGAGCGTCTTAATGTTCCGTCTGTAAACCAATGAAGAGAAGAAGATAGCATTTCTACATTTCTATACGTGCCGAAAATAAAATTTCTTAGCCTGCGCTCACCAACACATTTGTCCAAATCACAAAGAAGAAAATTTTGTTCATCGATATTTTTTTATGATGTTCTTCCAAAACCAGTTCTTGTGCATTTAATGGCAAAAGTAGTGCAACATTAGCTCTTTGTCTTTGGCGTCTAATGTTACGGCGCAAGTGACGAAGAGAGGGCATTTTAGTTGCTACTTCTTCACTTAAACCTATAACTGCAGGAGAGATTAATTAATGAGAAGTTTCTTGCGAACTTTCAGTATGCACTTTGATTTGCGCAGCAGTAGCAGCAACTTCATACTTTACAGAATCAAACGCATGCGTACGAGTGTGAAGTCTTCCAAGAACTTCATTTTCAAGTATTTTCACTTTTGCTTTGCATGCTGACTTTCTGCATTGTTCGCATTCATATGATATAACACTATGTGCTAAATCCTTTTGTTTGACATTCATATAACATTCAAACACTAATTTGTCACACCCTTTTTCACTCTTAATGAACTGCATGCTAATGGGTTGTGGAATAAATAGATAAGTAAATAAATAAAATAAAATAAAACATTCCTAAATTCACCAGGAGTAAACCACTTCACAATGTAATGAGTCTAAGAGATTGAATCCGTGACGCGATGAAGCATAAGCTTAAATTATGTTCAGTAGGAAAGGGTAAGCTCTTTTAAACTCTAAAATTTATAAAAGCTTTGACAGAAGGTTTAATACAGATCCGCTTATCGTCTTAAAGGTTCATATTTTGCTGATACAAATAGTATATATAATATAACGACACAGAGACTTTACATGATTAAATTACGAAAAAAAAAATAGTGACGGAAGTCTGATACAGATCCACTTATTGTCTTAATTGTTTAGTTTTTGCCGATACAAATAGTATACATATAAATTATTACATAAAAACACAGAGTTTATGTTATTAAATCACGAACAATAGAATATAGTGTATGTTATTCAAATATCAACGGGGGAAATTTACATCAAGGGGTAATTGTTCTAGGGGGCAATTGATAACGGGGGGTAATTGTCCTAGTGGGGAATTGTCCCGGGGGGCAATTGACAATGGGGGGAAATTGTCCTGATACGGTTCGTGAGAGGTGTGTGTATGTATCATACGGTAAATGAGTAGAGCTCACTTTCCGCGTGTGGAGATGCTGATTAACCCCAGCTAGGTAGCACGTTCCTGATTAGCCCCAGGTTGGGCATGAGCGTTCCTGTTTAGCCCCAGGTTGGGCTTGAGCGATGAGCGAGCGATATCCGAAGCGTAGTCAGGAGAGTGGATCAAATGCCGGTGCGAGGCGGGGGGGGGGATCAGGCGGGCGAGTGTTGTTTTAACTTTCTCCTTCCAAACACAACTCTGAAAGCATAGAATTACGTGACTTGGGAATTGTGTGTAAATGTCAGAAGTGTAAACCCGCTCGCCAGCGTCAGCGAAGAGGCCAGGTGTGGGTGCGAGCCGGTCGGCAAGAGAGGCTCCCCAATTCTCCTCCCACAATCAGCCGGCGAAGAGTTAGGGTTGATTCACACTATCGGTCCGGTCACGCTCCACTCTCGGTCTGCTCTCGGTTCTGAGGCATTCACACGTACGGTCCGCTCTCGCTCCCGTCATCGCCCCTCCCTCGATACCAGTAGAAGTCTTACCATCAGTTACGAAGGAAGTGTGACTTTTCTGACGCCGAGTTGGCAATATTTGCTATTGCACTTGATGAAGAAGAAGAAGAAGGAAAACAAAATAGAAAAAGAAAGAGATTGTGGGTTCATCCTATGTTGCAAGATAGGAAGACTGAAGGAGAATTTCATACTCTATATCCTCGTCTTATTGATGATTGAGAGTAAATTCCACAGCTATTTCAGAATGAACAAAGGAACATTTGAGAAAATACTATCCAAAATTGAGGATGACTTGAAATGTACAAGAAGATGCTGCACTTCCTGGCACTGATGTGCTTGCACCATACGTTATAGTGGGAGATGAGGCTTTCCCGCTGAAGAGAAATTTGATGAGGCCCTACCCAGGTTCACAGACTGAACATAAGATAGAGAAGAGGATTTTTAATTATAGATTATCTAGAGCCAGGAGGATAGTTGAGTGCACATTTGGTATTCTAGTGCAAACCTTCAGAATATATTTAAGGAAACTTAAAGCTATGCCTTCTAACGCTAATGCAATCATTACAACAACATGCATACTTCACAATCTGATACACCCAAATGCTGTTGCATTACCAGATACTGTTGTCATGCCTCCATCAAACACAGTACGTCCAATGAGAGGAAGAGGGGGAAATGCTACAAAGGAGGCTTTTGGCGCGAGAGAAACACTGAAAGATTATTTCAGCTCCCCAGCTGGTTCAATGCCTTGGCAAAATGATAAAATATAAGTAGACAAACAAACTTGTGTAGGAATATTTGTTGAGTGAGCTAAGGAGATGCATTTCCGCAGTGGATAATAGGTTGTTATTATCCATATGGAATTTCTTTCTTCGGTTAATAATGTGTATTTTTTTTCTCTCGGTACCTTGGCAATATGTATGCAAACATTATCACTGTAGTGCAGCGAAGTCAGGTCATACAGCTCTTGTTTACCTTTTGACTAATTCTATTAGCATTTCATCTAAATCCACAAAATTAAAGTAAGTTTTGTAGGTTATATTGTATTCAGTTGGTGCTTATGAATATCCTCGCTGTACGCATTGTCATTGTATCAGTGATAAATAAAAAGAAAATGTATTTTTATCATTTTTCTAACTTTCTCATGATCCCATTGTGGTGTTTCCTTTGGATTATCCATGGTTTGGTAGGACAGAGGGTAACACTACTTGCTTATATGAAGGCTGAATCTCGACTGGAGTGGAGCAGGACCGTGGCAACTGAGTTCACACTGGCGCTCACGGTCCAGTCTCGCTCCAGTAAAAATATCTTTTGACGGAACCGTGACCGGAGCGAGACTGGAGCGAGAGCGCCAGTGTGAATGCTTCCATTGAAATTAATGAGACAATATTGGACCGGACCGAGAGCGTAGCGGGAGTGGAGCGCGACCGGACCGATAGTGTGAATCAACCCTTAAGGGCTCTGAATCAGAATTGGATTAAGGGCCTCTGCTAAGCCAGCGTGTATCTTTTTTCTTCCAAGCACAACTCTGAAAGCAGAGAATTACGTGACTTGGGAAGTGTGTGCATTTGTCTTTGGTGTACACCCGCCTGCCGACGTCAACGAAGAGGTCAGCCTTGTGCCAGACCGGCAGCAGCAAAGGAGATAAGTCCCCTCGCCGCCACTGGCCGGTGAAGATCGATGGACGCTGTTGAGTGAGCTGGAACTGAGAGCGACGTCTGACCTTTGCGAGCGCTGAGTTGGTTATCAGGGGTGTAATGAGGTACAGTGATCAAAGAGCTTAATATATTGGCCTTAGTTGGAGCTAGGAGAGGTAGTCCGCGCTGCTGAAGCTACCCGAGCTCCCAGTTCCTACGGGAACCAGACAACCTTACACATACAATTGTACACAGTGGATCTCACGTACCTTCTTAAAATTCACAAAGAATAAATACAATTAAACAAAGTAAAATACACATTTGTACGACTAAAAAGATACAAATCATGGCAATGAGTACCAAACAGCTGGTCACAAACGTGTACAGACAACTGTTAACAATAGTCTTCACATGCATTCTTAAATTCACAAAGAAATAAAATAAATACAAAAAATACACATAAGATAACAGAAAGAAAACAAAACCTGCCACGTTCAAATACAAGACCAACTCAATGTTCTATACACATAGCCAGCTTTATGTTCATCCACGTCAGACATTTGATCACAATCTTGCACAGACAACTACATATATTAAGCTCTTTGATTACTGTACCTCATCACACCCCTGAAGATGGTCCTAGAACTAGGACCGAAAAGTCGGGCATTAAGCCTCCCACTTTGAGTCTGGTGTTTACGCTTCTCCCTTTCAATGTATATATATGTATATGTATATATATATATATATATATATATATGTATATATATATATATGTATATATGCTCGCTTACTGCTTATAGTTGTGCGTCGTTTCCGACGAAGACTGACTTTACTCCATGTAAAAAAAATGGATTAATACTGGATATTCCCTGGTTGATTGAGCCTGGCGAGTTCTAAAATGCCAAGGTGAATGATGAGAGTGGAGTAGATGAAGAACTGATTTTTTTTTTTTTTTTTTTTCCCATCTTCCAGCCTCTTCTTCCTCTTTTTTTCTCTCTCCAAATTCATATTCACCTCCTCCAGCTCCTCGCCGTCTTCTCTTCCTGTTCCTCATCCTCGACCAGTTTGTAATCTTGCATGTTTTACCTCTGGCGTCGCACATGTTCCATCAATGATTTTGAAGTATCAAATATTAAAAAAAAATAAATAAATAAATAAACATACGAACACAAAGACATAGGTTAAACTAAATTAAATCAAGTTAGCATGAAAATAGGAAATTACGATTAAACATCAAAATCTCAAATGGGGGGGGGGGGGGAACGTGACTTTTTTTTTTTTTTTTTTGGCGGCCACCGCACTACGGAGTTCGGGAGCTGCCACCGTGGCGAAGGGGTTAAAGTACCCCCCCCCTTTTTTTTTATTAATACTATTAATTTTTTAGTGGGACCCTTTTCACAAGTATGCAGTGGCTGCCTGCTCAACCTGTGAGATGGGTGGGTGAGTGGTTGGGCTGGATAACCACGTTAGCAACAAAATGGTGATGACCATAATGATGCTAGGTACAAGGAATCTGAGAGTGGATCAAGATTCCTGATTTTTTCATTGCCACAGAAACCAGCACCATTAGTTACCATCACCACCACGACCATCGCTACTACCACCACTGCTACCGCCACTTCCACTACCTCTACTCCTACCACCAGAAACACTGACATGTCATAAATAATTTCAAATCTCTTGGGAAGAATCTCGCCTTTCACAGGAACGGTTGTGACGCTGGCGACGGAAGACTTGGGTGGGTGGGGGGGATGGAGGGGAAATGGGTAAAGGGGCAAAGGAGTGAGGGAGGCGGGATGGTATGAAAAGAAAGTTCATCCTCAGTGACCGGTATTGCTTTGGCCCCGCAACCCCCACCCCTCTCTTTTTCTCTCTCCTCAGGTCAGGAATGAACTCGGACCAAGACCTGTGTCTTCTTTATCCACCTTCCACAGTGTCTACAATATATATATGTATATATATATATATATATATATATATATATATATATATATATATATATATACGCACAGAGACATATACGGGCAGGAGATTTTCTCTTATGCTTATCTCATTAAAAGTACTGGCTAGTTGTGCGCTTATTATGTTCTTAGGAGTATTTTCCATATGCCTCGCTATGGACTTATTCTCTTTTGAAAGGAGGTTTATGACTTCATTGTAGGTAGTCATTACTGCTAAATCGCGATTTCGTCTACAAGACCCTTCTTCAGTAGCTTGGGATATTCTTTCTCTATGATTAGGCTAAGAACGTTCCGATAAATGGTATGATGGTATTTCATTTTATGTATGTAGGAAGGTATGCGATAGGAGAAATTTGAAGGTAAATGTGGGTAAAAGTAAGGTAATGAGATGTTCGAGGGGAGAAGACGGCAGCGACTTGGAAGTAAGTATTAAAGGAGAGAGGCTGGAGGAAGGGGATAGCTTTAGGTATTTGGGGTTCGCATGTGGCAGGAAACGGAGGAGTGGAGGTAGAATTAAATTGTAGATTGAGAGAAGCAACTAAATGCCTTGGGGGATTAGAAAGTGTCATGAGAAATAGACTCTTGGGAATGGATGCAAAGAGGAGATTGTATGAAGGGGTGAGTGTACCGACGGCATTGTATGGGGAGACTTGGAATTTAAGTAAGGCAGAAAGGAAAATTTTTAATATGTTTCAGATGAAATGTCTGAAAAGTATGGAAGTGGTTACAAGGTTGAATAGTGTGAGAAACGAGGTGAGGAGGAAAGTGGAGGTGAAAAAGATGACAGATAAAGCTGAGAGTATTGGAATGCTTTGAACACATGGAAAGAATGTGTGATGAAATATTAGTAAAAGAAGTTTGGAAGGCAGAGGTAGATGGAGCGGATTTGGGGGGACGACCTAGTATGCGAAAGGGGCGTTGAGCAAGAGAGGAATGCATGTTGAACAAAGAAGGGAGGAGGCAGGAGATAGAGATATAGAGATGAGTGAAGAATGGCTATGTATAGATGATACTAGTATACAAGGGAGGGGTGGGGGATGGGGATTAGGGGGTGTTTATGTGTGAATGATTTTTTGACACAGCTCGAAGGGATTTCTCTCCATCTCTTTTCCTGCATGAGGAGACGGAGAGGAGGAGTCGCCGATTAAGTGGAGTGGCCTTGCTGTGGATGTGCTATGTCTTGCTACATTACTTCTGACCCGGCGCAGTGGGTGGGATACAGGAATGACCCATCATGCATGAGGAGTTAAGATGGTGGAGGGGAGGGGAATAGGTGGGAAGAAGTACGTACTTTGATTTGGTTACCTGCCTTACAAAGGTGGAAGAGCTCTTGGTATATAGACAGATGAATAGAATATTTGTATTCATACGTGCTCTTCACTGGGGGAGGTTACCAGATAACTGGGAGAGGTTACCGAGAAGCTCGGGTAGTGACGAATTGGGAGAACCTCCGGCTTCGGGTTGTGATGAAATGCCACAAACCCAAGCATGCAACAAACCGCCACAAACCTAACTATGGAACAAAACACCACAAACCCAAGTATGGGATAAAACACCACAAAAGCATGCGACATTTTGTCAACCCGAAGCTAGAGGCTCTCCCAAGCATACTACAATCCGTCACTACCTGAAAACTCCAAGTTATCTAGTAACCTTCCCCTAGTGAAGAGCAAATATGAATACAAACATATAAAATGAAATATCACCCCATCGGAATATTCTTACCATAACCATAGAGAAAGAATATTCCAAGCTATTGAAGAAGGGTCTTGTACCCGAAATCGCGATCTAGCAGTAATGACATCCTACCATGAAGTTATGAACCTTTCAAAGGAAAATAGTCTTATAAAAATAATAAACGCACAACTAGCCATCATTTTTAATGATGTATATATACATGTACTGTTTAGAAAGTAAACGCTGGGCTCGTTGATATAAGTTTATTCCTACATTTCGAACCCTATCCGAGGTTCGTTTTTAGGGATATACAGAGATAGCAAAGGGAATCAATATAAAGGGGCATGGGAAAGGTCTCCCAAGCAACCGTTACTCTCCAGAAAGTACATTCGTCACCAGGTAGGAAACCAGTTCACAAAATACCCACATCATTAAAATTGATTACCAGAAAAAAGGCAACGCATAAAAATTAAAATACACATCTAAGTCACGTGTCGTTCCAGTCACGCTGGAATACAAAAAAGTTAACCTAAAATCCCAGCTGTACCTAGTATGAATAAAAGAAAAATACATTAGTAACAGCAAATACGAGTATATCAACACAACCTACAGGAATACAATATTCAGAAACAAGATATCACTTAAGTACAAACCCAGGGACTCAGCAAAACATACCTTAGAATCAGCATAACACAGAAATTATCTAAATATTTTCAGGGTACCAAGCCAAGCACAAAAATAATAATAGAAATGATAATAAGCAAACAAAAATATAATCAGTAAAACCAAATATAAAAGAATAAGTAAAAAATAGAAGAGACCAAAAGAGTTCAATGAGAATAAATAAAAATAAACACAAAGAAAGGAGAAACAGCGTATAAAATGTCAGTAAATAAACCGAGAAGACTATCCCCCCAGCTAGTGTATTGAAGCGTATTGTCCGCATAAAAAAAAAAAAAAAAAAAAAAAAATGGGACATGGTCCAGAGGCAAGCAAAAAGACATATTAGCAAGCCCAGAAATGATACCATCACGAGAAGCGGTGGGGGATATGTCAGGTGCTACACCACCTATAGGAGTGACAACACTTCACTGCCGGATCGGGCGTCTTCTGTCCAGCCTGCCCCTAGCGCCCTATTGACGCTAGTATGGTCACTTGCCCAAGCTTCTAAAAATAGCCTCACGCCTTTTCCGGTCTACTTATACTTGATACCTGTATTCTGCCAATCCATCTCGTGTTGTTGGTCTTCGCAGTACCTCATTATCGCCGAGCTCATTTCCCTCCTATTGAATGCCCTCGATATTCTTTTAGTCGTGTCGCCAACTTCTTACCCATCCTACATAATGGACCTCATAATTCTTGCACTTTACATCGTACACCACCCCCATCTGATCGGCTACACTTTTTTAGTTTTTCATCTTCGTCCAAGCCCCATGCAGCGTGTTCATTGGTTTGTGCGCCACTTTTACGCCATATTTTCTTAGCAGTTTCGCTGTTACTTCTGACGCCCCTTTCACATACGGTGTAGTAATTCTCGGCATGTTACGGTTTTTTTGTTTTTTTCGCCCCACTCTGTTGTTCTGCGTTGTTGTCCATCTTTTCACCACTGATCTGGGGTACCCATTGTCTCAGAAGACCTTCTTAAGGTGGCTCTTCTCCCTCCTGATGTTCTCACTCGTGTAACACAATTTCTTCGCTCTCGACCGCAATGTTTTAACCACGCTTCTTTTGTGTTCTACCGGGTGACAGCTGTCATAGTCGAGAAGCCGGTTCGTATGTGTAGCCTTCCTGTGGTCAAAGTGGTTCCAACTCTCGTAACCATGACTTGAAGAAATGGTAGTCTTCCATTTAGGTGTGTATTTAATTTTTGTGCGTTGTCTTTTTTTTTCTGATAATTTTAATGATATGGATATTTTGTGAACTGGTGTCCCACCTGGTGACAAACGTACTTTCTGGAGAGTAACGGTCTCTTGGGAGACCTTTCTCAGAATGGCACACGTGCCCCTTTATATTGATTCCCATTGTTATCTCTGTACATCCCTGAAGACGAACCACAGACAGGGATCGAAACGAAGGAATGAACTTATATCGACGAGTCCAGCGTTTACTTTTTCTAAATAATGGTTCCTGGACTCCAGCTCTTCACGAATATATATATATATATATATATATATATATATATATATAAATCCGATAATTTTTATGACAGTCGCATGCAGGATTCGAACCTACTGCTATCGGCCTCCCGTAAGATTATCTTTGCAGAGCCTTAGACCACTACACCATCAGACACTTAAAAGCCTTGAAACCTGGAATCGAACTGATTCCCGAGGGTAGGAAAGATCACTAATCTGCGACCCCAATTCCTGTTTTTACACAAGGCCCAAGTGCACCAGATGGTAAGGGGTAAGGGTCGGAACGAATCCTTTTCACACTTTTCGCCATTGTAACTATGAGAGAAATTCGCTAGTAACAGCGACATCAATCCGATAATTTTTATGACAGTCGCATGCAGGATTCGAACCTACTGCTATCGGCCTCCCGTAAGATTACCTTCGCAGAGCCTTAGACCACTACCGGGTGACAGCTCCAAACCGTAAAAATGTCATCAACATATCTGTGCCAAAACATGGCGGGTGGTTTAATTCCCGGTAGTAGCACTGACTCAAAATATTCCATATATAAATTAGCTAGAACTGGCGAGAGATTTGAGCCTATAGAACATCTGAATTTCTGTTTAAAGTAAAGATCTTTGAATGAAAAACATTAGTGTTGACACAGTTTTGTTAAGCTTATTATTTTTTCTAGTGGCAGTGGTAGCTGGTTTTGGTATGGTTGCAATTTTTCCTCCAAGAATTTAAGAACCACCGCTCATCAATCTGTGTAAATAACGACACTACGTCTAGACTTAGTAAATTCCTGCTCCCTGTTAGGTTGTGACTTTTGATCTTACTTATAAAGTCTTCTGAGTGTTTTATGTGAGACTGAGAAACAACCTATAAATGGTGATATTATTTATGTGAGCCATTTTGAGGTCTTATGGGTGCAAGAATTCCTATTTGGTATGATAGGTCTGAGAGGAATACCATCTTTGTGTAATTTTGGAAGACCGTAAAAATTGGGCAACTGAAGATTAATAACTTTCAGTTTTTGGAACGTGTCTTTGCCTAAGATTTTAATGGCATGTTTGTTAAATTCTGAGGCAGTGCTTTTTAGTGGATTTTTTGACAGTTGTTCATATGTGTTATTATAACTTCCTCAGCAATAAATAGACTGCTACCCTCTACACTAACAGTGGACAAAACCCACCAATGTCCACGTAGCACCGGACACGTGACCTGAGCCCCCGTCCCTACCTGCTTACTTCACTACTTTTGTATAAATACAGGCTTTTCTCCTCTCTGTAATCATATCTGCTGAAGAGGATCACAGTGATCGAAATATACGGATCTTTTTACTTTCGCGTATTCTTCTCCGAAAGTGGGTCATTAGTATTATATGTATATATATAGATATACATATATATGCATACACACACACACATATATGTATGTATATATATAATATATATATATATATATATATATATATATATAAAGTTTCTTTCCACACGCTCCTCTCATTTTAAACACGTTAAATGTCATTTCCTATTTCCTCCCTCCATCCTCCCCATACCTTCCCCCCGCCCTTCTTTGTTGTCTCCTTCACTCTTGTCGTCTCTCTGCCTATTTCGTTTTTCTCTCCCTTTCTCCTCCCATCTTCCTCTCATCTCCCTCTGTCCTTGTCTTCTTCCTCCCTTTACCTTTCTTCTACATCTCTTTTACCCTATTTTTTTTTTTTTATCTTCTTCCCCTCCTCCTCCCACTACACGTCCTTTTCCTCCTGTTATTGGAGCCTAATCTCGTTCGCTGTACATTCAACCTTTCCACTGTAGTACGTAGAAATGAAAAAAGTACACCGAAGCTTTTCCCCACTCCCTGAACCAAGATCCCCTGGCTATATCCCAATAGCCCCCTGACGACGGCGACGAGGAAGATGTCGCATTGGAGGGGCCTCGGTGGCTGCCACAACGTGTCGTCGGGACGCGATGGCGCCGCTGCCCATGTTCATCTGCCTGAACACCAGAGGACCCACCCTTCCTCCCCGTCCACCACCTTCTCTTCCACTTGTTCCTCCAAATCTTCTCCCCTACTCGTCTTCCTCCTCCTCTTTCTATTCTTCCTCAACTTCTTCCTCATGCACCTTCTCTTCCAATTGTTCCTCCAAATCCTCGTCTTCCTCCCCTCCTCCTCCTCCTTCTCCTCCTCTTCCTCCTATTCTTACTCATCTTCATCTACTTTCTCCTCCACTTGTTCCCCCACGTCTTCTCTCTCTCCTCTTCCTTCAGCCTTCCTCGTAATCCTCACTTGCTCCTCCATTTCCACCGTGTGGCTTCTTTCGTTCCGCCACCCCTTCTGCCTTCTCCCTCGTTTCCTCCTCATTCCGCTCCATGGTTATGCCCACTACTCTGGCCATGCCTTCTTGTCCTCTTCATTTTGTTTCATGCTTCTTCTTTCCCCTCCGCCTCATCCGTCAACTTCTGTTCCTGCTGATCAGCATCTTCACCTTCCTCCTCTACCTCCACTACAACGTCCTCCCCATTTTAATGCTGCTCTATTCCTACTATCACCTCCTCTCGTATTTCATGTTTCTTTTTCTCCTCATTTCCCCCGCCTCTCTTCCTCCTCTTTCTTCGCTTCCTCCATCTCGCTATTTCTTCACCTCATCGTTGTCGTAGCTAATGCCAAAGTCTTGAAGCTCGATAGAGACTTCATTCAAATGCATATATATATATATATATATATATATATATATATATATATATATATATATATATATATATATATATATATATAATATATTGCCAAACGCCAGGGCACTTTGTTACTACCCACACGACGGTGATGCGGTGTGTGTGTGTGTGGGGGGGGGGGTGACAGGACTCCCTGCCAGAACGGTGTCTCGATTGATCGTGACACCCCACCCCCGCCAGCGACTGGGGATTGCCCACCCAGCAACAACACCTCAGGGTTGGAAGGATGGGGATTACCTAAGCTTGTGATCATGGCGGGTTACTCCCTCAATATATGTGTGTGTGTGTGTGTGTGTGTGTAATATTACGTATATATATATACGTTATATATATATATATATATATATATATATATAATATATATATATGTGTGTGTGTGTGTACAACACTGAATGGGTCACAGTGATTAGAGATACATTTTAACAACCACAATGCACTTAATTCTAAGCCATCAACATCGGGAGACCGAATGGAGGCCAACATGCAGAAATTGAAATGTGGTACTGCCGAGGACTCGAACTCAGCAATCACATGACAAATGCCGTAGTAACTTACCAACTACGCTATCAAGAGAGATATAAGTTGAGCGCAACTTTTCTTATATATTTGTATACTAGAGTTACATACACATACATGAAATTTTGCGTTCAACCCATCTCCACTATGATAGTACAATTGGAAGTATGTATATATATATATATATATATATATATATATATATATATATATAAAATCAAATCAGCCATCCAAAGTCCACTGCTGACCAAAGGCCTACTTTTCATGATTCACACGACCGCGCCAACCTCTGCCACGTTACTCCTGCAAACTTCTTAATCTCGTCTCTCCTCCTGTCTGGTCTCCCTCTTCCACGCTTTCTATCTCGCGGCGTCCACTCAGTAGCACACTTGCTCCATCGCTCGCCAGTCGTTCGCTCTAACTTACCTGCCCAATTCCACTTCCTCTCTTTCACCGCTTCCACAATATCTGTCACTCTAGTCTGCTCTCACACCCAACTTGCTCTCTTTTGGTCTCTCAGTGTTATTCCCATTATTGATCTCTCCATTCTCCTCTGTGCAGTCCTTAGTTTTGTTTCCATTGCCTTCGTCAGTTTCCAAGTCTCACACCCGTAGATTATTGCTGGCAGAATGCATTGATTGTAAACTTTACGTTTCAAGCATAAAGGTAGAGAGCCTCTCAGGATTTTATTATACTTACCAAGCACTTTCCAACCAATTGTAATACGTCTTTTTTATTTAATTATCATGATTTTTCGTCACTTTCACCGCCTGGCCTAAATAATTATACTCCTCAACTTCTTCAAGACTCTCACCATCAATTACAATTTCTTTGCTATGAACTTTCGTGTTGAACATTACTTTGATTTTGGTCTCATTCATTTTTAAACCTACTTTGAGACTTTCCTTGTTTAGATCACTCAGCATCTTTTGCAAGTCTTCTGCTCTTTCTGAAATAAGAATAATGTCATCCGCAAATCTTAGGTGGTTCAAATATTCGCCATTAATTTTCAAACCTTTCTCTTCCCAACTCAACCTTCTGAAAATCTCTTCCAGGCCAGCTGTAAATAATTTGGGTGAAATGGTATCACCTTGTCGTACTCCTTTTTTTTTATCTTGGTCTTTTCTGAATCTTTATGTAGTCGAATTATAGAGGTACCTTTCGCATAAATCTTTTCTAAAACCCTTACGATCTGTTCGTTTGTACCCTGCTTGCGTAGCGAGTTTAGTATTGCTATTTGTTCTACCGAGTCAAAGGCCTTCTCGTAATCTACAAAAGCTAAACACAGGTATATTGTATTCTGTCG
The DNA here is from genome assembly GCF_046742065.1 of Oratosquilla oratoria. NCBI lineage: Eukaryota > Metazoa > Arthropoda > Malacostraca > Stomatopoda > Squillidae > Oratosquilla > Oratosquilla oratoria. Next base: position 40,009,663 of record NC_134818.1, read on the forward strand.
TTTTCTCGATTAGTTGTTTAATCGCCTGCAAATGGTCTAGAGTCGAGTATCCGCTCCTAAAACCTGCTTGTTTTCTCGGTTTCCATCTAAAACTTGACTTAGTCTATTTGTAAGGATCTTGGAGAATACTTATATACATTTGATAGTAAGCTAATCGGTCTATAGTTACTAAGGTCCTGGTATCCATTTCTATGAAGCAAAATCACTATAGCATTGCACCACGCTTTCCTGACGTAAGCAACTGAGGTAACTTAATATGAACTTCTTTCCCTGCGTCTTTCAAGAGATTTATCGATGTACCATCTTCCCCAGGTGCTTTTCCTCGTTTCATATATTTTTTTAGAGCAAATTCTACTTCTTTCTTTGTAATCTCTGGTACACTACTAACGTCTACAGATGAATTTACCGACTCAACTACGGTCTTCGATGAGTAAAGCTCTTGGTAAAATTCCTCTACTCTTTTTTACCATTCTGTCTCTGCAGTTAATGATGTCTCCATTTCTATCTTTCAAACATATCATTTGCTGTCTTCCTAAAGCATTTCTGCGCTCAGTTCCTTTAATACTTTTTCCTTTCCGAATAGTTTCCTCTATTTCATCCGTGTTTTTCTTTCTTTTCTCTAATCTCTGCCTTTTGTTGATAAGCTTATTTAGTTCTACTCTTTTTATTTCGTCCCTCCTGCTTTTAATCTGCATTGCCCTTCTTCTTTTAATTATATCATTTGTAGCTTTGGCATATTTGTTTTCTCTAATACATTTTGTACTTCCTACTTTCCCTGCCGATTCCCTAATATTCACTAAATTCAATTTCATATCCTCGACTGTGTCCTCGTTAGTTCTTAGATCTTCGAATCTAATTTTAATTTCTAACTGAAATTCCTTCTTATTATCTTTAACCTTTGCTAGGCTGATTTTCTTTTTTAAAACTATTTTATTTCTCTCGGCTCTGAAATTGAATTTAGATGTGCAACCTACCATTCTATGATCACTACCTATGTTGACTTTATTTATGACCGTAACATTGCTAATGCTCTTGCTATCTCTTAATATGAAGTCTATTTCGTTCTTTGTGGTTCCATTTGGACTTCTTCAGGTCCATTTACGACCTACGCGCTTTTGGAAGAAAGTGTTCATTATCCTCATATTGTAGTTCTCTGCAAAATTTACTAACATCTCACCTCTGTCATTTCTTTCACCTAATCCAAACTCCCCAATGCACGACTCGTCTCCCATCTTCATTCCAACTTTAGTATTGAAGTCGCCTATTACCAACGTGTACTTACTTTTTTGTTGATCCATTACCTGACTTAAATCATCATAGAAGGATTCAATTTCATCGTCTGTACTCTGAAGTTGGTGCATAAGCTTGAACTATATAGGTAAGTTAAGGAGTGAGGAATTATTTGCGGGATGCGCTAGACAAGATTAGAAATAGGGGAGGTGTTCCTGTTGTATGTGGAATCCTTCCATGGCGTAGAGTTGGAGGCATGTGGCATTCCAAGGCCATTGCAATGAATTGCAGGCTGGCAAAACATTGTAAGGCCAATGGATGGGCATTTGTCGACAACTGGGACCGCTTTTGCGGTAGAAACCATCTATATATAAGGGACGGGGTGCACTTGTCGCCCAGAGGATTTCGGCTCCTTGCTGAATCCCTTGAGCGAGAAATAGGCATCCTACAGGGTTTTTTTCGGGTAGATTACGTGGGAGTAGGGGGGGAAGTATCGGAATATAGTTTAGGCAATAGAAGCAACTTAGAGAGGGACTGTGAAAAGAATCACCAAAGAAGGTGGAGGGAAGATAAACTTAAAGTTTACTATACAAATAGCAGAAGCATAATTAACAAAATTGATTCGCTGCGACGTAAAGCATGCATAGAAAACTTCGATATTATAGCTATTACTGAGTCCTGGACCAACATGGCTGATAAACATTTACTTCCGGAAATCGAAGTAGAAGGATATAAGTTTTTTCACAAGGATAGGGTTGGCAGGAGTGGGGGAAGTAGCACTTTTCGTTAAAAATACAATAAACTGTATTATCAACAATTCTATTAAGGAAGAGGACTGTACGGAATCCATTTGGGTAGAGATTATAGGCAAGAATAAGAAAGTTATTATTGGCGTCTTGTACAGCCCTAACCTAAGCATAGAGCAGACTGATCCCCTGATTCATGAAATTCACAAAGCGTCCTTGTACAAGAACGTTGTTATCATGGGAGATTTTAATTATAGAAACATTGGCTGGGAAACTTTAATAGGAGATCAGGAAACAAAGAAATTCCAAGATGTGGTGCAGGATAATTTCCTAAAACAAGTGATTACCGACCCTACGAGAGGAGTAAATACTCTGGACTTAGTTTTAACTAATAATGAGCACTTAATGAGTAACGTAAAAATGGGAGATAGTCTAGGCTCTAGCGATCATCAAGAAATAAGATTTAATATTATTTGGGAAGAATTAAAAAGTACGAATAACGTCCAAGTACCAGACTTCAGGAGAGCAAACTTTGACAATATAAAAACCTATTTGAAATTGAATATGAAATGTCATGCGGACGATTCGGACATTGTTGAGTCTCGGTGCGTGACCGGGGGTCAGGTCATGACTAGAGGTCGGGTCACGGAGGGTAATATGCATACCTTGGGTCAGGTCATTTGGGGGCGAGGGCTCAACAGACAGGTCAGCGATTTGGATGAAATGTATAGCAATCTAACTGATTTAATTATTAATGCACAAAATACATTTATCCCCCTGAAGTCAATACGGAAAAATAGTAATACTCCCAAATGGATGACGGACAGATTGAAACATGAGATCGGAATGAAAAGAGGACTTTACGTAAAAATAAAAAACGGGGAAACACACCTTAGATCAAGATATAACGAAATGGCAAAGCTGGTTAAAAAGAATACACGTACAGCGAAACGTAATTATGAAATTAAGGTTGCTAGTCAATCAAGATCCAACCCAAAGGGTTTCTTTCATCTCTATAGAACAAAAAATAAAGAAAGAATAGGACCAATTAAAAACGATGAAAATGTCATGATAGAATCGGAGGAAAAAATGAGTGAGGAGTTTAACAATTATTTTCGGTGTTTACTAATGAGAGGTTAGATAAAGTACCTGACTGCGATCCGATTTTCAGAGGGGATGAAGAAAGTAGTCTATCTAATATCAGCATTAGTAAAGTAGAAGTAGTCAAGTAGATTGAAAGACTTAAAGCTACAAAATCCCCGGGTCCAGACGAAATTTTTCCGAGAATGCTAAAGGAGTGTAAATTTGAAATCTGCGACCAGTTAACTGAAATATTTAATAAATCAGTAGACACTGGTTTTGTGCCTACTGCTTGGAGGCAAGCAAACGTTGTTCCTGTTTTTAAGAAGGGAGATAGATCGTCTATATGCAACTACAGGCCAATCAGTTTGACATCGGTTATAGGAAAAATGTTTGAATCAATAATAGTAAATAGACTCGGAGAACACGTCGAAAGACATAATTTAATTCGTGATTCACAGCATGGTTTCTCCAAGGGTAAGTCATGTGTGACTAATCTTCTGTCCTTTTACACTAAAGTATGTAAGGCATCAGATAACAATGATAATGACGATATTATTTACCTTGACTTTAGCAAAGCGTTCGATAAGGTGCCACACCAGAGACTACTAGATAAAATCAAAGCCCATGGCATAGGAGGAAAAGTGTTAGAATGGATTAGAGCTTGGATTAGTAACAGAAAACAGCAGGTCACCATAAATGGAGTAAAATCTATTTGGGGCAATGTTAATAGTGGGTTCCCCCAGGGCTCGGTTTTGGGTCCCTTGTTCATTATGTACATAAACGACTTAGACGACGGGATAAATAGTGATGTTAGTAAGTTTGCGGACGACACTAAAATAGGACGCCTAATTAGGTCAGGAGACGACGCAGAGATTCTGCAGGATGATCTTAACAAATTGTTCACATGGTCGGTGAAATAGCTAATGAACTTCAATATCTCTAAGTGTAGCGTGTTAAACGTAGGGCTACACAACCCCAAAAATAGATACAGCTTAGATAACACACTTTTAGAGAAAACTGAGTGCGAGAGAGACTTGGGTGTTCTAGTGAGTCCGGACCTTAAAACCAGGAAGCAGTGCATTAGCGCCAGGAATAAAGCTAACAGAGCATTAGGTTTCATTGCTAGGACGGTAACGAATAGAAGTGTAGAGGTAATTATTAAACTCTATCTAGCGATAGTTGGACCCATCCTTGACTATGCGGTACAATTTTGGTCTCCGTCCAACAGAATGGAAATCAGTACAGAGAAGAATGACCAAAATGATACATGGACTCGGAAATTTTCCTTACGAAGAGAGGCTTAGGCACCTTAACTTACACTCTCTGGAAAGACGCAGAGTGCGGGGTGATCTAATTGAGGTGTTCAAGCGGATCAAATGCTTTAACAATGGTGATGCAAACAAGGTCATCATATTTAAACAGGAGGGCAGGACTCGCAGTAATGGTTATAAACTGGACAAATTTAGATTTAAAAAGGAAATAGGTAAGAATTGGTTTACTAATAGGGTGGTCGACGAATGTAATAAACTTAGTAACCATGTAGTAAGCGCTGAAAGTATCAGTTGTTTTGAGAAACGATTAGACAACTTTATGGATGGGGATGACAGGTGGTGATGGATACGGAGCTGCCTAGTGTAGGCCTTATGGTCTCTTGCAGTCTCCTTCATTCTTATATTGTTATGT